>NC_136261.1:269791250-270041250 GCF_964187855.1 Myxine glutinosa | reverse complement strand
TGTACCGTGATGGGAAGAAGGGTATGATATCTGAAGACGAGATGGGATAAATCTGTGCATGAGAGAGAGCAGTTTACTTTGGAAGAATTCCCAGGAAGAGTTGATGTCATAGGCAGTCGAGATGGGAGACCAGTCCATATGATTGATGGCTGCCTGAAGATCGTGCCAGTCAGCCTGAATGCAATGCCAGACTCGTCGGCGCTGACGAGGCTCTCTGAGAACGACCAGAGAGATGTCTACTTTAACAAGCAAATGATCAGAAGAACCGATTGGAGCAGAAGGAGAACACCAGACATTTGCAGAGAAGTTAGTCCTAACCAAGTATAGAACAGAAGATGCTCCGTTGACTGAGATCCAGGTCGGAAAATTGACAAATTGTGTCAGTCCCAGGGGGGAGTTTTGTCGGGGAGAGGTTGCCATCGGCATTATGTTTTCGTTTTGTCCGTCTGGATGGCTGTCTGTCCGTGATAGGTTTTTGTTACTGTGATAACTTAAGAATGGCTGAAGTGATCCAAGTCAAACTTGGTACCATTATGTATAATGATGCAAAGATTAACTGATTGTATTTTGGGGTGAAGAGATCAAAGGTCAGGGGTCCCGTTAGGTAAAATTTCTGTTACCAAGCTAACTTGTACCAAGTTTTGGCAAAATCCCATTACTGGTTCATAAGTATATATTATGATTCAAAGATGAACTGATTAGATTTTGGTGTCAAAGGTCATGTCAGGTAAAAATGTGATAATTGAGAACAGCTGAAGGGATTTCAATTAAACTTGGTTCAGGTATGTATAATGATGTAATAATGTGGGCAGAGGCATATCAGTCGACCTCACGACGTTTAAAATTGCCGTTCAACTTCACTTATGGCTTCTTTCTCACCTAACCTGTCCATAGAGGCTAACTTTGTGAAGGGAACATAATATTGTTGATTGATGAACACTGACCCCCATCTCGGACATGACAGAGTCTTGCAAATCTTTCAAAGTCATTGTTGGATTTACAGTGACTTCTTGAACCAGTTTCCTGCTTGTCCGGCTGCTGAGTTTGAATGGGCAACCTGACCTGTGTAGAGTCTGGGTGGTATGATACGGCTTCCACTTCTTAATGATTGATTTCATCGCACTCAAATGGATAATGAGTGACTTTGTAATCTTATAACCTTTTCCTGAACGGTGCTTCTCCACCACTTTGTCTGACTTCTTTGGAAAACTCTTTGATCTTCATGTTTGCCATTTTAGTTTACCAAGTGAGTTGCACCTTAAAACTCCTTAGATAGGTGGGAGAGTTCGATTGTTAAGTTAAACTACTGATTACATACAGGTGAAACCTATTACATTTATTTTGTAATCTTTCAAACAAAGGATTTACTGCTGAAGTGATTTAAGGTTAATTTGGTTTGAATACTTATGCAACTGAGAATCATCTGATTTTCCCTGTTAATATAACTTATTCACATTTTATCTGCATTCTTTAGCTTTATCACTTTGGAGTAGTTTGTGAAGACTTTATATATCAAGTTTGATTTGAGAGCATCATGAAATAAGCTCAGGTGGCCTCAAAATGTGAAAACTTTGGAGAGGGGTGAATACTTTTGCAGGTCACTGTATATGTATACACTAGCTGAGGTACCCGGCTTCGCCCGGGTTGAATAAGAATAATACAAATATATGATGAAAAGAACATGTATATTATAGAGCAATATCACAGTACATTTCCTACATGACGTTTTGTCAATTTTCAATTTCTCAAAACCTCTTGGTATACAACATTTCTGGTTTTCTTACTTGGTGCCAAGACATAAAGATTGCTTGGTTTTCCAACCCTCGAGCAGCCCACGTACAGCTGGCCATGGGAAGTACCCGGCATTGCCGGGCGGGGGAAGTGAGGGGAGGAGGAAGGGGAGGGGAGGGAAGGGGAGGGGGATGGGGGGATGGGGGAGGGGAGGGGAGGGGGGATCCACCAATCCACCAATGCCAATCCACCAATGCAATCCAAACAATCCACCAATGCAAGTTCAGAAATGAATGCAGATCCTTTACTTTGCGATACAAACGCAATTCCCGCCATTTCCACTCACGATTGAGGCCTCCACAGTGACCGCGCCTCTTCTTCCTCCTACAACTTCGTCTCAATTCTTTCACTCAAAATGCACGAAATTCTGCCGCATGAAATTATGTAGAGGCCTCGATGGGGGGATATAAGGTAGATAAGGAAGGCGTTGTAACAGAAGAATCAAAATAAAAGTGGAAGAACATAAGGAAATGGGAGCTATTCTGGACCCACAGCCAAACCCGACAAACCATTGCAATACACCCCTAACGTCTAGCGCCGCCACAAACTACACCATGGAATTGCAGCTGGCGCGGTTTTTTTAAACAATTGATATTAAAATAAAACGTAGCCTAAAACCACCGGGATTTTATGCTGATTCCGAATCTGTGTCTAAAACTTTTCTCCGATGTGTAGTTCTTGAGTTATAAGCGGACATCCAGACAGACACACACACACACAGACACTCCTCCTTTATATATAGAGATATGTTCTCAGTCATTCTCAAGTTTTGGTTCTTTTTTTGATGGGTTCATTTTCACAATTTTCACAAACCTTCTTCCTGCATCTCTTGTGCTTACCACAGGCACCTGCAGCAGTTTTGGGGAGCATCAGGAGACTTTTGGCAAGCTCAGTGGACCAAGTTTTACGACTGGTTCGAAGGAGATGCTTGGACTCTCCATTTGATTTGTAAGTTTAAACCGTTATGACGAGTGACTAAAGTGAAGTTATGTGTAAAACTTTGTTGTGCTTTGTTGTGATAAACTGACTTTGATGTGAAGTCTTTCTCGTTGTGTAGGTGCTCTGCTAATACCTACCATTGTGTTTTGGTCATTTAACCTTTTACTTATCCAATTGGATCGCACCTGCAAGCCGGCCTTCCTGCATCGCTACAAAATCCAGCCAGACAAGAATGCTCCGGTAAGGTACCATGTGAAACAAACAGTTAAACCAGAGGATGCTAGTAATAAAATGGAATTGACCATGGTCTGTTGAGGTTACCCCAAAGAAAAGTAAATAAACCCTTTCTGTATTTCCTGGCATTGAACTTGAGTGTTGAAGTTTATAATATACTTTTAAAAGACAATCCTGAGTGGTATGGCTGAAGGTGGTAGAGCAAGAGGAAGGCAAAGGAAGGCGGTCCCCTTGTGCTGTCTTTCCCTCGTGGTCCCCCTGTACTGTCTTTCCCTCGCGGTCCCCCTGTGCTGTCTTTCCCTTGCGGTCCCCCTGTACTGTCTTTCCCTCGTGGTCCCCCTGTGCTGTCTTTCCCTCGCGGTCCCCATGTGCTGTCTTTCCCTCGCGGTCCCCATGTGCTGTCTTTCCCTCGCGGTCCCCATGTGCTGTCTTTCCCTCGCGGTCCCCCTGTGCTGTCTTTCCCTCGTGGTCCCCCTGTACTGTCTTTCCCTCGCGGTCCCCCTGTGCTGTCTTTCCCTCGTGGTCCCCCTGTGCTGTCTTTCCCTCGCGGTCCCCCTGTGCTGTCTTTCCCACGTGGTCCCCCTGTGCTGTCTTTCCCTCGTGGTCCCTCTGTACTGTCTTTCCCTCGCGGTCCCCCTGTGCTGTCTTTCCCTCGCGGTCCCCCTGTGCTGTCTTTCCCTCGCGGTCCCCCTGTGCTGTCTTTCCCTCACGGTCCCCCTGTGCTGTCTTTCCCTCGCGGTCCCCCTGTGCTGTCTTTCCCTCGCGGTCCCCCTGTGCTGTCTTTCCCTCGCAGTCCCCCTGTGCTGTCTTTCCCTCGCGGTCCCCCTGTGCTGTCTTTCCCTCGCGGTCCCCCTGTGCTGTCTTTCCCTCACGGTCCCCCTGTGCTGTCTTTCCCTCGCGGTCCCCCTGTGCTGTCTTTCCCTCGCGGTCCCCCTGTGCTGTCTTTCCCTGGCGGTCCCCCTGTACTGTCTTTCCCTCGCGGTCCCCCTGTACTGTCTTTCCCTCGCGGTCCCCCTGTGTTGTCTTTCCCTTGCGGTCCCCCTGTGCTGTCTTTCCCTCGCGGTTGTCGGCTCTTTCACGAGCCTCGATTCAGTATTTAAAAAAAAGAAAAAAAAAAGCCAAAGATGGATGGGACAGGATTATGGAGTGGACAAGGAAGTCAACATTGTGGTGTTTCTTTTTGAGGGGCTGAGGATTGGTTGGAATATAAATACATGAGAGCCGACTTCTAGAATGGAGACCGCACATTATCGTAATCCATCTGCATTTCCTATAAAAAGAAAACTTATTTGTAATTTTATTATTTTGCCAAGATCAGAGATGAAAATGGAATGTCTTTTTTTTCATCTTGATTCTGGGAACAAAAAAGAAATATACCATATCCTGTGTATATGCGAACCCAAGCTAGTTTATATGTCTAAATATTTTTCTTCGTGCAATACAGAATATCCTTTTTCATACAAATTCCTAAATAATTTTACAGTTTGCAGAAAAGGAAAACAAGTTCCAAGCTGTATTTTGAAGTTGAGTAATGGCGGTTGGAATCATTAATGTTTAGCTTTATTAGCCTCACCCAAAAGGAAGAGGCTGTTTGTAATTGGTGTGTGTGAGTGCATGCACATGTGTATGTGTACACTGCATACGCTTACAGCACAACCGGGCTGCGTTGGACACATTTTGATCAAGTTGTCTGATGTAATAAACAATATTTTTACGTATAATTTAACCATATGCTATTTTTTACCTTGAACGTGGATTGTCGAAGCTATCCATGCCTGTTCCTGATTGTATCTTTATCCACGCCACCCATGGTTTGTCGTGTGCTGCAAGGGCTGACCATGGACACAGTTTGAGCTGTCTAGTCGAGCTCGTGGTCTGGCTGAAAGGCCTACAGGCTTGACGAGAGTTCCTGGCCCGTTTTAGACACAGTTTGACAAAGTTGTCTAACTTACCCGTAACATTTTTGTCCAGACACGTGCAAACCAACTAATCGGATCATGATCGGCCGAGTGACATCATGCAGCCTGTGTTGTTTGCCATGGAAGCCGTTGAGTGTTTGTTTTCCAGCCAACACTGAGTTTGAATGCAATTAGCCCAAAACGACCACCAATGATCTCCTGCACATGCGACTGGCCACGTCACAACCCACACATAGTGTCATGCGGAACAGTCCACTCAACCACAAACTGCACCATAGTGATTCTTTAAAGGGAGATGATTAGCGGAAAAGAGAGTACATTTAATAGTGAAACAACACATTGGGATTAAATGATATTATTATTATTATTATTATTATTATTTCCAATGCAGCACAAGACAGCTGTGCTGCATCATTGGCTAGGGGGTGTGGCTGTGGTGCTGATGCAATGGCCCCTGTAGTTTAGGGCAGCAATTGGTAAATTGTTCATGGTGCCAGCGATAGCTTGCCTACTCTTCGTGAAGGACACAGTTTGATCTATAAATGTCCATCAACTAATGTCGGCAGATGGGATGCCCATCTTAACGTTAATCTGAGGGACGGCACACACATTGATGAATCACCCTGCCTGTGAAACACCAGGATGACAGTTTATACCTGAGTCAGTATTCAAACCCAGGCAAGTGTGCATACCTCTAGGCCATCCTGTCAAACTGATTAAAGGATGATGAGGTGCTGTCGATACACTGTCTCATGTGGGGCCTAATTGGGGTAATATACAGGACATATAATCTAAACACACACACAAGGACATAGCTAACTAATCTAATTAAATTATCCCTTCCCTTGGTCCATTTTCATTACAACACTGGACTGACAGGGTGGCCTAAAGGTATGCACACTCGCCTCTAAGGCCTCGGTCACACTGGATCGTACGATTTCTGGATCGTGCGATTGATGGCAATCTGACCGAGGTACTACCAATCGTCAATGCTTGCTACGCTCTCCATTTGCGATCGCAAACAGCGATTGGTCTTAGGGGTCATCGTACGATTGGTGGTACGTGTGGTTGTGCGATCACCAACGATTGGAGAAGATCGATCGCAAGATCAATCGTAGGTAATCGTGCGAATAGTGGTGGCGATCAGCGACCAATCGTACGGTCAATCGTGGCGACTTGCGACCGCTCGGACAATCAATCGTGGCGATCTGCGAACGCTCGCTCTACCAATCGTGAGGTTGAACGACAGGTGGCACCACCAATCGTCAGGTGGCACGACCAGTAGCACGACCAATCGTGCGACTACTTGACCCGCGATCATGCGCGACTGGTGGTACGACCATGTAAGACCTGTCTACGACGTCTTACAATTTGGAATCGCAGGTCAGAAGTTTTGAACATGACCATCAACCTTGCTGCGACTGATTTTGCTCTGGCCATCACCCACGACCTCTGCGACCAGTCGCGCGCTCTTTCTACGAATTGCCCGCGATTCACAAAATTTTCGGTCGCAGCTAGGTCGTAACCTGGTCGCAGGCCCGGTGTGACTGGGGCTTAAGCTGTCTAGCCTGGGTTTGAATCCTGACCCATCTATAAACTGTCATCCCAGTGTTTCACGGGCAGAGTGATTCATCAATGTGTGTGCCATCCCTCGCATGAACATAAATGTGGTGTCCCATCTGCCAGCATTCTTTGGTAGACGTTAAAGATCCTATGGTGTCCTTTGCGAAGAGTAGGCGAGCTATTGCCGGCACCTTGAACAAATTCCAAATTCCTGCCCTATCCTGCTGCAGAGGGCACTGCATCAGCGGCACATCCGTGCCCTCAGCCAATGGCGCTTGTAAGAAGTGGTCGCCTTATTCTAGCATTGATGTTTGTTCTGTGTATGATGCATGATGCCCATGGCTTTGTGGTAGGTCGAATGGCATTGTCTCCGAGGCGCCATCCTTTCAGTTCTGGCCAATCAGATATTCATTTCAATGCCTATGATGGTGTTGCTGCAACGTTGGAACGTGATACCATGTGGTCCAACACTGCCCACCTTTCACTGGGTCCTCTTTGAGGTTGGCATCCACATTATGCTGGAGGAATTGCTGTTCTACTATTCCCATAGGTATAATCTTCAATTGTCTTTTACTTTTAACATTTGATCAACTTATTTAAATGTTGAAGGTCATTTATACGTTTTTCTTCCCCACATCCTCCATGACACTTCTGACAGTGGTCACCATCTTGTTTGTTTGTTTATTTGAAACCACTTGCAGATTAATTAACCATGCCTTCATGTCCAGGTTGCTGCACCACCCTGCTATCTACAGGCACATCCACAAGAAGCACCACGAGTGGACAGCACCCATTGGCATCACATCTCTGTATGCACATCCTTTGGAGCATATTGTGAGTGCATACACACTTGTATAGTTAATAAATGCCTGTGCTTCAGAGCACTTGCTGGTAATAAATGAATTGCAAAAGAAAGGAAAGAACAGTAAGAAATTTGGAATGACTTTTTGAAATAAAAAAAATTGTTGATCTTTTGTTGATGCATCTTTGTGTCACAAAGATGTCCAATATGATTCCACCCCTAATTGGACCAATCCTGCTCGGATCTCACCTTGCATCCACCATGCTGTGGTTTTGCATGGCATTGCTGTCCACTTCCATCGCCCACTCTGGATACCACTTCCCCCTGTTGCCCTCGCCAGAGGCACACGACTTTCATCATCTCAAGTGAGCTTTATCATGTGGCAGAATACTTCTCCCTCCCTTTGTGCTCATTCCTCACTCCTTTTGTACTCACTCCTACCTCCCTTTGTACTCATTCCTCACTCCTTTTGTACTCGCTCCTCCCTCCCTTTGCACTCGCTCTTCACTCCCTTTGGATTCTCACTTCTCCTTTGCTTTGTACTCACACCTCCCTCCATTTGTACTCACACCTCCCTCCCTTTGTACTCGCACCTCCCTCCCTTTGTATTTTCTCCTACCTCCCTTTGTATTCACTCCTCCCTCCCTTTGTACTCACACCTCCCTCCCTTTGTACTCACACCTCCTCCATTTGTCATGCATCCTTCTCTTTATGCACCTTTCCCTTTGTACTCTATCCTCCCGACCTTTGTACTTCCTCACTCCTTTCCATTTGTACTCTATCCTCCCTTCCTTTTCTACTCCCCCCTCCTTGTGTAGTTTCCTTTCTTGTGTAATTCCCCCTCCATGTCTACTTCCACCTCCTTTGCACCATCCTTTGCACTCCTCCCTCGTCCTTTGCACTCCTCCCTCCTCCTTTGCACTCCTCCCTCCTCCTTTGCACTCCTCCCTCCTCCTTTGCACTCCTCCATCTCCATTGTACTCCTCTCTCTCTCGGCCCTTTGTACTCCCCCTTCTCTTTTTACTCCTACCTCTCTCTTTCTACTCACTCCTCCCTTCATTGCACTCCTCCTCTCCCCTATCTATACTCCTCCTCCTCCTCCTGTTTGTACACCTCCCCCTTTGTACTCCTCTTCCCTCCCCTTATACTCATCTTCCCTCCCCTTTACACTCCTGTTCCCCCCCTCCCATTTGCATTGTTTCCCCCCCTCCCATTTGCATTGTTTCCCCCCCTTTGTAGTCATCTTCCCTCCCATTTGCACTCCTCTTCCCCTTTGTACTCCTATTCCCTCCCATTTTGCCTCTTCCCTCTCCTTTGTGCTCCTCTTCTCTCCCCTTTATACTCCTCGTCCCTCCCATTTCTATGCCTCCCTCCCCCTTTGTACATCCACTCCCTCCTCCTTTGTATTTCTTGTATATAATCTTTGCATTTGTATTGTTGTAGCAGTTGTTATGTTTTCATGTTAAATGCTTTGTGCAAAAAGTAACCCAACAGTTCATTATCGCCAAGATCTGTACAATCTAAAATGTTATAAAATATTAATGGAATATAAATTCCAAAGTACAAAATTTATATTGTTGGTGCAGTTTTGAAAGTATTCCATCATTACTTTTTCCACAGACACTTAATTTAATTTGCGGATGAAAGCAATTGAACATATTTAGAAAGGATTACATCACTCCAAGCGATTCGTCCTGTCATTACAAGGATTCCGACTATTGCCTCGTCTTCTTGGCGGTACATTGTACCACCTTTACCTTTTAGCTCACCTGGAACCTAGTTCTGGGGAGCTTATGCTTTGGGATGGTGCGTCGTTCGTCCATCCATTCATCCATCTGTCCGTCCATAAACACTTGCAACTTCTTCTCCAAAACTGCTAATGGGATTGTAATCAGACTTGGTTAAACGATATTTGGTATGTTGGAACTCTAGTTTCTTCACAGCATTAAAAAAAAAAATTGGGGTCTTGATGAAACTTGATTGCCAGATTTCGACGAAACCACAACCTTAATTACCCGTGTTGTACTAAACTTTGTTCACAGTATTAGAAAAAAAGAAAGAAAAAAAATCAGGAGTTTGCCCCCCAAAATAGGTATTTGATTTATTCTCCGGTTTTTTTTTTTTGGTTTTTTTTTGTATACAGAGTCGAGGCTCGTGAAAGAGCTAACATTTATCAATCAAACAAACAAGCAAACAAAGTATATAAAAAGGGGAGTGGTCGACAAGATGGGGAGAGAAGGGGAGGAAGCACACAAACACAACATTTGAGAGCAGGGACATCGGGAGATGTTTTTGGAGGGAGAGGGCCTGGGGGGAGGCAGGATAGGTATAAAACGCAAGGACACCAAGGACTTCCAGGAAAGAAGTCAAAAGTCACCTCAAAAAAGTGGATTTGGGGTGAATTAGCGGGGGTAGAAAAGATCAAGGTTTTGGATTGGGGAAGATAAGAGATGGTGGTGAACAGCCGTTTTAAAGACCTGGAGGAAGGAGTGGGATTGAAGAGAGTGAGGGAGTTTGTTCCAGAGGCGGGAGAAAAGAGGAATGAAGGAGTGAAGGTGAGCAGAGAGTCTTGATTTTGGCAGTTTAACCATAAGAGGGTTGCAGGCAGATCTTGTGCGACCTGCAGGAATATTTGGGGGACAGAGCCCAGACAGAGCTGGGGGAGCAAGGCCGGAGAGGAGTCGGTAGAAGACGGAAAGACCACCAACCTGCCTGCGGTGATCAAGTGAAAGGCCCTCGGAGATAGCGTCATCGCGGGGGATTCCAATGATTCTGAACGCTTTGGTTTCAACAGCGTGAAGACGAGCTAGGTGTGAGGCAGGAGCACCAGCCCAGAGGGGAGAGCAGTACTCCATTGAGCTGTGGATGAAAGCCTTGTATGTGGTGAGGAGCTCAGGTGTGCCAAGGAAGGACTTCACACGAAGGAGGATGCCCAGTCGGCGACTGGCTTTGGAGGCCAGCTTGGAAATGTGGTTTTCCCAGGAAAGATCATGGCAGATAGTGAGACCCAAAAGCATTTGAGTGACAGAACTTCTTGGAGAGGATTATTCAGAAAGTAGATCGGAGGGTTGTCCAGTCGGTCTTTTCGGAGAGACATCGTAAGAGTGTGAGATTTGTCAGGATTGAAAGACATGTTCCACTTGTTTGCCCAGTCAGTGATTTTGTCCAGGTCTGCAGAGAGTGAGGAGGCTGCAGACTGCCGATCTGAGGGATGAGGAATGGAGCGGCAGAGAGTGGAGTCATCAGCAAAGAGATAGAGAGGATTTTCAAGAGAGTCAGAGAGATCATTGATGAAGACCAGAAAAAGCACAGGGCCCAGAACACTGCCTTGGGGAACTCCAGCCTGAACAGGAAGAGGAGATGAGAGAAACCCATTCAGGGCCACACGTTGACTACGACTAGAGAGGAAGTCTGCCAGCCATGTGTGGAGATTTCCATGGATACCAAAGGAGGAGAGTTTGGTGAGCAGAGCGGGGTGCCAGACCGTATCGAAGGCACGTGATATGTCGAGGGAGACGGCTCTAATTTCCTGTTTGGCATTGAGGACCTCCATCCATTGTTGAGACAGCAGAAGCAGCATGTCCAGAGTCGAGTGACCTGGTCTGAAACCAAATTGATGATCAGAGATCAAACCATTGGAGAAGAGGAAAGATTTCATATCCGAAGCAATGATGGATTCCATGACTTTGCTGATAATTGGGAGAAGGCTGATTGGTCTGTAGTTGCTAGGATCTGTTTTTGCACCTTTTTTGTGCAAAGCGGTGATGTTGGCTGATTTCCAAGCAGATGGCAGTTGGCGTTGAGCAAAAGAGAGGGTGAAGAGAACAGAGAGAGGGAGTGAAAGAGCGGAAGAACAGGATTTTAGGACCCGTGGGCTGATGCCGTCAGGTCCAGTTGCAGAATCAGAGTCGGGGGTTGACAGAAACTTTTCCACCTTGTCAGGAGGAAAGGACACGGAGTCCAGGAGCAGCTGGGTACGACCTGGTATGGTGGGTACAGAGAGGGATGGGTTTGGGACACAAGATTTAGAGGCAAACACAGAGTTGAGGCATTCAGCTTTTTCACGTGCGGAGTCAGCTGTGTAGCCGTTTGAGGTAAGGGAGGGGATGGAGGGGGAACAAACACCAGAAACAGATTTGACCAGATGCCACCAGGATTTGGAAGAGGGAGACAGATAAGAGAGTTCGGTCTTGAGAACGGAGAGATATTGTTTCCTGGCTCTCCTGAGGGTGGACACACACTTGTTTCGGGCTTTGTGAAAGGAAATGAGATTTCCTTCCGTTGGATTTGCTTTCCAGGAGACGAAGGCAAGTTGTTTCTGGGCAACAGCCTCACCACAAGATTCCGTTTACCATGGACAGGAGGAAGGGTATGACAACTGAAGACGAGATGGGATAAATCTGTGCATGAGAGAGAGCAATTTACTTTGGAAGAATTCCCAGGATGAATTGATGTCAGAGGTGGTAGAGATGGGAGACCAGTCCAGATGATTGATGGCTGCTTGAAGACCGTGCCAGTTGGCCTGAGTGAAATGCCAGACTCGTCGACGCTGAGCAGGCTCCCTGAGAATGGTCAGAGAGATGTCCACTTTAACGAGCACATGATCAGATGAGCCGATTGGAGCAGAAGAAGAGCAGCAGACATTTTCAGGGAAAAAAAGCAGCAGAGCCGTTATTTATTTTGAGTCATCCACGCCTACCAATGGTTCCCTGGTTATCTTATCCAGCCATGTGACTATATGTTGTACTGTTTGAACTCGGTGACATACTGTCTATGAATTATGTAGTCTATTAAATACATAGTATTACAATGTACCTTTTGACCCTTTAGACTGCATATGTAAAATAAATTGGACCTTTGATCCTCAGACCGTTGAAGACCCTTTAAGGACCCGCAAAACCCTTAAGACTACTAAGACCCCGAAAGTCCTCTAAGACCAAAAACACCTCAAAGTCCCTTAAATACCCCGAAGACTCAGAGGACCCCAAATACCCCGAGGACCCAAAAAACCAAAACGATCCAGAGGACCCTAAGGACCCCTCATATTTTTTTGATTTCGCTGGTTCAACATTCACGGACCCGTCGTATTCGCAGTTATAAAATTGTGACCTGTTTCTACATCTGCAGCCCTATGCTTCGTGTATTCACGGTTTTTCGGTCTTTTTATCGGTTTTCAGCATCTCAAAAAAGATTTTTGATTGGGAACCGTGAGTGATTATTTAATTATATATCTGGTGTTTTTGGTTCACGAGTTATCAAGTGACCACTATATTCATCAAGTGTGTGCGTCTGTCTGTGTGTGTCTGTCTGTCCGCAGCATAACTACCCGATGATATCATCCGATCTTGATGAAACTTGGGTGGGAGGTTGATATCATGATCTAGTTGTGTCCTGCCTAGAGTGGGCGTATTACGCCCATTGTGGGCGGAGCCACGCCTGAAAAAGATGTCTTTCTAGGGGGTAATCAAGTTCAAGCTACATCTTCTCCGAGGGGTTTGGTGGAATCTGACAGGGGTTTCGATATTTGGTTAGGCCAATGTCATGTGTCTAGCCCCACGGAGCTCGATTTTTCATTTTCGCCCCCAGATCAAGGTCACAAACTTTAGAAAAGTCGATTTTTGATGGTTTTATTACATTGTTCGCTTCCTGATAGGGTGAAATGTCGTACATGATCTTATATTATCACATACATCATGAAATACAAGTTTTCCAGCAAATTTCAGAATCTTCGACCTTTGCCCTTTGAAGGTCACAAAGGTCAAATTTTCAAAGTTGTCGGAATCGAACCGAATTTTCGGTATTGTGTAGCTAACTAACCTCATAACTGATTATACATTATTTTCTATCATTTCAAGGTCAGTAACCTTTTTGACATTTCAAGGTCACAAAGGTCAAGTTTTTAAAGTTGTCGGAATCGAACCGAATTTTCGAAATCGAACCGAAGAATACCGCTCGCTCGTGAACCATCGTCGTCTCCTGACTTGTTTTATTCATTTTTAAGTCTTGTGATTATGTTAGTATGATTATACCCTGTCTGATTATGTTAGCTGCCCTGTCTTCTAGCTACCATTGCAATTGGTTTAAAACACCGTGATACTGTTTAAAATACGAGTACCTTTAGTCAATGTAGTATACTGCTTTATTCTACCAGGTGAGTGCCCAGGGGTATTCCCCCTATTTTTCAAATATAGTTCAAAGTAACTGAAAAAAAAAAAATAATAAACAATGGGATACATAGCATACTGGGATTAAGTTATGAAATAAGGGGAGAGGGGTGTGTCTTCATTGAGCGTTACATAATATTTTAGGGGGTGTCTGTTGAAGCGTTATGGAGTGTTACGAGGGGGGGGGCGGGGGGGTGGACCCCCTCTCCCCCCAAGTTTCTACAGGGAGCACGTGGTCCACCATCAACCCCCTTCTAGTGAAACTCCCAAAATCCAGAATCGATGATCACCTCCACTCATTTGTTCCTCTTGTTTCCCACCTGTGGAATCAACTTCCACATCCTCTTCAATCTCATTCTTCCCCTTTAGATATTTAAGACAGCTGTTCACCATCATCTCAGATTATTCCCCATCCAAAGCCATTATCTTTTCTACCACCGTTAACCCATCCCTAAGCCCATCTCTTTCCAAATTCCAAGTTTTCCATTCCTGAGAGTTTGCCTCTGTAGCCATCTTGTCTGCCCCCCCCCCGTGTCCTCCCCATACCCCTCATTCTTCCCCACATCCTTTATTTCTCCAGGTCTCCCTCTAGTTTGTCCCGCATCCTTGCTGTTGGTGTGTTTTCCCCCTCACTTTCTACTCTTCCTTTTGTTCTGTTACGTCCTGATCCGTTATATCTTCTAGCTCCACCATAAGCCTCGACTATGTATACAAAAAAGAAATAAATAAAACGTGTTACATTTTGGTTTGAATCAAAGCAGCATTGAAAATACAGGCCTCCACGGTTTGCCAGATAAGCAAAAATGCATTTTCCAGAACTGGACAAAGAAGTGAAGATGTTAGTTATACTTTATTAATCTACATATTCCATAGTCTTTCTTTGTCGTACAGGATTTTCTGACATTCCTGAATGCATCAAATAAATGAATTGTGAATAAAGTAATTATTGGGTTTCCTTTTAAAGATGTATCATAAACTTGTCCTGTTAAATCACCAATAACTGCAGATGTAGCGAGAAAAATAATTTGACAGTGTATTAACTTTATTTGTTTATGCTAAATTTGAGTGGGATTAATGAATAATAATCTGTACTCGTTGGCAGTTTTGCCAATGAGGAAAATACTGAATCAAGATGGAAAATTTCCCATAAACTCCAGAACTCACTGTGGTATATAAGCTAATTTAAATGTCACTTTCTTACTAATCCTCATGCCATTTTTGATATGAGTAGTGTTTTTTTTTTTTTTTTTTTTTTTTTTTTTTTGTATACAAGATCGAGGCTCGTGAAAGAGCGAACATTAATCACACAGAAAGACAAACAGACACACAAAACAAATAACATCGGGAGCGGTAGACAAGATGGGGAGAGAGGGGGAAGGACACAAACACAACATTTGAGAGCAGGGACCGAGAGACATCGAGAGAACTGTGGGAGGGAGAGGGCTTTGGGGGGGAGGCATGGGAAGGGGGGGGGGGGGGGTGGGAGAGGTATAAAACATATGGACACTGCCAAGACTTCCAGGAAAGAAGTTGGAATTTCAAACAAGGTGGATCTGGGGTGAATTAGTGGGGGTAGAAAAGATCAAGGTTTTGGATGGGGGAAGATAAGAGATGGTGGTGAACAGCTGTTTTGAAGACCTGGAGGGAGGAGTGTGATTGAAGTGAGTGTGGGAGTTTGTTCCAGAGGCGGGAGAAAAGAGGAATGAAAGAGTGAAGGTGAGCAGAGAGCCGAGATTTCGGCAGTTTAACCATCAGAGGGTGGCTGGCAGATCTTGTGCGACCTGTAGGAATATTTGGGGGACAGAGCACAGAGAGAGCTGGGGGAGCAAGGCCGGAGAGGAGTCGGTAGAAGACAGAAAGACCACCTACCTGCCTGCGGTGAGTGAGTGAAAGGCCCTCAGAGATAGCTTCATCGCGGGAGATTCCAATGATTCTGAAAGCTTTGGATTCAACAGCGTGAAGCCGAGCCAGGTGTGAGGCAGGAGCACCAGCCCATAGGGGAGAACAGTATTCCATTCAGCTGCGGATGAAAGCCTTGTATGTGGTGAGGAGCTCAGGTGTGCCTAGGAAGGACTTCGCACGACGGAGGATGCCCAGTCGGCGACTGGCTTTGGAGGCCAGCTTGGAAATGTGGTTTTCCCAAGAAAGATCATGGCAGATGGTGAGACCCAAAAGCTTGAGCGACAGAACTTCTTGGAGAGGATTGTTGAGAAAGTAGATGGGAGGGTTGTCCAGTCGATCTTTTCGGAGAGACATAGTAAGAGTGTGAGATTTGTCAGGATTGAAAGACATGTTCCACATGTTTGACCAGTCTGTGATTTTGTCCAGGTATTCAGAGAGTGAGGAGGCTGCAGACTGCCGATCTGAGGGAAGAGGAATGGAGCGGCAGAGAGTGGAGTCATCAGCAAAGAGATACAGAGGATTTTCCAGAGAGTCGGAGAGATCATTGATAAAGACCAGAAAAAGCACAGGGCCCAGCACACTGCCTTGGGGAACTCCAGCCTGAACGGGAAGGGGAGATGAGAGAAATCCATTCAGGGCCACACGTTGACTACGACCAGAGAGGAAGTCCGCAAGCCATGCATGGAGATTTCCATGGATACCATAGGAGGAGAGTTTGGTGAGCAGAGCTGGGTGCCAGACCGTATCGAAGGCACGTGATATGTCAAGGGAGACAGCTCTGATTTCCTGTTTGGCATTGAGGACCTCCATCCATTGTTGAGACAGCAGAAGCAGCATGTCCAGAGTAGAGTGACCTGGTCTGAAACCAAATTGATGATCAGAGATCAAGCCATTGGAGAAGAGGAAAGATTTCATATCCGAAGCAATGATGGATTCCATGACTTTGCTGATAATTGGGAGCAGGCTGATTGGTCTGTAGTTGCAAGGATCTGTTTTTGCACCTTTTTTGTGTAAAGCGGTAATGTTTGCTGATTTACAGGATGCTGGCAGATGACCTTGAGCAAAGGATAGGGTGAAAAGAACAGAGAGAGGGTGAGATAGAGCGGCAGAGCAGGATTTTAGGACCCGTTGGCTGATGCCATCTGGTCCAGTTGCAGAATCTGAGTCGAGGTTTGACAAAAACTCCTCCACCTTGTCAGGAGAGAAGGTCACAGAGTCCAGGAGCAGTTTGGTTCGACTGGGAAAGGTGGGAACAGAGAGAGATGGGTTTGGGACTAAGGATTTTGAGGCAAACACAGAGTTGAGGCATTCGGCTTTGTCACGTGCGATGTCAACTGTGTGGCCATTTGAGGTAAGGGAGGGGATGGAGGGGGAACAAACACCAGAAACGGATTTGACCAGACGCCACCAGGATTTGGAGGAAGGAGACAGGTTTGAGAGTTCATTCTTGAGTGAGGAAAGATAGTGCTTCCTGGCACTCCTGAGGGTAGACACACACTTGTTCCGAGCTTGGTGGAGGGAACTGAGATTTCCTTCAGTTGGATTTGCCTTCCAAGAGGCAAAGGCAAGTTGTTTCAGGGCAACTGCCTCACCACAAGATTCAGTGTACCATGGACGGGAGGAAGGGTAAGACAACTGAAGGCGAGATGGGATAAATCTGTGCATGAGAGAGATCAGTTTGCTTTGGAAGAATTCCCAGGAAGAATTGATGTCAGAGGCAGTGGAGATGGGAGACCAATCCAGACGATTGATGGCTGCTTGAAGACCGTCCCAGTCGGCCTGAGTGAAATGCCAGACTCGTCGACGCTGAGGAGGCTCTCTGAGAATGGCCAGAGAGATGTCCACTTTGACAAGCACATGATCAGAAGAACCGATTGGAGCAGAAGAAGAGCAGCAGACATTAGCAGGGAAGTTAGTCATAACCAAGTCTAGAAGAGAAGATACTCCATTGGCTGAGATCCGGGTCGGGAAATTGACAGATTGTGTCAATCCCAGTGAGTCACAGAAGTCCTTTGCTGAGGTGCCATGACTGGTGAGAGAGGAACCCACACCCAACCAGGTGGCATGATGACAATTGAAGTCACCACATATGAGGAAGAGAGAGTTGGGATGAGTGGATAGAAGTTGGTCCATGTTGTCAGACAGTGAAATGTAGATGGAGTCATCACTGTTTGGGGGACGGTACAGAACACATATGAACAAAAGGTGGGAGCGGAGAGGAAGCCGTCGCCAGAGGTACTCCTGGGGGTGAGGAGGAGAGAGGGCAGTGCAAGGAGAGTGAGGAAGAGAGTTTTTGATAAAAATAGCCACCCCACCACCAGGCCGAGGCTCAGGTCTATCATACCGGAGGAGGGAGTAACCAGGAAGAGATATTAAGGAATCAGAGACATCTTGAAGGAGGAAAGTCTCTGTTAAGCAGATCAAGTCTGGATTGTCAGAAGCAACCTGTATGGAGAGATCAGTCAGGTTTGAGCGAAGGCCCTTAACGTTATCAGTAGTTTGTAATGGAGGTCACATGTGCACGTTTTACCTAGTCTGTTAGAATTTTTTTAAATAGCACCCCATGTATATATTTAGTAGATTTTGTTAATAATTCATGTTGCCCAGGAATACTGCTAAAACTGTATGGCTGTTGAGGAAGATAGCAACACATGGGCTCCATGACACTTGACAAGAAAGGCCCAAGCTCTGGCCAATATATAATTATCGTCGGGATTAAGATGGTTCTCAAACTCTACTGATTATGATCAGCAATTTACCTGTGCAAGTGCTCACTGAACATTTATATAACAATATTCAGTATAAATCGTTTATTTGACCCTTGAATGCTAAATTTATACAAAATAAACTATGACGGCATTCTGTGGAGTGCATACCTCCGCCAGGCTGACCAATTTACGTTTTGTATCCCACTGATAGGCCAGATCTGGATCCGGACCTGAACAAAAATCAAATCGGCTTGTTATTGTCACCGAACCAAATCATCCACCTAGTTCTGTCATAAGTTGGCCACAACGTTTTGAAATACCGTGCTACATATCGATGTTTGGCCTCTCAATGGTGAAGAATCACTTTAAAAAAAAAAAAAAAAAATTATCGGATCTGGATCTTCCCCACAACAACAACAACAACAACATGCATTTTAAGGCCATTTCCCCTGCTAGAGCGGGAGTTAGCCTTGCGGTCCCCATGACAATCTTCTCCATTTTGCCCTATTTTCTGCATCTCTCCTTGTTAACCCCTTGCCCGCATTTCTTCTTCGACCATCTTTAGCCAAGTCTTTCTCGGTCTTCCCCGTCCTCTACTTCCTTCTACATTCATTCCCATCACTCTTCTCAACCAGTCACTTTCATCCTTCCTCAACACATGACCAAACCATCTCAACCTGTTCCTCTTCACAGCATCCATCACAGGCTCTATTCCCAACATTTGGACGACAACGATCTTCACCAAAATATAATAAATTATTTCTTGTCACACACCTAACCTCTCCATTATGCTTCGTCCGAATCCATCTAACTTTCTGAGATATCCTGTTCACAGACAGACAAACAGACAGGGGTAAAACATAACATCCCCCCTCCTTGTATAACCTTTGGTGTTGGATGTAATGAAATACAATATAGAATGTATAATATTGAATAGGGATAGTGAATAAACCACTTTTAAGAATACACAAAATCCCTTGAGCCCAAAACACAATGCCTGTTGCTGTTACATTGCAGACTGGTGGGTGGCCTCTATTTTTTTACCGCCTCTACTTCTGTCCACTACATCTGCTCTCTCGGCTCCCCAAACCTTTCTGGCTCATCCAGGATGCACTTGCTCTTGCAATAACCCCTCCTGGTTGAAGTTCCAAAATCCAGACTGACTGCACACATCCATTCTTTTTTGCTCATCTTTTCACCCATTTGTGGAACCACTTTCCCAAGGCATTTAAATCCCATTCCGCCTTCCAGGTCTTCGAGCAGGCGGTGAAGCTCCATCTCATGTCATCCCTCATCCCTACTCATGATATTTTCTACCCTTGTTAAACCTACCTCGCTCAACCCTCACACTTGTAGGGTACTATTATAAATTACTTGCAGGGTACTCTTTCCTCCCCTCCTTTCATTTCTTTCCCCCTCCTCCTCTTTCCTCCTCTCATCCCACTCTTTCTTTCCCTTATCCTCCTCCTTCTTCTTCTCTTTCTCTTTCTCTTTCTCTTTCTCTTTCTCTCTCTTTCTCGTTTATTAACTGGACTGTGTCCAGCTGAGTTTTTGTCGACACCCAGTGTCCTCTGTCTGTAAACAATTCGACGTCTACGCTCTAAAAGTCACAAACATTGATTTAATTTGATGAAACTTGTTATGCAGCAACTTTAAGACATAAACTAGTTTGGGATTGCATTTGGGCATTGCACGCCCAAAAATGGGCACGGCAGGGCGGCCATATTGAAAAATCAATTTTTGTCAATCTGGTACTTCCTAATGTAGCTAGAAGGCTGAAACTTGGTGTGTAGACAGTATGTAACAAACCTCAACATATATATTACGGGTTTTGACGATGTCCGAAAAATGACCTCATCGTGACCTATGACTTGACCCATAAACATCAGTTTGGACGACGTCCAAGCTCTAAAAGTCACAAATTCTGATCAAATTTGATGAAACTTGTGCCTTTTGCCACTTAAAGATATTTGAAAATATTCATTTTTCTGGTTTCCATGGAAACAAGTTGGACATATAGTGCATTTTGTTATACATTTCGTTTCCGGAGTTCAGGTTCCCTGGAACCTCTAGTTCATTTCCTTGCTTGTCGTATCCAACGTGTTGGCCCACTGCCCCACTTTCAGTGTGTTGTCTTTTTTTGCCCTCTGTCACCTAACTTTTGTGTTATCTGCCTCGACCTTGTGTTTAAAACTAAAAATAGAAAAACAACTGCTTGAATGTTAATTCCAGGAACAAGAATAATAGCCCTTATCCTGTGGATGAGAGCACATGTAAATATACTGAATGATTATTTGACTTCCGTTTCCGGTCTTGCTGGCGAGGGTTCGTTTATTCTCAGCTCTCCATGCTATCCATCGAAATCGAAGTTAAGTAATTGTTCCCATTTGTATTTTCGTTATAACTATTTATTTTATGGTGTATATATTGTCTCCCGACGAAGATTTTCGGTGCAAATCTTTCATACCTGTATTGAAAATCGTGTTAATTCGGGTCGTGTTTTGAGGCCTTGTAGTTGTACAGTGAACACTGTACAACCTTGAGGCTTTGTTTTTCTCTCAGCGGTCCGTGTTTTTGTGATCCAATAACTTTCGTTCTCTGTTTTCCCAATCTTTTCACCCCATAGCCCTCTTCCTTGTGTAAATCACAACTCAAAAAAATCCAAAAAAAAAACATTTCCTTCTCTGTTCTCATTCGTTTATTCATTCTTATTCGTTCGTTCGTTCGTTCTTCGACCACGTGTTTCTCCCCCATTTCCCCAGATAGATTGTCAAATTTCAACTCGTTATTTTATCGTCCATGCGTTATTGTTTTGATTATAGTTACTTTTGGTTTGAATTTCCTGTAACTTGTAATTATTTAATCGTGTTCTGCTCCTCGTGTGCGGCCTTGTAGTTGTACCCCCGTCGGTGTTTGTTATCTTAATCGTGTTTTGCTTGGCTCTTAGTTTTTTTCCCTTCTACCCCGAACATAATACTCTGTCTAACGTTCTAAATCCCCACCTCCCGCCCCCCCCCCCCCCACCCCCAAAAACCAAACAAAAAAAAAAAAAACCAAAAACATTTATTTTCCTTTCTCCACGTGTACTGTTGACTCATCCTGTATTTTCTGTCCAGGTGTGCTGTTCGCCCCGCCCCCATTAACTCCTTGCCATCCACCGTTTGCCCTTCACGTGACTCGTGGTGGTCCCTCTCGGCTCTCCCCCCGTTGGTATTTTTGTGCACATAAGATTGTTCACGTTTCTGTTTAAATATTATTTAAATATGTATAACCTTTCCCCTTCAGTGTTTTACTCAGTGGTATTTTACAACACGCTGTTTTTCTTCCTATTTAAAAGGCTTTTCTCAATTTCCTCTCCAACTCATTCCACCTCAAAAAAAAGAAATTCAATATCTTATACGTCTCCCTCACTACATGGTCTAAATTCACATTCATTCCATCCCTCCTCCATCATTCTGAACCGGATTGCTAACTTGAAAATCACAACAAACCCAATTTGTTTTCAATGTTCGTCTTTCATTAATCATCCACTTTCTAAACTCCCCTCTTGCCCCTCCCGTCCAAATCCCTCCCCTTGCACCTACACTCCTAAACTCCCCCCTTGCCCCGCCACTCTTAAACTCCCCCCCTACCCCTCCACTCCTGAACTCCCCCCTTGCCCTTCCACTCCTGAACTCCCCCCTTGCCCTTCCCCTCATAAACTCCCCCCTCACTCCTCCCCTTCAAAACTCCCCCCCAACCCCTCCCATTCAAATCTCCCCCCATACCATTCCTCTCCAATTCTCCCTCCTCCCCCCTCCTCCTCAAAGCTGCCTCCTCCCCACTTCGTCTCCCTTCTATCTCATACCTCCACCCCCCCCCCCCAACCTTCTTCTTTCCTCTGCCCCCCCTCAAACAACCCCTCTCTGTGCCTCATCCCTTCACCTTCAAACCTTTCATCCTCCTCATCCTTCCCTTTCTTGGAACTCTTCTGCAATCGCTGACACACTAACAACTGCTCTCCCTACCTCCCCCTCTCATCCTTCATCTTACCCTACTCCTCCCCTCCCCTGGCCTGTACCCGATGCTCCCCCTCTCTCTTCATTAACGGTATGGACCTCAAACATCCGGGGCCTTCGCTCAAACCTGACTGATCTCTCCATACAGGTTGCTTCTGACAATCCAGACTTGATCTGCTTAACAGAGACTTTCCTCCTTCAAGATGTCTCTGATTCCTTAATATCTCTTCCTGGTTACTCCCCCCTCCGGTATGATAGACCTGAGCCTCGGCCTGGTGGTGGGGTGGCTATCTTTATCAAAAACTCTCTTCCTCACTCTCCTTGCACTGCCCTCTCTCCTCCTCACCCCCAGGAGTACCTCTGGCTACGTCTTCCTCTCCGCTCCCACCTTTTGTTCATATGTGTTCTGTACCGTCCCCCAAACAGTGATGACTCCATCTACATTTCACTGTCTGACAACATGGACGAACTTCTATCCACTCATCCCAACTCTCTCTTCCTCATATGTGGTGACTTCAATTGTCATCATGCCACCTGGTTGGGTGTGGGTTCCTCTCTCACCAGTCATGGCACCTCAGCAAAGGACTTTTGTGACTCACTGGGATTGACACAATCTGTCAATTTCCCGACCCGGATCTCAGCCAATGGAGTATCTTCTCTTCTAGACTTGGTTATGACTAACTTCCCTGCTAATGTCTGCTGCTCTTATTCTGCTCCAATCGGTTCTTCTGATCATGTGCTTGTCAAAGTGGACATCTCTCTGGCCATTCTCAGAGAGCCTCCTCAGCGTCGACGAGTCTGGCATTTCACTCAGGCTGACTGGGACGGTCTTCAAGCAGCCATCAATCGTCTGGATTGGTCTCCCATCTCCACTGCCTCTGACATCAATTCTTCCTGGGAATTCTTCCAAAGCAAACTGATCTCTCTCATGCACAGATTTATCCCATCTCGCCTTCAGTTGTCTTACCCTTCCTCCCGTCCATGGTACACTGAATCTTGTGGTGAGGCAGTTGCCCTGAAACAACTTGCCTTTGCCTCTTGGAAGGCTAATCCAACTGAAGGAAATCTCAGTTCCTTCCACCAAGCTCGGAACAAGTGTGTGTCTACCCTCAGGAGTGCCAGGAAGCACTATCTCTCCTCACTCAAGAATGAACTCTCAAACCTGTCTCCTTCCTCCAAATCCTGGTGGCGTCTGGTCAAATCCGTTTCTGGTGTTTGTTCCCCCTCCATCCCCTCCCTTACCTCAAATGGCCACACAGTTGACATCGCACGTGACAAAGCCGAATGCCTCAACTCTGTGTTTGCCTCAAAATCCTTAGTCCCAAACCCATCTCTCTCTGTTCCCACCTTTCCCAGTCGAACCAAACTGCTCCTGGACTCTGTGACCTTCTCTCCTCACAAGGTGGAGGAGTTTTTGTCAAACCTCGACTCTGATTCTGCAACTGGACCAGATGGCATCAGCCCACGGGTCCTAAAATCCTGCTCTGCCGCTCTATCTCACCCTCTCTCTGTTCTTTTCACCCTATCCTTTGCTCAAGGTCATCTGCCAGCATCCTGGAAATCAGCAAACATTACCGCTTTACACAAAAAAGGTGCAAAAACAGATCCTTGCAACTACAGACCAATCAGCCTGCTCCCAATTATCAGCAAAGTCATGGAATCCATCATTGCTTCGGATATGAAATCTTTCCTCTTCTCCAATGGCTTGATCTCTGATCATCAATTTGGTTTCAGACCAGGTCACTCTACTCTGGACATGCTGCTTCTGCTGTCTCAACAATGGATGGAGGTCCTCAATGCCAAACAGGAAATCAGAGCTGTCTCCCTTGACATATCACGTGCCTTCGATACGGTCTGGCACCCAGCTCTGCTCACCAAACTCTCCTCCTATGGTATCCATGGAAATCTCCATGCATGGCTTGCGGACTTCCTCTCTGGTCGTAGTCAACGTGTGGCCCTGAATGGATTTCTCTCATCTCCCCTTCCCGTTCAGGCTGGAGTTTCCCAAGGCAGTGTGCTGGGCCCTGTGCTTTTTCTGGTCTTTATCAATGATCTCTCCGACTCTCTGGAAAATCCTCTGTATCTCTTTGCTGATGACTCCACTCTCTGCCGCTCCATTCCTCTTCCCTCAGATCGGCAGTCTGCAGCCTCCTCACTCTCTGAAGACCTGGACAAAATCACAGACTGGTCAAACATGTGGAACATGTCTTTCAATCCTGACAAATCTCACACTCTTACTATGTCTCTCCGAAAAGATCGACTGGACAACCCTCCCATCTACTTTCTCAACAATCCTCTCCAAGAAGTTCTGTCGCTCAAGCTTTTGGGTCTCACCATCTGCCATGATCTTTCTTGGGAAAACCACATTTCCAAGCTGGCCTCCAAAGCCAGTCGCCGACTGGGCATCCTCCGTCGTGCGAAGTCCTTCCTAGGCACACCTGAGCTCCTCACCACATACAAGGCTTTCATCCGCAGCTCAATGGAATACTGTTCTCCCCTATGGGCTGGTGCTCCTGCCTCACACCTGGCTCGGCTTCACGCTGTTGAATATAAAGCTTTCAGAATCATTGGAATCTCCCGCGATGAAGCTATCTCTGAGGGCCTTTCACTCACTCACCGCAGGCAGGTCGGTGGTCTTTCTGTCTGCTACCGAATCCTCTCCGGCCTTGCTCCCCCAGCTCTCTCTGTGCTCTGTCCCCCAAATATTCCTACAGGTCGCACAAGATCTGCCAGCCACCCTCTGATGGTTAAACTGCCGAAATCTCGGCTCTCTGCTCACCTTCACTCTTTCATTCCTCTTTTCTCCCGCCTCTGGAACAAACTCCCACACTCACTTCAATCACACTCCTCCCTCCAGGTCTTCAAAACAGCTGTTCACCACCATCTCTTATCTTCCCCCATCCAAAACCTTGATCTTTTCTACCCCCACTAATTCACCCCAGATCCACCTTGTTTGAAATTCCAACTTCTTTCCTGGAAGTCTTGGCAGTGTCCATATGTTTTATACCTCTCCCACCCCCCCCCCCTTCCCATGCCTCCCCCCCAAAGCCCTCTCCCTCCCACAGTTCTCTCGATGTCTCCATGTCTCTCCGTCCCTGCTCTCAAATGTTGTGTTTGTGTCCTTCCCCCTCTCTCCCCATCTTGTCTACCGCTCCCGATGTTATTTGTTTTGTGTGTCTGTTTGTCTTTCTGTGTGATTAATGTTCGCTCTTTCACGAGCCTCGATCTTGTATACAAAAAAAAAACCCAAAAAAAAACAGGATTTAAAATTAAGTACGAAATGTGTGCTTTCAAAAATGCCACACGATTGTGCAGATTTTGCCTCTTCTTCTTTTTAGAACTACAAAAGACGTGTAAATCAATTGTGCTAATTAATTTTAAAAAATAACCTGTATATGAATGAATGAATAATGAAATTAATATATTTATATAGTACAATAACTCATTTATTTCTGACTAGTGAGGTACCCATGCTATGCATGGGAGAGAGGCTGGAATAAAAGAAAAAAGAGTTTGCACCAATAAATTCCACATTCCTGTGACACCTTCAATCGAACGTCGGGCATGGACAGACGCTTTGTGAAAGACTTGGGCAAAAAACTTGCTGTAGCTGACCCCAACAGAAGTATGGTGGAGAATATTTCTATGATGTCAATGGCGAAACTACAAATGCCAAATCCGCAAATCCTCACATAATTTCCTCATTCTCCTTTAATCTCAATCTCTCCATATTTAAATTCCAAACAACATCATTCCAATCACAAATCAATACTATACCATTAATATCACAAAATACAATGTTACAGACACTCGTGAGGTAAACGAATATCAACGCCATTCTAACATGACCAATACAGATGAATCTGCCAGTGAGAAAGGGCGGAAAGGAAAACACAAGGAGGACGTTTATATTTGTGCGGATCGAAAAAAATCATAATTGTATTGAAGAATTTATGAAACCTCCCACCCCCTCCGTAGGACACCTGGTGGGACCCCAAAACGTTCTACAGGAGGTTTGGAGGGGCTAGCCGCAAGGATGAGGGGGGAGTAGTTTGGGGACAGACAGACAGTCAGACGGACACTTCTTTTATAATACTAGGGCATGCCCGTACGTGGGTGCCCGTTCCTTGCCAAAAAAAAAAAAAAAGCGCTACCCGTACGCTCTACCCCGCCCGTACGCCCGTAAACAAAAAAAACAACGCTCTTCGCTTCCGCCCTTCGCTCTGACTGAATTGGGAGAAATAATGCGCATAAGAAATCGAGAAATTATTATTTTCTCCGGAAGAAATCGAATTACGAACCGTAATGGCGCACGCGCTCGGCTCGGCTCGCTCTCACATCGGCCACGCCTACGCAACAACGCGTTCTGTGATTGGCTGCCGGAAGTGCAGTCTTCACTGTCCGGAAGGTCGCAAATCGCAGTTACGATGAATCGCAAATTAGTTTTAATTAGTTTTAAAACATAGTTTAACGGCAACATAGTTTTCCAACGTGAAATAAATGAATACGCTCTCAAATGTGCCGTCCGAGGCAGAGTCTGTTCGCCACGTTCGGCACACGTGATAGCTCGCTGCTCTCTGATTGGTTGAATCGTTTTTTGGACATAGCTCGGTAACTACTTCTCCGATTAATATGAAACCTTGAAAAGGCACATCCTCGGGTCCCCAGCAATATACCTGGCAAGTTTCAAGTATATCGGACCCGTGGTTGTCGAGAAACAGCGGTCACAGACATACAGACATACAAACATACAAACATACAAACATACAAACATACACACAGAGATTACTGGAATTATAGATAGATAGATGTGTCCAAATCCCAAGGAATATCGCAATTGGATATTTTAATTCACCATGGTGACTCCTTTCGAAGTTGCTTTATGTTGAGAAAGATTTTACCGTTAATTAAATGAACCTAGTAGATTATTGATGTTGTATGCAATAAAATTTGAGATGTCTGTGTGGGTTGTGTATTTGTTTGTATTACTCGTCTATGCATTCTTGAACCACTGGACAGAATGATTTGATAAAGATGGTTGTGCACGAGTGGATTTCAGGGGGTAAAAAAAAAAACAGTTGCCCCGGTGTGTAAAGAACAAAAATCACCCCAATTCCCTACGTCAATGTCTATCGTATTGCCCCACCTGGTGGAAGCTGATATTTCCAATCATAATAAAATACATCTTCGAGCTCATAAAAGTTAGGGAATTTCCCCATCCATAAGTATGGGTTCTTTGTTAGAGATGTAAAATTTCAGGATATGAAATATACACAATATGCATATATACAATACATATTGTTATGTCGGTGGGGTAGGGATTACCTTAGAACAGGTAGGATGTATAAATTAGCATGCTCCGGATGTTGGGTAAGAACCATCACCATGTAGTAAGTTTTGTTTAGCCGGTTGTCGCGTAAGAGTGAATAATTGTGGCCATACGAGGATGGCCCTTGTGTTAACTAGTTGTAGGGATTATGTTAATTCCCCTGTTCATCAAACCTCAGTGATCTATCCTTTATCCTTTTTGGCACCGCACCATAGACACCAGTTAGAATGGCCATTAAACCACACTAAATAACAATAAAAACCACCAGGAAGCCAGGACATTGAGCGCTGCCGCTAATTACACCATTAGGAAGCACACATCGAGGTCGAGCAGGCCGAAGACGCCGAATAAGAAGACACTCACTGATTTTTAGAGAGAAGGGCGAGCAAGAAGCGACGCACTGATTGGTGAAGAGCTGGGCCGGTGGTGTTGGCCTGCGGAGATTGGAAGAGAAGCGCCGATGACGTCAGAGCGGGATGTTAAAAGAACTCTCGAACTGGCATTTTCTCTCTTCCTCCCTTGCTTCTTCTCCCTGCCAGCCAGCGAGGCTCGTATCCTCAAATGATGTAGATGTAGTGAGCAGATGTAGTGAGCTCTTGTGCCTGTTCACGTTCCAGACCTCGCGAGCGATTGTGCATGGGCGACGGGCTCCAGGAAGCGATGCGACCGACCGTGTTCAGAGACGCCATCGGGAGATGTGCAGAGGCAGCAGGAAGACCCGCGGCCCGAGAACTGCGGTTCTCCGTATGGACGAGCGCTGCTGGTCGCTGGAGCGTGGCAGGGTGCATTGAGGCCTGGTGAACAAGGGCAAACCATCGAGGCCTACTGGCGTGTTCCCGCGCATGGACCTCCGGACCCGTTCGCAGACCCTGACGAGTTCCCACCAGTGATCGGAGCCAAGTGCACACACACACACCCCATTATTTTCCAGTTTATTCTTCCCTTTGTCCGTGTTCAAGTCTGGTGTGGGGGACATCCCGTTTAGGACTTTAGTTTCACCGTCGCGTTTCTCTTGTTATCGGTATTTTATTTTGATAAATCCTTTTGTTATTTTCCTTGTACATTTTAAACCCGTCTTTGTTTGAGTTATTTCTGCAGGTTCAGGAATTGCCAGCGGGACCACAGGTAAGCTTCAGTTTTCCCTTCCCTTTCTTCCTCCGGCGCAGATATATAACGTCCGCATTTGAACTGAACGCCCAGGAGTAACGCTCGATTGCCTTCCGTGACTCTCCCAGTGTTGACTGAGAGCAGTCACACGACATAATCGTATAGCACCACCTGGTGGAAGCTGATATTTTCAATCATAATAAAATACATCTTTGAGCTCATAAAAGTTAGGGAATTTCCCCATCCATAAGTATGGGTTCCTTAGTAGAGATGTAAAATTTCAGGATATGAAATATACACAATATGCATATATACAATACATATATACATCCACCCATGCACACAGTGCGTCCACAAAGTCCTTGTGTGACTTTGAAGTTATGTTTGATGAAATTTTATAACGTTTGATGGAAACATGATGGAAGCAAACTGTAAATGGCCTTTGAAAGCATAATTACCTCCACCTCCGAAGGTGGATGGAGATTATGTTTTCACTTGTGTCTGTTTGTTTGTCTGTCTGTGAACAGGATATCTCAAAAGGTTGTGGACGGAGTTTGTGGAGAGGTTGAGTATGTGACAAGGAGGAAATGATTGGATTTTGGTGAAGATCTGAATCCAGATACGAGAATCCGGATACGAGAATTTCAAAGTGATTCTTCACCATTGAGTGATGGGGCCAAAAACGATATGCATATTTCAAAAAGTTGTGGAAGAGTTGTGACAAAGTTTGATGAATGAGTTGTTCAGGTGACAAGGGCAAGCAATTAGATTTTGGTTCAGGTCCCAATCCAGATCCAGCCTATCAGTGGGACACAAAACGTAAGGTGCTCAGCCTGGCTGAGGTATGCTCTCTATCGAGTGCCATCCTAGTTTATTGTGTTTTGCCAAGTGCTGCTCTGAGTGATTTTTAGCTTACCTGGAACGAAGTTCAGGGGAGCTAATGCGATGGCATGTCGTCAGTCCGTCTGTCCGTAAACACTTGAAACTTCTTCTCAGAAACTGCTGATGGGATTGCGACCAAATTTGGCACAAATGATATTTGTTGTGTTGTGACTAAAGTTTGTTCACGGTATTAAAAAAAATCGGGGTCTAAGGGGGTTTACCAGGGGTCATAGTGGGTCCAGGTTTGATCCCCCAAAATAGGTATTTTTTTGTTTGTTTAAAGTCTTATGATTATAGTGCAGCAGATAAACACAAAAATTGTGCATTTTATGAGAAAAGCATGAAATTTTTAATATAGTTAGTGCATACCATACCATGACCAATCCCTGGTGTTGGGCTAGCGGCTAGGGTGCCGGCTTAGGATCCTAGGATCCTGGGTTCGAATCTCGGTCAATCGCCGAATTAATGCCAGGGGGGTTGACTCAGCCTGTCATCCTTCCGAGGTCGGCTAATTGAGTACCAGTTCACTGGTAATTCCCTGTTTGTCGTTGAAGGCGGCAAAAAGGGTTGGCGTCAGGAAGGGCATCCGGCCGTAAAACATTGCTTCAAAAAGGGGACCAAAAAAACAACAACTACCACAGTCCCCGAAAAGGCCAACCCCCGCCTTGCGGGGAAAAATGGCCTCTAAACGGTGTTTTTTTTTTTATACCATAAGATTTATTTTCAGATGTGGAGGGAAGTCAGATTTGACCTCTGAGGACCGTGAGAGGTCAAGTCCAATATGGCCGCCAGTCCACCGGGTCTAATGTTCAAACGCGCTTAATTTTGGAACCAAACAGTGTAGAAAAACATTTTAGGTGTAATTTCCAACTAAATTGGGGATGCCCATTCATTTGGTGATACTTTTGAGATCGCCAGAACTCGAGGACATGCATTTAGGTCAAGGTCAAAGTCAAATTACGTTAAATATCTCTTTTTATGATACTGCAGTTGGAACTGCTATTGGAAAAAGTTCATTTGAACTTTTAAAACTTTATTTTTTCAGGTACAGGGATAGGTACAGAACACCCAAAGACCAGAAATGATGAAAAAAAGGGTTTCCGCTGCAAGGAATGATGCAATAACCTCTGAATAAATAACTGTAGTTAACCAAGTATGTCCACCGAAGCTTACATTAAATCAAGTGCAATGATGAAAATTGGTAATGATCAAAATCGAACAGTCTCCAGAACAGAAGCACAGTGCAGTGCACTTGAGTGCAGCTTTGGCAGACTTGCAGCGTCCAGTGCATCCTTTCTTGCAGCGACAGTGGATCAATTCATGGCACGATTTTTATGCTTCAGGGAGAGTGGTCCAAAGAGGCTGCCACCCAGTTGTTTCCTTTATCCAGCCCCAGTCAGATGGCTCTGGCATCTCTGGATCCATGACCAATGCCTGGTTCCAACAGTTGGCCTGGTAGCAAGTGCGCTTGATGTGCTGCTTCAGTGCTGCCTGGGTTGGAGGAATGTTCTCTAGACTTCTCGACTTCTGTGTGAAGAGCTGCTTCCTGGCATCATTCACTTCCATGCTCTCACTGGTTCGGTCGTACATCAGCACCACAAATCGCTCTCGCAGTAACATTGAGCCTTCACTGACCTCACTTGGCATGCCTAGGAGTTCATTGAAAGCATCATTCACCTCTGGGAAAGACTTCCAAGTTTCCCAGGCAGTCTTCTTTCCTCTGCCAGCGAATGCAGATACAGTATCACACCCGGTGAAATCGTGAAGGACTGGGAGAGTCAGACACTGTGTTGGATTCATTGTGGCAACCATTTCGTGAACAGCTATGTACCGAAAGCTTGACCCGACACCAAAGGCAACCCACAGCTCATCAGGAACTGTCTTGCTGAATGAAGCCACAGCCAGTACCACCACATCAGTATCAACGGTACGTATGGTCACCTCCTTACACCGCTTTTGCACAGCATCTGCCACATGCAGAAGTAGACGAGTGTCGGCCTCCTCTCTTGCGAACATGGGGCAAGGTGGGCCAAGTATGACTCAGCAGGAGAGCAGAGAACTCCACTTCCATCTGTTGCATACAGTTCTTTGCCCTCTGCTAGAGGAAGATGAACAGCTTCGCGTGAAAGGAAAGCAAACAATTCAGTTTTGTTCTCATCGACTCGAAGGAAGTCCTTCCAGTTCTTTGGCATCACAGTAGAAGGAGTCACCCTTTTCCTGGTGCCCTTTCCCCTCTTCTGTCTTGTTGAGGCTTTCAGGCTGGCAGGTAGGTATACATCCCAGACAAGGTCAATGCGACTGATTTTCTCAAGTTGAACAGAGATGTATGGTGCAAACACTCTTTCTCCATACTCTTGAAATGTTCTTGATGTTCCAGGATTTAGGATTTGAACCACAGCTGCACCATCGAGAATTGTTGCATCAGTCACAGGCGTACTGTTGTTTTCGAGCAGATCTGATTCCAGGCAGCGAAGTAGATCTGCTTTAACACCAATCCGCATTTTTCCTCCAGTTGAAAGAGCTGGCGGGGCTGCCTGGTTTTCATGGGAGAAGAAATTGTCAATGTCTCCATCTCGTGTTTGACAGGAGATGTACAGCCTCGAAAAGAGACCACAGTCACTCTTCAGTGCTGCGAGCTGTGCCTTCTGTTTTGACTTAATCTTGACCGGTGGCCTACTGAACAGTGGCAACTTGTTCTTTGGAAGTGTTTGTGTGACGGGTGTTGTACACTGTTCTAGCCTTTCTGCCACAAACTTGGTGTACTGCTCCTCAACAAGGGTCTCGATCCTTCTCACAGTTTCGGCCACTTGGGTGTCCATGATGTCCCCTGTGTCAATGACTAGTAGGTCTTGGCTGTGTTCTCGAAATGGATTCCCCATCTCGGCTGCGGCTGTGACGTGCTGAGCTTGATGAATCCACGTTTCGTGCATGCTTCACGCTGTTGAACACCATCAATTGGGAGATTGCTAGGGCAGGTTTTGTGGTGGTTGTGTGGACCAGCTGTGTCTGATGCTTGATGTTTGCCCCATCGAGTATCATGTTGACTAGAGCCAAGAGGGATGGTGGCACAGCCTCCTGTTGGCAGTTTGCCTGGAACGACCCATCAAAGGAGAAACTTGAGTCAAAGATCTCTTTGCGCACCACCTGTGCTGCTCGCATTAAGTGCATGGCATCACTGTCATGATAACAGGCCATCTTGAGGGCTGGTCCAATGTACCTCTCAAAACGTAGAAGTGTGTCTCTTCCCTGTGAATATGCCCTCAGATCAGGAAGCGCAGAAAGCAGCCTGCTTTTCAGTCTGGTAGTGTGAATCCGTTTCCCTCCAGTCTGACCTTGTACAGCTGAGTGATGTCTATCAGTTTGAAGACAGGAGCACTGTCTTCATTACTATTCATGTCTTCCAAGAATGCCACTAGCTCAGCAAAGGCTATGTCATGCAGGAAAGAATCATCTCCATCATTGCCTTTGGGTGCAGCCTGCCTGGCTCTGTTGTACAGTGAACGCAGACAGTCGTGATGGTACTTGGCCTCAATGGCAATCATGTCTCCTGCTGCAAGCTTGGCCAGCAGAGCAGTGTCCTCAACTTCAAGGGCACACCTCCACACATTTGTGTCAATGTTGTAGGTTGATGCTTTATGTAAGCCTGCAGAACCAGCAGGCTTATTGCAGAAGAAACAAGTAGGCTCTGTGGACTGTGGATGGCTGTGAGCAGATCGCGTGTGCACAGTAGAGGTACTTCGTTGTTGTCCTGTAGTTAATTCTCCCCGACGTTGCTCATCAAACGCCTTTTTGTTGAATTTTAGCAGACATTTCTTGTGCCACTCAGCCCTGTGTGCCTTCAGAGTGGATTCTATGCCATCTCCGTCATCCAATAGCTCCAGGTTGATGTCCATTGGCATGTGCTGAAGGGTCTGGAACCGGAGAAGGTCTTCTGCCAAGGATGCATAGCCACTACCTACGGGCTGTTTCGTTGGTCTGAGTGGACATTGTAAAGATTCGTCTGCTACTACATGGCAGAGGACGCAAATGTCCCAGTTAGTGCTTGGGGCTGGCTTGGATTGCTTGGATGTAGAGGGCTGGGTAGGGCCCATCAGGATGTGACGCTTTGGCATGGTTGCGATAAAATCACCACGGCAGGAGAGGGGATTCTGAAACACAAAAAAACACAATGTTAACACCAACCACAGGTGTTAAAACACAAAAACACAATGTTTCAAAGTTAAGTCTGTTCACAATTGTATTTTGTCGAAACTGTATTTATCGTTCGTTGTGTGAACTTATAGTGTCCCCCTTGGAAGTTTCTCGGTGTTTATCTTTCATAAATTAATCGTTTGTTTGCCGTGTCGCGAGCAAGGCCTTGCAGCTTCAGGCTTCCCCCGTCGAAGGTTGTTCCTTCCTTCGCTGTTTTGCTAGCTTTTTTGATTTCCCCTTCTCCACCAAGCTTCACCAAACATCTACTATTTGTCTAACGTTGTAACCCCTACACCCCCCCCCCCCCCAAAACAAACAAAAAAACAAACAAAAAAAACTTTTATTTCCCTTTCTCCTCGTGTGCTTTTGCCTCTGCCCACGTGCGCTGTCTCGCCCCGCCCCCATTTTCCCCTTGCCTTCCACCTTTTGCCCTGTTCAAGTGACTCGTGGTCGTCGCTCTAGGCTTCCTCTCCCCATTGGTATTTTTGTGAATATAAGATTGTTCTTCACAGTTCTGTTTAAATATGTTTCGACTATCCCCTTCAGTGTTTTATTCGGTGGTTTATTACAACACGCTGTTTTTCTTCTTATTTAAAAGGCTCCTTTCAATTTCCTCTTCGACTCATTCCATTTCAAAAAAATATTCAATCTCTTATGATTCCAAATCACTCCATGCTCTAAATTCTGATTCATTCCATCCCTCCTCCATCGTTCTTAAACGAATCGCTAACTTGAAAATCACAACAAACCCAATTTGTTATATATGTTCATCTTTCATTAATCATCCACTTTCTAAACTCCCCCCTTGCCCCTCCCCTTCAAATCTCCCCCCCAACCATCACTCCAAAATTCTCCCTCCTCCCACCTCCTTCTCAAAGCTGCCTCCCCACTTCCTCTCCCTCCTATGTCATACCTCCACCTCCCCCAACCTTCTACTTTCCTCTGCCCCCCCTCAAACAAACTCTCACTGTGCCTCATTCCATCACCATCAAACCTTTCGTCCTCCTCATCCTTCCCTTTCTTGTAACTCTTCTGTAATCTCTGACACACAATCAACTACTCTTCCTACATCCCCCTCTCACCCTTCATCTGACCCTACCCCTCCCTTCCCCTGTCCTGCACGCGATGCTCCCCCTCTCTCCTCACTAACGGTATGGACCTCAAACATCTGGGGCCGTTGCTCAAACCTGATTGATCTCTCCATTCAGGTTGCTTCTGAAAATCCAGACTTGATCTGCTTAACAGAAACTTTCCTCCTTCAAGATGTCTCTGATTCCTTAATATCTCTTCCTGGTTACTCCCTCCTCCGGTACGATAGACCTGATCCTCGTCCTGGTGGTGGGGTGGCTATCTTTATCAAAAACTCTCTTCCTCACTCTCCCTGCACTGCCCTCTCTCCACCCCACCCACAGGAGTACCTCTGGCTACGGCTTCCTCTCCACTCCCACCTTTTGTTCATATGTGTTCTGTACCGTCCTCCAAACAGTGATGACTCCATTTACATTTCTCTGTCGGACAACATGGACCAACTTCTATCAACTCATCCAAACTCTCTCTTCCTCATATGTGGTGACTTCAACTGTCATCATGCCAGCTGGCTGGGTGTGGGTTCATCTCTCACCAGCCATGGCACCTCAGCAAAGGACTTCTGCGACTCATTGGGACTGACACAATCTGTCAATTTCCCGACCCGGATCTCAGTCAATGGAGTATCTTTTCTTCTGGACTTGGTTATGACTAACTTCCCTGCAAATGTCTGCTGCTCTTCTTCTGCTCCAAACGGTTCTTCTGATCATGTGCTTGTTAAAGTGGACATCTCACTGGCCATTCTCAGAGAGCCTCCTCAGCGCCGACGAGTCTGGCATTTCACTCAGGCTGACTGGCACGGTCTGCAAGCAGCCATCAATCAACTGGACTGGTCTCCCATCTCTAATGCCTCTGACATCAATTCTTCCTGGGAATTCTTCCAAAGCAAACTGCTCTCTCTCATGCACAGATTTATCCCATCTCGTCTTCAGTTGTCTTACCCTTCCTCCTGTCCATGCTACACTGAATCTTGTGGTGAGGCAGTTGCCCTGAAACAACTTGCCTTTGCGTCTTGGAAGGCAAATCCAACTGAAGGCAATCTCAGTTCCTTCCACCAAGCTCGAAACAAGTGTGTTTCTACCCTCAGGAGTGCCAGGAAGCACTATCTCTCCACACTCAAGATTGAACTCTCAAACCTGTCTCCTTCCTCCAAATCCTGGTGGCGTCTGGTCAAATCCGTTTCTGGTGTTTGTTCCCCCTCCATCCCCTCCCTTACCTCAAATGGCTACACAGTTGACACCGCACGTGACAAAGCCGAATGCTTCAACTCTGTGTTTGCCTCAAAATCTTGTGTCCCAAACCCATCTCTCTCTGTTCCCACCTTTCCCAGTCGAACCCAACTGCTCCTGGACTCTGTGTCCTTCTCTCCTGACAAGGTGGAGAAGTTTTTATCAAACCTCGACTCTGATTCTGCAACTGGACCAGATGGCATCAGCCCTCGGGTCCTAAAATCCTGCTCTGCCGCTCTATCTCACCCTCTCTCTGTTCTTTTCACCCTCTCTTTTGCTCAAGGTCATCTGCCAGCATCTTGGAAATCAGCAAACATTACCGCTTTACACAAAAAAGGTGCAAAAACAGATCCTTGCAACTACAGACCAATCAGCCTGCTCCCAATTATCAGCAAAGTCATGGAATCCATCATTGCTTCAGATATCAAATCCTTCCTCTTTTCCAATGGCTTGATCTCTGATCATCAATTTGGATTCAGACCAGGTCATTCTACTCTGGACATGTTGCTGCTGCTGTCTCAACAATGGATGGAGGTCCTCAATGCCAAACAGGAAATAAGAGCTGTCTCACTTGACATATCACGTGCCTTCGATACGGTCTGGCACCCAGCTCTGCTCACCAAACTCACCTCCTATGGTATTCAGGGAAATCTCCACTCATGGCTTGCGGATTTCCTCTCTGGTCGTAGGCAACGTGTGGCCCTGAATGGATTTCTCTCATCTTCCCTTCCTGTTCTGGCTGGAGTTCCCCAAGGTAGTGTTCTGGGCCCTGTGCTATTTCTGGTCTTCATCAATGACCTCTCCGACTCTCTGGAAAATCCTCTCTATCTCTTTGCTGATGACTCCACTATCTGCCGCTCCATTCCTCATCCCTCAGATCGGCAGTCTGCAGCCTCCTCACTCTCTGCAGACCTGGACAAAATCACAGACTGGTCAAACAAGTGGAACATGTCTTTCAATCCTGACAAATCTCACACTCTTACAATGTCTCTCCGAAAGGACCGACTGGACAACCCTCCCATCTACTTTCTCAACAATCCTCACCAAGAAGTTCTGTCGCTCAAGCTTTTGGGTCTCACTATCTGCCATGATCTTTCTTGGGAAAACCACATTTCCAAGCTGGCCTCCAAAGCCAGTCGCCGACTGGGCATCCTCCGTCGTGCGAAGTCCTTCCTTGGCACACCTGAGCTCCTCACCACATACAAGGCTCTCATCCGCAGCTCAATGGAATACTGTTCCCCCCTCTGGGCTGGTGCTCCTGCCTCACACCTTGCTCGGCTTCACGCTTTGAGGCCAAAGCTTTCAGAATCATTGGAATCTCCTGCGATGTAGTCAACTCCGAGGGCCTTTCACTCACTCACCGCAGGCAGGTTGGTGGTCTTTCTGTCTTCTACCGACTCCTCTCCGGCCTTGCTCCCCCAACTCTCTCTGTGCTCTGTCCCCCCAATATTCCTTCAGGTCGCACAAGATCTGCCTGCAACCCTCTTATGGTTAAACTGCCAAAGTCTAGGCTCTCTGCTCACCTTCACTCTTTCATTCCCCTTTTCTCCCGCCTCTGGAACAAACTCCCCCACTCCCTTCAATCCCACTCCTCCCTCCAGGTCTTTAAAACAGCTGTTCACCACCATCTCTTATCTTCCCCCATCGAAAACCTTGATCTTTTCTACCCCCGGTAATTCACCCCAGAGTCCTGGCAGTGTTCATATGTTTTATTCCTCTCCCACCTCCCCCCAAGTCCTCCCGATGTCCCTGCTCTCAAATGTTGTGTTTGTGTCCTTCCCCCTCTCTCCCCATCTTGTCTGCCGCTCCCCTTGTTTTTTGTGTTTTGTGTGTCGGTTTGTCTTTTTGTGTGATTAATGTTAGCTCTTTCACGAGCCTCGATCTTGTATACAAAAAAAACAAAAAAAAAACATAGCCCATTTTACATCGAGGGTATTTACTTAAGTGAGGTGGATAACCACAACAATTGTGCATCTTATGCGAAAAGCAGGACATTTATAACATAGTTAGTGCATCCCATTAGGTTTATTTTAAGATATCTGCATACTTGGGATACTTCATTCTTGACCTTATTTTTTGGTCAGTTTTGACCTTGACCTTGACCTTGACCTAAATGCATTTCCTTCAATTCTGGCGATCTCAAAAGTATCACCAAATGAATGGCCATCCCCAATTTAGTTGGAAATGATACCTTAAATGTTTTTCTACGCTGTTTGGTTCCAAAATTAAGCGCGTTTGAACATTATCCCTGGGGAACTGGCGGCCACCTTGTATTTGACCTCTCACGGTCCTCAGAGGTCAAATCTGACTTCCCTCCACATCTGAAAATAAACCTTATGGTATATACTAACTGTAATGGAAATCAATCCCACGACATTGACCTGAAGGTAGGTTTAATGACAATTTGATCTCTGGCAACATCCTGTAAAAATACAATCATGCAATATATCGGGATCATGGAATCATGGAGAAAGTTCAGTAATATCAATCAATGCAAGCAAGCCTAGACTAACTACGTATACGCACCATCCGAGTCTACATGGCATAGATTAAATGTCACAGGAGTGTCCCGGAGCAACTATTGTCCGGGCTCTTATAGACGCCTCTCAGTGGCCAGAGAGAGCATCACGCCTGGGTTCAACTTAGATACATTTTCATTACACTAACTATGCTAGAAATTTCATGCTTTTCTCAAAACATGCACAATTTGTTAAAATATGAGAGCTTATCCGCTGTACTATTATGTTAGTATGATTCTACATGCTGCTCTTTTTTTTTATTTTTAAGCAACCATTGAAATTGGTTATAAATACATTTAGTCAGTGCATTATACTGTTCATTCTAGCCTGGTGTTGGCTTAGCGGTTAGGGTGCCGGCTTGGGATCCTAGGATCCTGGGTTTGAATCCTGGTCGATCGCTGAATTAACGCCAGGGGGGTTGACTTAGCCCGTCATCATTCCGAGGTGGGAAAATTGAGTACCAGTTCACTGGTAATTCCCTGTGTGTCGCAAGAGGCGACTAACAGGGTTGGCGGCAGGACGGGCATCCGGCCGTAAAACATTGCTTCAAAAAGGGGACCAAGGTGCCCGAAAAAGGCCAACCCCTGCTCTGTGGGGAAAAATGGCCTCTAAAGGTGGTTCATTATACTGTTTATTCTACCAGGTGAGCGCCAGGGGTATTGCCCCTATGTTTGGTTTGTCTGTCTGTGAGCTGGATATCTCAAAAAGGTGTGGATGGATTCAAATGAAACTAGGTGGACAGGTTGGTGTGTGACGAGGACAAATTAATTCGTGATCCGGATCCGATAATTTTGTAATTTTTAAAGTGATTCTTCACCATTAAAAATGGGCCCAAAACGATCTATAGTCTATAATGTAGCATGATATCTCAAAAAGTTGTGGACGGAGTATGACAAAACTTGGTGGATGAGTTGGTTCGGTGAGGAGAACAAGCAAATTATATTTTGGTTCAGGTCCGGATGCAGATCTATCCAATCGGTGGGATACAAAACATAGACTGTGTTCAGCCTGGCAAAGGTATGCACGCTACCAAGTGCCGTTCTAATCCATTTATTTTTACTCAAAAAGGGACTTTTGTGGTACGACGGCCCTGAAAAAAGTGTTCCATCCCCCACCCCCTCCTACCTCGCTGTCATGGCATGTGGCGTGCCGGTGAAACAATTCATCATGGCCATAATCCTCACATTCCTTACCTTTACAGAATGTTTTACAGAATACAATCTTATTCTATCTGCTTTGTAATTAACAATCGCTGCCTCTTCAGTGCACGTTTTACAATATGACTTACCTCTGGATAAATAGCTATTATATAAGTAAATCTACCTTACACGATCATATGGACCAGGATATTCTTAATACAATCTACCTATTAATCACCCGATAACTTCCACGTAACAATGCTTTCGTAAAGGGCCCAAACAAGGACATCAAATATGTTTATATTTGTGTTGTCATTCAGTCCCTGTCATAGCATGAATCTCTGAGGAATAGAGTATGAAATACCAAACATGGTGGTTTAAATTGTCGTTGTAACTTGGAGATAATGCTTGGTGTCGTGAATGAAAGCCATGAGTGTTTTGCAGGTTTAACCAGTGCTATGGTGTGCTTGGGGTCCTCGACCGTCTACACGGTACCGACGATCTTTTTCGTCGCAGTCCGGCTTACTCTCGCCACGTGCTGTTGTTGGGCCTCACTCCACTCTCCTCCACAACACCCCATGGAAAGCAAGCTTAATCCTGCCGATCACATCACAGCACACAGAGTGGCTTTGCTGGCCTGTAGTATGCAGTACAGCTTGATACCTCTTGAGCTTCAACACCCTTACCATCTTGCTGCGGTGCCTATTATGTTTCTTAACATTGGCTAAATATCTACTTTGCTTTGCTATTTCCTGATTGATTGAAGCTATCAGTTTTGTTCATATTTAGGATTTGCTCGCCTTGACATTCATTTCCTGTTTCCCTCCTCGTATTGCTAGTATTGAGATGTTGATGTTTTAAAAATATGTTGTCCGCACAACTGTTAGGGCATTGTAGCAGTGCAGATTTTTTTTGTTGTTGTTGGCATACCTGCTAGTGTAAAGTCTTTAAAACCAATTGCTCTTTCAACTACTTTTTCCCCTTAAAAACACTTGGTTGCTATGATTACCCATCCTCTTATGGTTTATTGAAACAAATCGTTTATTTCCTGAGTTATCGAGAGTATAGCTGTAGATATAACGTTCCGAGCCTTATTTACTCGTGTGGCAATGTAGATTGGAGAAAATGACATTGCGGAAGTGGAATCCTTTGATTTTGTGGTTGTTTTATAGTTTTACAATGGAGTTGCACTTTTCTAAATGCATAGCATCTTGTTTCACCAGACTGTGCAAATAATGCAGCAACAATAAATCAGTTGAACAAAGCAGTGACGCAGTAGGACACGGATGTTTATTTGCACTTGGTCGCCTCATATCCTGTTAGTGTCACATGGTCCTGTGGTATCTTTGTTTATATGCAGCTATAAGTATTGCACATTGAAACATGTTACTCAGTTTGCCATTAAACAACAAATGCTTGTGGCTGCTTAAACCTTCTAACCTGATAACGTCATTTTCTGTTGAGCATTGGATCTTTTACAGCCCTTTCAAAACAGACTTCTCAAAACAGAGGAAAGCGAATCACGACATGGGGATAAACACACTGAATACAACCTCAAATACAACAAGAAGGGGGTGAAAGAATAGGAAGGGAAAACTGTCGATGAAGGAGCAATCGAACAATAAATGTAAAGGTGGGTGGAGGGACTAGTCGTCGGGCTGCCAAGAGGTGATATTGGGCCGAATTGTGCACTTTGGGTTAAAATCATGAAGTTTGGCACATTAATCCTTCATCCAATACGAAACAATTTTGCATATGGATACAATCCCGCGGTGACCTCTAATAGCTGCTAGAGGTTAATTTCAAAATGGCGGCTGGTGATATCTTCTAGCTGCATTACCTGCCTTGGGAGCAGTGGCGTACCTAAGGTATGGCAGGTATGGCACGTGCCCTGGGTGCCACTTGAAGTGGGGCGTCACTGAGCAGTTTCTATTAAAGTCAGACAAGTCATCCTCGGATAGTGAAAAAAGAATTTTCTTCAGATGTATGATCTGTCTTTGATTATCATGGGTGAGAAGCACAAGGATGGCTAGATTGTTAAACCACTTATATAAATTATTAGGTAAAAATACAGTGCTGGGAGCTACATGACCACATACCTCACAGTACCACTGCTCAGTGCCAACTGGCAGTAAGACCATTCTCCTGTGCAAACTAGGGAGGTAGTCTAGAATTTTGTGCAAAATATGTGAAATTTAATGTTCTTATTAAAAGTGCCATTTCCTTATTTCAAAGCATTGTGTAAGAAGACCACGAAACGTTTCTTCACGAAGAAGAAGGAAAGTGGAGCTGAAGGATGGAAGAGACGAAAGTTGGAGACTGAGGAAGCCAAGAAGTCGAGCAAGTTCTTCATGCCTTTCTTTGAAAATCCCGGAACAAGTTGTTCGACACATTCCATGGAGTCGCCTGCACCTGCTACAAGTTTGTTAGAATCCGAAGGTGGATCAAGTACAAATGCGTCACAAGCCGAGGAGGAAGTCAAGTCAGATAAATCCGAGTATGACGAGATTAAAAGTGAGGCTGCCAGAGAGAACGTGGACATGACAGGAGGGGAAGACGATGGTGGTGGTGGTGGTGGTGGTGGTGGTGGTGGTGATGTTGAGTTTATTGACGAGATTTTACCTGACGAGATTGAACCTGACGACACTGAACCTAGTGAACTGGATGGTGTCAAGAGCCTCGAACTGTCATACCAGAAGTGATTGAACAGCATGACATTGGACTTCTGAAGTTCGACAAGGATACTGGAAAAGCAATTCTGCCTGACGCGTTGAGAACAAATAATAAAGCTGGGTTCGAAGTATTTTCAGAACAGTGAGGGGCCTTTCCTACCAACAAATAACCGCTCAATGAACAAAACTTGGTTCAAGAGGAAATTGGGAAATGGTTGTGGTGAGGAAGTGACTCGCTCATGGCTGGTCTATTCCCCTTCTAAAAAGTCTGCATTTTGTATCTGTTGTCTTCTCTATTCCCGTTCCCGGTCAGACCATCAATCCTCATTGGAGCAGGAAAGTGGATTCAACCAGTGGAAAGCACCTGAAAGGATTAGTGTTCATGAAAATGCTAAGAATTGTCGAGAGTGCTTCACACAGTGGAAAGAAATGGAAAGAAATTGAGCTGAAAACAGAGGAGTTATTGACGTGGAACTTCAGTCACAGATTGAGAAGGAAAAGCAGAAGTGGCGTGATATCTTGACGAGAATCCTTCACTGCATAAAATTCCTTGCGACTCAGAACCTGGCTTTGCGAGGACACAAGGAGTCACTTCAGCTGGACGATGACTCCAATGTGGGAAATTTCCTTGAAACTACTGGCCATCTTTGACCCTGTCATGAAAGAACACCTCACTCGTGTCGAAAGTCATCCTGGATCCACGTCTTATCTCTCACCAGGTGTCCAGAACGAATTCATCCACATGATGGCATCCACTATTCGCCAGAGTTTACTGAGAAGCATTCGTAAAGCCAAGTACTATGGCCTCATGTTCGACTCGACTCCTGATCAGGCACACCGTGAGCAGATGTCAGAAGTAGTGAGGTACGTGGAAGTTGATTTTGAGAGGAAAACAGTCCGTGTTAGAGAGTCCTTCCTTGGTTTTATCCAGATAAGCCAGAAGGATGCTGAGAGCTTGGTTGAAGACATCTTGAAACAGCTAGAGAAGGACGAAATGGAGCTACAAGATTGTCGGTCACAGTGCTATGACAACGCTGCTGTGATGGCTGGACACAGAAGTGGTGTTCATCAAAGAATAAGTGAGAAAAACAACCTGGCAGTGTTTGTGAATTGCGACAATCACTCACTCAACTTGGTGGGTGTACATACAGCCAAGCAGGATACAATGATGGTCACGTTTTTTGGAACCATCGAAGCTCTCTACGTGTTCTTCTCTCGTTCAACACAGCGCTGGTTCAACAAGTTCAACAAGAAGTGATGCAAGGCAGCTGTATAAACCACATGTTGAGTTACGATTTTCTGACTTTGCTAGGATTTTGGAACAAAGTACTTATTCGCATTGACCTTATTCAAAAGAGGCTGCAGGATCCTAGCATGAACTTCCACGATGCTGCCCTGGATTTGAAAGCCCTCCGAGATCATTTTGATGATGAAAGAGAAGTGTTGGTCAGTGAGTCACTCGAAGAAGGACTCGGTCTCTGTCAAGAATGGAATATTGAAGTTGAATGACGTCAGTCGAAAGAAACGAATGGCTGATGAGAACTCGAGAGACGCTGGGTTAACAGCCAAGGAGGAAATGGAAAGAGTCATGAAGGGAACACTCGACCGTCTTCACAGAGAAATGGATGAAAGGTTCGCTCGTTTGCACGACACTGACGCCAAGTTTGGGTTCCTTCTCAATGTCGAGGGACTGTGTTACGGTGCCAACAGTAACGACCTCAAGAAGAAGTGTGAAAAATTGGGCGAATTGTACAGCTCTGTTGTTGATGGACAGCAGCTATATGAATAAATTTTGGATTGCAGAATGTTGCTATCAAGTCGGGCCAACATGAAAATATCAAGACCTGAAGAGCTTCTCAAATTAATTGTTCAGTGTGGAGATGAGAACGTCTTCCCCAATCTTCGCATTGCTATTCAGATAATGCTAACCATCGCAGTTTCCATCGCCAGCTATGAGAAATCATTCAGCAAGTTAAAACTAATACTTTCGTATTTGAGAGCCTCCATGGGTCAAGGCAGACTTTGTGATCTTGCTCTGCTGACTGCAGAAAGAGAAGAAAGCTGAAAAAACTGACTGAGCACATCATAGACAAATTATTTGCATCAGTGAAAGCAAGGAAGGTGCAGTTGTAATGTTCATGTAGTGCCATAATTTGTTAATTAAAAGATTAACGAGCTTGACTTGTATTTTTGAGCTGATTTTATGGTAAAGTTATCTAAAAGATTGGTGTCAGATGTTTCGCCAGGGGCGCAATTTCAGTGCTTGCCTTAGGCGCTATTTTCCGAAGATACACCCCTGCTTGGGAGTCAATAAATGTGGTACAAATATATTGAACACTTTTTTTTTTTTCTTTTTTTTTTTGTATACTGAATCGAGGCTTGTGAAAGAGCTAACATTTATTCCACAAACAAATCAGACAAACAAAATATATAAAAAGAGGGAGCGGAAGAATAGATGGGGAGAGAAGGGGAAGCACACAAACACAACATTTGAGAGCAGGGAGATGTGTGGGAGGGAGAGGGCTTGGGGGGAGGAGGCGTGGGAAGGGGGGTGGGGTGGGAGAAGTATAAAACACAAGGACACCAAGGACTTCCAGGACAGAAGTTGGTATTTCAAAAAAGTAGATTTGGGGTGAAATTAGCGGGGGTAGAAAAGATCAAGGTTTTGGATGGGGGAAGATAAGAGATGGTGGTGAACAGCTGTTTTAAAGACCTGGAGGGTGGAGTGGGATTGAAGAGAGTGAGGGAGTTTGTTCCAGAGGTGGGAGAAAAGAGGAATGAAGGAGTGAAGGTGAGCAGAGAGTCTTGATTTTGGCAGTTTAACCATCAGAGGGTTGCAGGCAGATCTTGTGCGACCTGTAGGAATATTTGGGGGACAGAGCCCACAGAGAGCTGGGGGGGCAAGGCCAGAGAGGAGTCGGTAGAAGACAGAAAGACCACCAACCTGCCTGCGGTGAGTGAGTGAAAGGCCCTTGGAGTTAGCTTCATCGCAGGAGATTCCAATGATTCTGAACGCTTTGGTTTCAACAGCGTGAAGACGAGCTAGGTGTGAGGCAGGAGCACCAGCCCAGAGGGGAGAGCAGTATTCCATTGAGCTGCGGATGAAGGCCTTGTATGTGGTGAGGAGCTCAGGTGTGCCAAGGAAGGACTTCGCACAACGGAGGATGCCCAGTCGGCGACTGGCTTTGGAGGCCAGATTTGAAATGTGGTTTTCCCAGGAAAGATCATGGCAGATAGTGAGACCCAAAAGCTTGAGTGACAGAACTTCTTGAAGAGGATTATTCAGAAAGTGGATGGGAGGGTTGTCCAGTCGGTCTTTTTGGAGAGACATCGTAAGAGTGTGAGATTTGTCAGGATTGAAAGATGTATTCCACTTGTTTGCCCAGTCTGTGATTTTGTCCAGGTCTGCAGAGAGTGAGGAGGCTGCAGCCTGCCGATATGAGGAATGGAGCGACAGAGAGTAGAGTCATCAGCAAAAAGATAGAGAAGATTTTCAAGAGTCAGAGAGATCATTGATGAAGACCAGAAAAAGCACGGGGCCCAGAACACTGCCTTGGGGAACTCCAGCCTGAACAGGAAGAGGAGATGCGAGAAACCCACTCAGGGCCACACGTTGACTACGACTAGAGAGGAAGTCCGCCACCCATGCGTGGAGATTTCCATGGATACCAAAGGAGGAGAGTTTGGTGAGCAGAGCGGGGTGCCAGACCGTATCGAAGGCACGTGACACGTCAAGGGAAACAGCTCTAATTTCCTGTTTGGCATTGAGGACCTCCATCCATTGTTGAGAAAGCAGAATCAGCATGTCCAGAGTAGAGTGACCAGGTCTGAAACCAAATTGATGATCAGAGATCAAGCCATTGGAGAAGAGGAAAGATTTCATATCTGAAGCAATGATGGAAATCCATGACTGCTGATAATTGGGAGAAGGCTGATTGGTCTGCAGTTGCTAGGATCTGTTTTTGCACCTTTTTTGTGCAAAGCGGTGATGTTGGCTGATTTCCAAGCAGATGGCAGATGACCTTGAGCAAAAGAGAGGGTGAAGAGAACAGAGAGAGGGAGTGAAAGAGCAGAAGAACAGGATTTTAGGACCCGTGGGCTGTTGCCGTCAGGTCCAGTTGCAGAATCAGAGTCGAGGGTTGACAGAAACTTTTCCACCTTGTCAGGAGGAAAGGACGCAGAGTCCAGGAGCAACTGGGTACGGTGGGTACAGAGAGGGATGGGTTTGGGACAAAAGATTTAGAGGCAAACACAGAGTTGAGGCATTCAGCTATTTCACGTGCGGAGTCAGCCGTGTAGCGGTTTGAGGTGAGCGAGGGGATGGAGGGGGACAAACACCAGAAACAGATTTGACCAGATGCCACCAGGATTTGGAAGCGGGAGACAGATAAGAGAGTTCGGTCTTGAGAACGGAGTGATATTGTTTCCTGGCTCTCCTGAGGGTGGACACACACTTGTTTCGGGCTTTGTGAAAGGAAATGAGATTTCCTTCCGTTGGATTTGCTTTCCAGGAGACGAAGGCAAGTTGTTTCTGGGCAACAGCCTCACCACAAGATTCCGTGTACCATGGACAGGAGGAAGGGTATGACAACTGAAGACGAGATGGGATAAATCTATGCATGAGAGAGAGCAATTTACTTTGAAAAAATTCCCAGGATGAGTTGATGTCAGAGGCGGTGGAGATGGGAGACCAGTCCAGATGATTGATGGCTGCTTGAAGACCGCGCCAGTTGGCCTGAGTGAAACGCCAGACTCGTCGACGCTGAGGAAGCTCTCTGAGAATGGTCAGAGAGATGTCCACTTTAACAAGCACATGATCAGATGAGCCGATTGGAGCAGAAGAAGAGCAGCAGACATTTTCAGGGAAGTTAGTCATAAACAAGTCCAGAAGAGAAGATGCTCCGTTGACTGAGATCCGGGTCTGGAAATTGACAGATTGTGTCAGTCCCAGTGAGTCGCAGAAGTCCTTTGCTGAAGAGCCTTAGCTGGTGAGAGAGGTACCCACACCCAGCCAACTGGCATGGTGACAATTGAAATCACCACATATGAGGAAGAGAGAGTTGGGATGGGTAGATAGAAGTTGGTCCATATTATCAGACAGCGAGATGTAGATGGAGTCATCACTGTTTGGTGGACGGTACAACACACATATGAACAAAAGGTGGGAGCGAAGGGGAAGCCGTAGCCAAAGGTATTCCTGGGGGTGAGGTGGATAGAGGGCAGTGCAGGGCAAGTGAGGAAGAGGTTTTTTTATAAAGATAGCAACCCCCCCCCCCCCCCCCCCCCCCCCTCCAGGACGAGGCTCAGCTCTATCATACCGGAGGAGGGAGTAACCTGGGAGAGATACCAAGGAATCAGAGACATCATGAAGGAGGAAAGTTTCTGTTAAGCAGATCACGTCTGGTTTGTCAGAAGCAACCTGTATGGAGAGATCAGTCAAGTTTGAGCGAAGGCCCCGGATGTTTGAGGTCCATACTGTTAATGAAGAGGAAGGGGGAGCATCGGATACAGAACAGGGGGTGGGGGGGGGTAGGGTAAGATGTGGAAGAGGAGGAAGTGGTAGGGAGAGCTGTTGAAGGTGTGTCAGAGATTTCAGAATAGCTTGGAGAAAGAGAAGAATGGGGCGGACAAAAGGTTTGATGGTGATTGGGTGAGGCACAGTGAGGTGTTATTTGAGGAGGGGGAAGAGCGAGGCAGAAGGTTGGGGGAGATGAAGTTGGAAGGGGGAAGAAGCGGGGAGGACGCTTTGAGGAGGAGGGGTGAGAGGGGAGTCTAGGAGGGGAGGAGCGAGGGAGAGTCTCGGATGGGAGGGGTGTGGGGGGAGTTTAGGAGGGAAGGGGCAAGGGTGGAGAATTGAAAGGGATGGGTGATGGTGAAGATTTGGAGGGGAGGGGCAAGGGGGAAGATTTGAAAGAGATGGGTGATGGGGAAGATTTGGAGGGGAGGGGCAAGGGGGAAGATTTGGAGGGGAGGGGTGATGGGGAAGTTTTGGAGGGGAGGGGTGATGGGGAAGTTTTGGAGGGAAGGGGTGATGGGGAAGATTTTAAAGGGATGGGTGATGGGGAAGATTTGGAGGGGAGGGGCAAGGGGGAATATTTGAAAGAGATGGGTGATGGGGAAGATTTGGAGGGGAGGGGCAAGGGGGTAGATTTGGAGGGGAGGGGTGATGGGGAAGTTTTGGAGGGGAGGGGTGTTGGGGAAGATTTGGAGGGGAGGGGTGAGATTTGATTTTGAAAAGTGTACGATTAATGGGAAATGAACATTTGTTGCAAAATGAGTTTCGTGTGACCTTCGAGTCAAAAATACGTTTGAGGACGCTGAAGGAGGGGTGGAGTGCAGGAGAGTTTCGGGAATGTAGAAAAGAGGAACTGTAAGAGATGGAATTTTTTTTGGAATGAATAGATTTGGTGAGCAAGGCGAAAGCATCCTTTTATCGAAGAAGAAGAAAAAGGTGTTATAATATACGACAGAATACAGTTCTTCAGGGGAAAGTTTAAACATTTTTAAATGGAGCAGTGAAAACTATCTGGGGAAATGGAAAATGGAAATGGGGGTGAAACACGTGATCGAAGAACGAACGACCAAATAAGAACAGCGAATGAGAACAGAGAAACACCGAGAATCTTACTAAAGACACACTATAGGTACACACACCGAAAGATAGATACAGTTTCGACAGACACAATTGTGAAAAATTACTTAACTTCGAAAGCGGGAGCGCATGGACAGCTTCGAAAAGACGTGACCTCCAATCGTGACTTGTGGGAAGTCACACATGAAGTCACGAGTGGTGACCTTGAAAGTGGCCTTGACCTCGATCTGAAGGCCATATATAATTTTTTCCCCCTGTTTAGAGGTGTCTTTTTCTGGCTCAGTATATTTGATTAAAGATATATCAATGCAAATCCTTTATTTTGAGCCTGACCTCTTCATGGATCATATAGTGTGTCAATAAAACCAAAGGCGTACGTGTGTGCCTACATCCAATAAGTGCTTCAACTACACCACATGGCTCTCAGTGCACATCCAAGATATGTGCTCCCTTCCCTCTATCATAAGTATGTTTCCAGTAGATTTGTGGTGAAGAAGACCATGCAGAGTTTTTTGTGGATAGGAAAGAGTTAAATCCTATGGTGTTTGATTAGGCCCATAATCAGAGCAATGCACACGTCAAGGGTGAGGGTGGTGCCATTGGGGTGACAGAAAACCTCCAAGCCCTCTGGTGTTGGATGAAAGCTGGACCCAAAGTGTCTCGAATGATATCCGATTTCAAAGACACCATAGATGGAAGTAAAAGTCACCCTACCAAGCATCACCAAGAAGAGTTCAGCTGCCAGACTTTTTTTTGGAGGTACCCGCTCTCGTTAAAATCTTCAGAGATGGGAAATCTGTAAGGAAGACAGTGGAGAACGAACTTCTGACGCTCACCATTAAAGTTATCATTTACCAAAATGTAGTGAAGACTGTGAGGAATGCATATAAGATCAGGCTGAATCAATTTTGTTGCGGAGCAATTTCTACAGCAGAAAAATCTGATTCCAGAGCCTCTGAAGAGAAACAACCTACCGCTCTTCTCTCTAAGAAAAAATGGAAAGAAACAGATCAATGCAGTAAGGGCTCTCAAAAACGATTGTGCTGTTTTTCACATCTGTATATCGCTTACAGTCACGCCGCAAAGGCAATCTCGAAGAGTTCTTTAGGCAGGAAAACCAGCCTACGGTGCAAAGCCTCTCGAGAGACGATGAGATGCAATCTGGCAACAAGGCCTGATCTCCTGACAGAGTTAAAATTGTCCCAGAATCCTCCACCAAATAAGACACCAAAAGTCACAGCTTATGTACTAGATGGCGCAATGATCATCCAATGCTTTTCCCCAGTGCATCCTGGACGTTTGAGGAATACAGTCACGTGAAAAAGTAAGTACACCCCATGTAAAGTTTTGACTTTTTCAACATATTTCAACATACAGCTATTTGATCTTCATTTCAACAACATTGATTGATAAAGGTGATATAATATAACAAATATCATGAAACATTTACATTTTGTAGTCCATTGTATAATTTAAATAAACATGAATGCAAATTTCGCATGTGGAAAAAGTAAGTACGCGACTCTTAACTCAACTCAACTGCCTGTGCACACGACTGACTCAATCAATGCCTTCCCCGAACTCAACTCAACTCTGACTCAGGCAAACTCTGAACTCTCAACTGAGGTGGGGGGGGGGGGGGCTCGGAGCAGGGTTTTATGGCTCCGCCCCAGCCCTACCCGAATGTTCCATGCTCCGCCTCTCATCGCCGTGGTAAGCCACTCCCCTCGAGCTCTGATTGGCGGCTCGTGCTTACCGGCCACTCCCTCCTGCAGCACCTCCCTTTGGCCTCACCAGACTTGTTCAGGCCTGCCACGTGGCATGCTAGCGCCAAAAGACTGCCCTACTCATGGGCCTGCTCAACGCAAAACTAACACAGGAAAGGACTACGCTTACATTCACTAAGAAATAACTGAACTATCGCGAGGCTTCATGTTGTGATGCGTCTACCTACGAGGGGGATTATCCTTTATTCCAAAACCACAACAATATGTATATATACACAAAGAATTAAGTTAAGCACCCCTACACAAAGAATTAAGTTAAGCACCCCCTAATCCTGTCCTGAACCTGAACCCCCTCGAGCACGTTTGGGACATGTTGGGACGACAAATTGCGAAGATGGTCCCTCCAATAGCCAATCTGGATGAATTGGAACGTGCATTACATCGGGAATGGAACAACCTGCCACAGCAACGCATACGACGGCTTACAGGGTCTATGAGACGTAGGGTTGAGTCAGTGATCCGATCACGTGGGTCCTACACACGTTATTGACGCAAAGATCGCTAGAGGTCTTCTCAGAACAATGACTGTACGTTAGAAAACATAAACGTCATCCACACTGTCCGTGATGGACCTATAGCTCCATACTTAAATTGAGGTGAAAATATGCCTAAAATTCCCAAAAAATTTCACCTTAAATTATTCAGAATAAAATATTGAAAACGGCATGATTGTTATGTTTTTATGTGACCATAATATCACTTCTCCAGAAAATATAGCAATATCATGGGTATATTACACTGTTTTGACGACAACAAACTTGTAATGTGCGAGGTTGTAAAAAAACGGGGGGGGGTGCTTAACTTAATTCTTTGTGTATATATATATACAGGCAGTCCCCGGGTTACGAACGAGTTCCATTTTTAAGTCTGTCTGTAAGTCGGAACAGTTACGTACGCTTCACATCTAGCATCAAGTAGTCAAATGTTTGTCTTCGTATATAGTATATATTTTACCTAAACATCTTTAAGTGTAAAAAAATATGAAACAAACATTTTTTAAACTGTTTAGATAGAAAAGAAAAGATATAATGATTAAAGGTTAACACTTACTCTCGTTCCAATTGATGTCTTGCAAACCTTGAAACGATCATACCTTGATATATCTCTCCGAGATGATGGGCCTGGTGTTGGAGAGGATGGACCTGGTGCTGGAGAGGATGGACCTGCTGCTGGTCAATTTTCTTAAAGTAAACATCAAGGGTGGCTTGAACAGAGCTTTTCTCATATTTCTCTTGTCGACTGCTCCCCTTATTATATATTTTGTGTGTCTGTTTGATTTTTTTTCTGTGTGATAAATGTTAGTTCTTTCACGAGCCTCGATTCTGTATACTAAAATATATTTAAAAAAAATATTTTTTTTTTGTTAATCATAGGCTTTACGGAGGTCGGTTCGTAAGTACGGGCGTTCGTAAGTCGGGCGTTCGTAACCCGGGGACTGCCTGTATATATATATTTGTGACACAAAACAACTCAAAACAGTTATCTTCCTTTTTATGTGAAACATTTTCATCTATTTTGTCTTACCTGAGATATTGGCCTTAACAATGAAAGGCGAAAATACAAAAATTTCATAATTTTTGTTTATTTGAGAACAAAACTTCTTAAAACATATTTTTTTCATAAAAATTGCTATAAATGCGCAGAGGGCTTTTAGCTACTGTAACGAGTAATCAATTTAAAGTGGAATGTGTACTATGCATCTATGGCTCCTAATTTGGAAGAAAAAAAACAGGTTGTTTCATTTTTTATTTTTTTTTGCCCTGGAGTGCATACTCAATAAATTTAGGATTTATGTGTGGAATAAGCTAAGATTTAGTAAACTTTTCAGCTTTTTTGTTTTGTTCCACTGCAAACCAAAGAAATACATATGTGAATACCAAAATATTTTAAAATTTCAACAATTTTCTGGAAGAAATGGTGCATTATTTGAAAAAAGTGCAAGGGTGCCAACATTTTTGGCCACGACTGTATATATACAGTCTACACACACACACACACACATATATATATATATATATATATATATATATATATATATATATATATATATATATATATATATATATTGTCGTTTGTCTACTACCCTGTAGTGAACACCGCAGGGTGACACGGATGACAAAAACGAGCTTTACTCCAAGGCAGTCAATCCATGGTATTCTTTACACGCGAGGGAAAGGAAGAGGAGGACGAACTTACCAGGACGGCTTCCACCCGACGTCTTCGCATCTGGATAATCAATCGACTCAAACCCGACACAGGATATACTGTACAAAAATACCGGCTTTATTAAAGAAATTCCGGCAACGAAATAATGCATGATTTTAAAAAACAATGATTCCTAAACGGGACATCCCGATGCAGACTCGATTACAAACAAAGGGAAATATAAAAGAACGAAAATAAATGTGTGTTATTTATTGTGGGCACTTAGGTCCGTGCTGCTCTTGGACCTGGTCAGGAATCATCGCGGATCGTCACAGACCTCTACGTCCTTGCGCTGGAAACCGCAGGCTGCACTGCCCGTGGGCAGGAACTAGGCCTCACTGCGCAGTCCGCTCACTCCTGGCTCCATGCGCGAAGTGAACAGGCTGCACCCGCTCAGTCGCTCCAGCCGTGCTCATCCTCACGATCTCGTTCACCAACACGGACGTGCCCAGGAAAAGAAATGCGACCGTGCTTTCAATCCGAACCCCGCCAAACAGAGCACTGCAGAATGTTCACGTGCTCGTGAATGAATTCCCCTCACGCAGGAGCGCTATGAACTCCGACCGCTCGCCGTGAAATCCCGAAGCAGAGCGAGATATGAAATTGTAACCGTTCACCACCAAAGCCAGAAGATGCAAAGAAGTCGAGAGCCTCGACCGTTCCCTATCAAAGTCCAGACCCCAAGAGAGAGAGATGTCGGGACACGACCATTCGTTGTCAAAGCCAGGACTTGAGAGAGACAAAATGTCCACCCTCCAATTATTTGGTACTCGAGGCTCTGACGTCATCTCACGACGTCCCCGTGTCCGCTCCTATCAGCGAGTGCCCACTTAGAAGTCCTTCCTTGAATCAAATTCTAGACAAATCACTGCTCTTCGGGGCGTGGCCCCACGGCCTGCCTGCTTGTGTTGCGATGTCGCGGCTGGCAGTGCCAGCGGTATTGTTCAATGGCTTGATCCGGTCACTTTTATTTAGTGATATAAATGCGTGATTTCTGTCTAGGTCTGATTTCTGTCGGCCAGACAATCAAGCCAGACCGAGGTGAGTACCCATGAAAATAATCCCTTTCATCCCGTCCCTTTATCCTTCATCTTGTATCTGTGTTCTGTCTGTCGGAGTACTCCAATTTAAGGGGGTTTTAGTAACCGGCACGTTTTATTTTGTATTATCGGCAACCGTGACAATAAAGCCTTGTTTATTTTTGTACATAATTCCGTTTTTCGTGTGAGTTAATTTCCTGCAGGTTTTGAAGACTTCCCGGCGAGATTGTGCCAGGTAAAAGTTTCCCGCTTCTTCTTCCTCTCTTCCTCCTGCGCATATATAGCGAAGTCCGCATTTGATCATCGCCTCAAATTAACGCTCGTTTCCATCCGTGATTTCCCAGTCTTCACCGAGGGGAATCACACAACAAATGGTGTCAGGAGCGGGATACAAACTTTTTGATACCTCGACAAATGGTATTCAGGAGTGGGATTTGAACCCTATATGTATAACTGGTGTCAAAAGTGGACCCGTGCCACGCATGGGTCGGAGGCCAGAAACAAACAGGCAATGCAGATACGGCGAATGCTAAAGCATGAAACCAATAAATTCCACATTCCTGAAGCACCCTCAGTTGCACGTCAGACATGGACAGCAAGTTCGTGAAGGACTTCCATGAAAAACGTACCCGTTCGCAAACAAACGGGTACGTTCACATATAAAAAGATTGATCGTGGGTCCATGGCGAATCTGCATATGGCGATCCGTGAAGTTCAGGATTAGAAAGTAGAAACCATCACGGCATGTCATCATTCACTTGAACTCGATATCTCTTTTTTCATTCCAAACAACATAACTCCAATCACAAATTAATCACAAAATAAACTTTTAACAACAATGTTAATGTTTTCTTCATTGTAAAAACTACCGAGTCAACAGTTAAAAGGATTTTGAGCCAATAGGTCTTACGGCCTTGGCAAGATCGATGGAGACAGCTATCTGTTAGCGTATACACCGCCCAAATAGCTATGTGGAATTCTCTCATGTAGAGATTAAACTCACGTCGTTTGAACTTTGGCCGAGGTCATTATTTACTTTTAATGATGTTTATATACGAATCAAAAAGATGATAATTGGTTTTGGGTCGTCCTTTCCGCATATCTCGTGGGATTGTGAGTTGGAGAGACAACCGTGATGGCGGGGAGGAGGTTAGCATTCTCTCAAGCAGGGATTCAACCCATGTCCTTATAAAAGGTCTTTGTCTGAGGTCACCAAGTCCGATCTGTGCGGCCGATCAGTGCAGCTGTGCAGCGATCGGTGCAGCCGTTTGTGCGGCACCTGGGAAAATAACGTTATGCGAGAGTCCAAACCTGAAAATGCTGGAGGCCAAAGCTGAAAATGGAAAAACAATATACCCTATTTTACTCCAGGAGATCCCAGGATTACCCACCCAAAATATTGTTGCGATCGGTTCAGCCGTTTTTGCGGTACCTTCAAATGGACGGACAGATAGACAGACGGACGGACATTTGGTGAATTATAGTGAGATAGTCGGAGGCGATATAAATTGGTATAGTCGATTGGTGTGCGAGACGCACACACTGTGTCGCTAAATTTAAATTTTGTCTGAGGTAAAATACGCGTGGGAACGACCTCCTCTCGGCGGATGGAGGGGGTGTGTCATAAGGAGGGGTGGATAGAAGATGCTGGTAGCATTGGAAGTGGGCCCAATATAGGGGAATTGGAGGGTAGAGATGGAACCTCCCCCGTTCCGAAGCGATCAAGCCAGAAGATGTGTCCTATGTCTTTCCAGGCCATGTTAAAATTATTAAGGGGCATGAGTGATATTATGAGGGGAATGAGTAAAGAGATCAATGAAAGAGGAAAGTGATGCTGGTAGTGAAAGATTGGATGCCCACATTAAAGAAAAGAAAACCATGTGGAATGAACGAACGAATGAGTGAACAACAGGCCTGCGGATTTCACGGAAACGATCGTTACCGGTAACGTGTCGGTAACGTGATAGAAAAAACACGGAACCGAAAGGACGTTTCCCATCGCAGAAAGGCAGTGTAAGACAAAAAGATGTAGTATTTACCTTCACAAGTGATTTTCAGCTGACTATTTTGGAAGTTGAGTTTTATTTCCAACAAACTTAGGCCGGCAAAGCAGATAGCATGTAGTTTCCCACATTCAGGTTCGCGATATGACTTCCGCTTTGACGGACATGCGCATCGGTCTAAATCACAGACTTCCTTTTCAAAATGGCGTCCGTTGCTAAACGAAAAAAAACACGAAAATGGTCATTCAGCGACGGTCTTGAAGCGGGATGCGATGGGGAAGGCTTGGTCACATTGCTTCGCTGCAAAGTATGTGCTACTCATTACACAGACAGACAGTATCATAAACCTGTAGCGGTTACCGCTGGATGCACACAATCGCCTTGCACCGGCCAGAACACGGCCAGACGCGCCTCTCCCGGGCATGCCCGGACTCACTGTTCCCGGGCACGCCCGAACCTCCCGGGCACGCCCGGTCTCGTCTTTCCCGGGCATGCCCGCTCTCGCCTTTCCAGGGCTCGCCCAGAGCGTCCGGGCATGCCCGCTATCGCCTTTTCAGGGCTCACCCAGAGCGTCCGGGCATGCCCGCTATCGCCTTTCCAGGGCTCGCCCAGAGCGTCCGGGCATGCCCGCTATCGCCTTTCCAGGGCTCGCCCAGAGCGCCCGGGCACGCCCAGCCTCGACTTGCCAGGCCGCAGCCAAACACGCCCGGGCAGGTCCAGACTCGCCTTTCCAAGGCTCGCCCTTGACACCCGGGCATGCCCGGTATAGCTTTTGCCGGGCAAACTTCCCGACATAAATGTGTATATATATTGCTGCCCGATAAACGGGCTTGTCAGAATACCTGAGCTGTTTTGTTTCAATAAAGCAACTCGGACGAATTCCGTCTTTGGTCGCGTCAATTCTTTCGACTCGCGTTGGAGCGCAGCTCCTTCACTGGTGACCTACCGACATGGATACGGCAGTGACGCTTAAACTGCCTACCTTCTGGGAGGCTCACGCGGCTGTTTGGTTCGCTCAGGCGGACTCTCAGTTCGCCCTGCGAGGCATCACCGCGGACGACACCCGCTTCCACCATGTGTGGCGGCGCTCGGTTCCGCCACCGCGGCCCGCGCCTTGAGCCTCCTCGAGCACCCGCCGGCTGCTGACAAATACGACGCGCTGAAGACACTCCTCCTCGACGCTTTCGCCCTCTCACCGGCAGCACGCGCACGGCGCCTGCTCGCTCTGCCCGAGCTCGGCAACACGCGCCCGTCAGAGCGCATGGACTATATGCTCTCGTTGCTCGGTGAGCACTCTCCGGATTTTCTGTTCCGCGAGCTGTTCCTTCGCCAGCTGCCTCACCCGGTACGCCTCGCCCTGGCTGGCACGTTGATCACGGATTCCCGCGCCCTCGCCAGGGAAGCCGATAAGATCTCCTCGGCGGGCCAGCACATCGGCGCGGTTACCTGGAGCCCGCCGCCGTCCGAGGCGACGCCCACGACGCCCGAGCGCCCTGCGCAGTTGGAGGCCGAACTGCCGGTGCAACTGGCGGCCGCCACGCCGCACCGCCCGCTTCCGACACGACGGCCGGGGCCTCCACCTGACCGGGCGTGGTGTTATTACCACGCCAGGTTCGGACACAAGGCTCGGACGTGCCGGCCCCCGTGCACTTTCGGCAGGTCGGGAAACGGCCGGGCCGGCGTTCATTCCCAGCCATGAGCGCCGGCCACTCGGGCAACTTGCTGTTTATTCGGGACAAAGCGTCTGGGCGGCGTTTCCTGTGTGACACCGGCGCCCAACTGAGCGTCATACCCGCCTCCGAGCAGGACAGGCGGGACGCCGTTTGCGGCCCCTGTTTGGTCGCTGCTAATGGCTCGGCCATACGCACTTTCGGCCCACGCGTCGTCACCCTCTGCTTCGGCAGCCAGCGTTTTCAATGGACTTTTGTGACCGCCTGCGTCCCCATGGCTTTGCTGGGCGCCGACTTCCTCTGCGCGCACGGGCTGCTGGTCGACGTCAAACGTCGTCGCCTTGTCAACGCCGAGACCTTCAGCTCCCTGGCGTGCACGATGAGCAGCTCCGCGCCGACCGAACTGGCGTGCGCCCTCCCGGCAGCGAACGCGTTCGCTCGCCTGCTCGCGGAATTCCCGGCCCTCACGTGGCCGACGTTTTCGGCCGTCGCGGTGCGGCACGGGATCGAGCACCACATACCCACTACGGGCCCGCCGGTCTACGCCAGGGCCCGCCGCCTCGACCCGGCCAAGCTCGCCGTGGCGAAGGCCGAGTTCGACGCATTGGAGCACCTCGGCATCGTGCGGCGCTCCGATAGCGCGTGGGCCTCGCCACTGCACATCGTGCCAAAGCCGGGGGGTGGATGGCACCCGTGTGGAGACTACCGCCATCTCAACGACGCTACCACCCCCGACAGGTACCTGATCCCGCATATTCAGGACTTTTCCGCCCGTTTGGCGGGACGGGTCATCTTTTCGAAAATTGACCTGATACGGGGCTACCACCAGGTACCTGTCCGGGCGGCCGATGTCCCGAAGACGGCCGTCATCACGCCGTTCGGCCTGTTCGAATTTTTGCGGATGCCGTTTGGCCTCAAGAACGCGGCCCAGGCGTTCCAGCGCTTGATGGACGGCGTGCTGCGCGACCTGCCGTTTCTTTTAGTCTATCTGGACGATATCCTCGTCGCCAGCACGTCCCGCGCCGAGCACCTCCTCCACCTCCGAACACTGTTCGGTCGCCTCAGCGAGCACGGCTTAATTGTCAACCCGGTCAAATGCCACTTCGGCGCGACGACCGTTGACTTTTTGGGCCACCGCATCACCAAGACCGGGGCCGTGCCGCTGCCGACCAAGGTCGAGGCCATCACCACGTTCCCGCGTCCCCGTTCCATCAAGGCCCTCCAAGAGTTCCTCGGCATGGTGAATTTTTATCACCGATTCGTGCCCCGCGCTGCTCAGCTCATGCGGCCCCTTTACGAGGCCCTCCGGGGCAAGCCGGCCAAGCATGACATTGTTTGGTCCGCGGCCATGGACGCGGCCTTCGCCAGCGCCAAACGGGCCCTCGCCGACGCAACGCTGCTGGCTCACCCGGTGCTCAACGCGCCCATCGCCCTCACTACGGACGCCTCCAACTACGCGGTGGGCGCCGTCCATGAGCAATGGGTGGACGGGGTTTGGCAGCCACTCACTTTTTTCAGCCGGCAACTCCGGCCGAACGAGTTAAACTACAGCACGTTCGACCGCGAGCTGCTCGGGCTATTCCTGGACGTTCGCCATTTCCGACACCTCCTGGAGGGCCGCCCGTTCACGGCTTTCGTCGACCACAAGCCGTTGGTCTACGCAATGGCTAAGGTCACGGAGCCGTGGTCGGCCCGCCAGCAGCGCCACCTCTCCGCCGTGTCGGAGTTCACCACGGACATCCGGCACGTCACCGGCAAAGACAACGCCGTGGCCGACTGTCTTTCTCGGGCCAGCGCGAACGCGGTCCACCTCGGCGTGGACTTCGCGCTCATGGCGGCCGACCAGACCACCGACGCCTCGGTGCAGGCACTCCGTGCGGCGGACACGGGCCTCCGCCTGGCCGACATTCCCTTCGCGGGCACCGTCCTGCTCTGCGACGTCTCCCAGGGCCAGCCTCGCCCCATCGTGCCCGTTTCCTGGCAGCGCCGCATCTTCGCCTCCATCCACGGCCTTTCTCACCCGGGCCGGAAAGCTTCTCAGAAGCTGGTGTCGACGCGTTTCGTCTGGCATGGCCTTCGACGAAACATCCGCGACTGGGCCAATGCCTGCACGGCCTGCCAGCGGGTCAAGGTCCACCGCCACACCCAGGCCCTGCTGGCACCTTTCGCCGTGCCTGAACGGCGTTTCGACCATGTCCACGTGGACCTGGTGGGTCCCCTGCCCCCCTCGCGGGGGTTCACCCACCTGCTCACCATGGTGGACAGGACCACCAGATGGCCGGAGGCTGTGCCCCTCGCCTCCACCACCACCGCCGACGTGGCGCAGGCGTTCATCGCCACCTGGGTCACGCGCTTCGGCGCACCAGCGGACATCTCGTCCGACCGCGGCCCACAGTTCACGTCTGAGCTTTGGGGCGCGGTCGCCCGTTCGTTGGGGGTCACGCTGCACCGCACCACGGCCTACCACCCCCAAGCCAACGGGTTGTGCGAGCGGTTTCACCGCTCCATGAAGGCCGCACTCACGGCCGGCCTTCAGGACGACGGTTGGGCCGACCGGCTGCCGTGGGTCCTTTTGGGCCTTCGCACGGCCCCCAAGGAAGACCTCCAGGCGTCCGCCGCCGAGCTCGTCTACGGCCAGCCGCTCCGCGTCCCGGGCGAATTCGTGCCCGACGCTACCAGTCCCTGGTCCGCCGCTCGCCAGCGCTCGGACCTCCAGGAGGCCGCCCGACGATTTGTCCCCATGCCGACGTCCCGCCACGGTGGCCCCCAGTCCTACGTCCCCCCGGCGCTTCGCACAGCGGAGTACGTCTTTGTGCGTCATGACGCGCACCGGGGGCCACTCCGGCCGCCGTACGACGGGCCCTTCCGGGTCCTGCGACGGGGCGACAAGTCTTTCATCGTCGACTTCGGCGGCCGGCCGGACCGGATTTCTGTGGACCGCCTCAAACCGGCGCACATGGACGTCGACCGACCACCACGGTTGGCCCTTCCTCCGCGGCGAGGCCGCCCCCCGTCCACAGTTCCCCCCGCTCGACCACCCACCACCACGTCGGACTCCTCCCCACGACCCTCCAGGGGTCGCTTCGGCCGGGTCATCCGGACCCCCCTTAAATTGACCCTGCCGGTGCAGGTCGATTCTGGAGGGGCGTGTGTAGCGGTTACTGCTGGATGCACACAATCGCCTTGGACCGGCCAGAACACGGCCAGACGCGCCTCTCCCGGGCATGCCCGGACTCACTGTTCCCGGGCACGCCCAAACCTCCCGGGCACGCCCGGTCTCATCTTTCCCGGGCATGCCCGCTATCGCCTTTCCAGGGCTCGCCCAGAGCGTCCGGGCATGCCCGCTATCGCCTTTCCAGGGCTCGCCCAGAGCGTCCGGGCATGCCCGCTATCACCTTTCCAGGGCTCGCCCAGAGTGCCCGGGCACGCCCAGCCTCGACTTGCCAGGCCGCAGCCAAACACGCCCGGGCAGGTCCAGACTCGCCTTTCCAAGGCTCGCCCTTGACACCCGGGCATGCCCGGTATAGCTTTTGCCGGGCAAACTTCCCGACATAAATGTGTATATATATTGCTGCCCGATAAACGGGCTTGTCAGAATACCTGAGCTGTTTTGTTTCAATAAAGCAACTCGGACGAATTCCGTCTTTGGTCGCGTCAATTCTTTCGACTCGCGTTGGAGCGCAGCTCCTTCAAACCTAATATTAAGGGAGAATCAACTAGTATGTACAGTAATAGTAAGTACAGTGCTATGCCAGACGCGGAGGGGTTCTCAAATTGTGCAGCCCGAACAGAGGAGGGGGGGGGGGGGGTCGATTCGTTGTTGGTTTACATAATAGTTGAAGCATTAACGGTGTCCATTGTTGTCTTGCGTTACAACTCATGAGACAGAAAATATTGTGAAAGTCAGTTCTAAAAAAATGGAGAATCATCATATTGTGGTGGTTACCTTATGTGCAGGTAACCGCATGTGGCGGTTACCTTATGTGATTACCTTATTTGGGCATAATACACGTGCACGGGCCTGTTGGACTTGTGGTTGTGCGGACGTGACGCACGCGCGGTTGCCGGAGCCACGCCCTCCGAAGAGGGCTTTTGGCTTTATATAAGCGTGCTGACTTCCGTTCGAGTTTAGTGTGCTGGATCTTGCTGTTACAATAAACCATCTTCGAACCCTACGAATGGCCTCGTTCTCTCGCCTTCCGCGACTCCTAAACTGGTGACCTCTGACTGCCCCCGAACGGATTCCGGGGCTGCGAACGAACACGGCAAGCGCGCCCGAGCCAGGGAAGCCACCTAAGCTGGGGACGCCGGCTTCTCCCGCACGGCTTCGGGCGCAGTTTCGAATGCGGTTTCGAAATGCCGGAGTTTCGGTAACGACGACGGCCATGACTATGAGGTTCGCGCACCGCGCTCGGCTCCTCCTCTATGACCGGAGGGGCGAACCTATTCCAAGACCCTCTGAAGGCACGGCTGCTTCGTCACCTTCGCGCGCACTGACGTTGGCGGAACGGCTGTTTCGTCACCTTCGCACGCGCTGATGTTAGCGGCACGGCCGCTTCATCACCCTCGCGCAACTACAACTACAACCGCAACTACTTCTCCGACCCTGCATCCTCGGGAGGCCCGCGAGGAACCGCGGCAGCCTCCCCCGAGGCCTTGACCAGCCCCTCGGTTGGCTCACCCGCTTTTCGCGTGCACCGCTCGAGCCTTCTCGGCACTGCACCCGCGACCTGCAACCCCGGGAGGCCCGTGAAGAACCTCGGCAGCCTCCCCCGAGGCCTTGACCAGCCCCTCGGTTGGCTCACCCGCTTTCGCGTGCACCGCTCGAGCCTTCTCGGCACTGCACCCGCGACCTGCAACCTCGGGAGGCCCGCGAGGAACCTCGGCAGCCTCCCCCGAGGACTTGCCCAGCTCCTCGGTCGCCTCGGCCTACGCATAGGCCCGTGGAGTGCATTCTGGGGGGACGTATGTGGCGGTTACCTTATGTGCAGGTAACCGCATGCGGCGGTTACCTTATGTGATTACCTTATTTGGGCATAATACACGTGCACGGGCCTGTTGGACTTGTGGTTGTGCGGACGTGACGCACGCGCGGTTGCCGGAGCCACGCCCTCCGAAGAGGGCTTTTGGCTTTATATAAGCATGCTGACTTCCGTTCGAGTTTAGTGTGCTGGATCTTGCTGTTACAATAAACCATCTTCGAACCCTACGAATGGCCTCGTTCTCTCGCCTTCCGCGACTCCTAAAATATAACTTAAAATAATAATAAAACTTTATTTCATAAGGGTATACACAATCAAACTGACAGAATTTGCTCTTCTCTGATAATAAACATCAACCTCAATAATGAACATGCGTTAATTACATTGCATACATGTAAATGACAGGATTTATGTAAATGACAGGAGACTACATTTTAAATTTTGTATTACAAATGTTTTGCTTTACTAATTCTAAAGGGAAAAAATCGTTTCCCATTAGGTTTGGGCACGGAACCGGAATTTTGTTTCCCATCGGTTCCCATAAACTTAAATCACGGAACCGAAAAACGGTTACCGATGAGATCTGAAATCCCCAGGCCTGGAACAGGGGCAGGAAATAAAGGAGATGAGTGATCGGTTGGAAGGAAAGATAGAGGGAATGAATGAACAAATGAGTGAACAGGGGAATGAAATAAGGGAGATGAATGAACAGTTGGAGGTGAATGGGGAGTGCCAAGAGGTAAATGGGGAGTGTGAAAATTTAAATGGGGAATGTTTGTTACATATGGGCCTGGAAGGTATGGATGGCTGGTATGGATGCTGCAACACACCAACAGGGGGAGCAATTTGAATCCTTGCTGCACAAGTACAGTTGTGCAGAGAATGAGGGGGTAGAGGTATTGGGGGTCCAGGTAACGGAGCCGGACCGGGTATGTATTGATGAACTCCTGTTGGGGCCAGAACTGATTGGGGGTAATGATGATGTGAATGATTTGATCCAGCGGCTAGAGACCTGTGACAGTACCATGGAGGAAAAGGTTGATCAGGCTCAAGGTGGCTTGGGGGATGAGGTGAGTCGGTCCGAGGAGGAGGTTGAAGTGACCATTAGTCCAGGAGCCCAGAAGGTTTATTCAAGTGCAAAGCGCCGGAATGTTTGACCTCATGGGCTGATGGGGGCTTTCCCATCAGCTTTCCCATTTCGGGACTTTCCCCCCGAAATCACTCAATTAGTGACGCCATTACTGAAAAACCTATTTTGCTCAATATCTGGAGAACTATGCATGATAATATCACGAATAAGGTGTCTATACCTATGTTTACATGGTCAATCATTACACTGACACCCGCATTATTGCTAGAAAATGTATAGTTTTCCAGGTAAATGTGTAGCCCACCCGCTCATTAAGCGACGCCATTACCGAACACATCGTAGTTATCCCAGGCTAATGCTGAAAAATACAAAAAGGTAATAACAACATTTTCACCACAAACGTGTATTTGTATTATTATTATGATTATTATTATTATTATTATCATTATTACCTGTTCCCAATCCATCGCGCAGATGGAGACCGACAGGAGTTTCCTGTTCCAAGTCAGAGCAGGTGTAGGCCATTTCAGTCTCGAGCCGCTTCACTTCATCGTAGCGGATACAATGACCAAAGCGGTTCAGGGTGGTCAACACTGTTTTCGATCCTGTCAGTGTTCCCAACCCGAGCCCAAGAGCTTGATGCTTCCAAGGCCTAACTCTTCCTCTGGTACAGTTGAACACAGCATCCGATGCACCAGCTAATGCTTTTCTCTCGATCACATCCCTATTGGAGTTATTTACACCAATTTCTGATTGCAACCCACCGATGAGAGTACGGAAGAACAGGAGAATCAGATCGGGGATACTTGGGGAATTTTCCTTCAGGGTGTGAACTGAAGTGGGTGAATGGGTCTTTGATTGGGGGATTGCAAGAATTTCTGTCCGCAATGCCATTGCAGCACACCTGATTTCTTCAATCTTTTCATTGGAATCAGTCAGCATAGCAAATGCCTCAGCAGACGTCAGTGATGAGTGGATTTGTTTGGTTTCCAGATTTGTTTGCTCGTTTGTCAATGAGGATTTCCGGGAATCGTTCCTTTATCTTCGATATCAGACTTTGTGTGGTGTACCTATCAATGTCATCCTGTGTTCCTCCAAGAGCAAGAAACTCTTCTTTGTACAAATTGAAAATTACTGACGCCAACATGGGGGATTTGTTTTTGATGACTTCATTTTCGAGGAACATCGACAAGTTTTTGAAGGCTTCAACGTGCATCTTCCGATTCGACGTTTGCTCTTCATCCGTCACATGCAGTCTTACATAGTCACGACGACAACTGTTATGGTATTTGGCTTCCTTTGCAATAAGATCTTCCCCATGTCCAATGATCCCAGTATCACACTTTTTCTTAGCAGCAAGAAGGATTGCCTTGCTCCCATCTGTGGTCAAACATTGGCTGAGGGGTTCATTTTTCTGCAACTTCCTCTTCCTCTTCTGTCCACAAAAAATACATTCCTGTCCAAGGACGCCTCTCGTGCTGGTAGAAGGATGATCGGAACTTGAACGAGTGGTCTTCTGAGGTGGTTCAGATGGTTCTGTACTTGGAGGTGCTCCTCTCTTCACAGCACAGAATCGACTGAGGCAAACTAAGTGGTAATATTTGCCTTCTGGGCCCTCAGCTGTTCTGATCTCTTCCGAGGTGTTCGAAAACTTGTCACTTTGAAGTGCCTTTCGCCGTCTAGCAGCATTTTGGCTGTTTCCCAGTTGCTGGAATTGAAACACTTCAGGGAACGTTTCTTTTCTCCTCTTTCTTTGCAAATTATACAAACGGGGGCGTCATTTGCCATGATCTGTAAATAACAAAAAGGGACAGAAACCAATGCATTATTTGCCACATTATAACAAAAGACAGAGATGGTACGACTCAAGTAGGCAACTTTCAGGGTGACTTCCACATTTTCAAGCACAAGAGTTGGCATTGTAATATTTCACCATAAAAACATGGGTATAGACACCTTATTTGTGATATTATCATGCATTGTTTTTCAGATATTAATGAAAATGGGTTTTTCCGCAATGGCGTTTCTAAATGAGTGGGTGAACTAAACATTTACCTGAAAAACTATACATTTTCTAGCAATAATGTGGGTGTCAGTGTACTTATTGACCATGTAAACATAGGTATAGACACCTTATTCGTGATATTATCATGCATAGTTCTCCAGATATTGAGAAAAATAGGTTTTTTGGTAATAGCGTCACTAATTGAGTGATTTCGGGGGGAAAGCCATGTGTCAGACCGGGCAGCAATGCATTTTTGTGATGTCGGTGGATGACCCCATAAGCCCATGAGGTCAAACGTTCCGGCGCTTTTCACTTGAATAAACCTTCTGGGCTCCTGGACTACATGAACAAAAATTGGGCACCAGAGGCTCCGAAATTGCATACCCAGCAGGGGGAGTGTTTTGGCTATGAGCTGGATTCGGACAGAGATGAGTCAGGAGATAGAGCCTCGGAAGATTTGGTCCCCGTAGGAAATTTGGAACAGCTGCAGGGAGGAGCAGAACAACTTGAGGGGGTTGTTACCTGCAGCTGCGGTTTGGTACAGGTGATGAAAATTTTTAAAAGGAAAAATAAATTCATACTTAAATGGGAATGTGATTTGGAGCAGCCTTGGTGGGAGTTGATCCCCGGGCTGCGGAATATAGACCAGGAGAGGTCATTGGGAATGGCCTCGGGAAAAAGTTGCCCCTTTCAAAATTTGGTAATGCCAGCCAGCTGGGGGGCTGTGCTGGTGAGATTTGGACGTGGGGTCCGACCATGTGTGTCATGGTACGACCTGGGCCCCACGCGGGTCTGGTGGAGTGTGGCGTCCCTTGTAAAATCGGGGTGCCGCCCAAGCGTGTGTTTCGGGCCGACAGGGTCACCGGACCCTGGTGGGGGTTAAGACCCCCAGGGGGTCCGAGGTGGTTTCTCAGGCCTGGGATGGCGTACATTTAGGACCACTAGGGGGAGGTGTTGTGGGTCGCGCTTTGGTGGTGGCATCGCGGACGGCTAACATGGACCTGATGTGGTGACCGCCCAGGCAGGCGGCCTGACACCCTCTCCTTGAGACTTGGACAGCCAGCATGTGGTGATCTGCCATGATGTGCTGGTCTATGGACGCGGGTCAAACTGCATGGACAGGGATGGATTATAGCCCACCGGACAACCATTGGGGCATCTGTGGAACATGATGGTGTGAGAGTGATCTTCCACAGATGTTTCATTATGATTTGTGGACTCTCGGCTTGGAAGAGAGCCATGGGAATGTGTAACGAGCCGAGCATATGGGCCATGCTCGGCTGGCATGTGTATGGAAAAGCACCCTTCTTTGGTGAGATTAGTCAAATGTGGTGGTTGTGGTGGTCAACGTGGTGCTATGGTGTCCGAGGTGTGTGGACCATGTCTTCTGGAGGAGTCTCCTGGTGGTGCATGGCTGGCTGCTAGGCCTTGGCATGGTCAAGCGTGGGTGGGCACTGGGGCAGCAGTTGTGTGGACTGGAGGATGAGGGCGGCGCAGGTGACGTGATGTGGATGCCACGCACTGCGACCGCCTCCCCCAGGGCCGAGGTTGTGAGTGTGGTAGTGTTGTTGGCAGCAGGTGCTCACCACATTGGCCAGCTGGGGCTAGTGCAGCCGTGTTCCTCACAGGGGGGGGGGGGGGCGAAGGATGGATGGTGGATCGCACCCGTATGGACACTCATGGGCCATGTTGGCGTTTCGGCTGCTCAGCTTGTCCCGATTACCCTTGCACGTAGAGATGCGGAGCTGTCGTAGCCAAATATAGTAGTGTAGTGATAGTCACTGTTGGATGCGGATCCACATACCTGCCAGTACAGTGGGACAAAAGGCGCAATTTGGTGAGCTTGATTGTCCAAAGGGAGAAATTTGGGGATTTTGAGGGTGGATGGCACTTTGCACCTGACCAACCTGTAAATACCTGCACACCAGAGGTGAGAGACTTTGAGGTGTACTGTCCCAGGCTTCAGGACTTGCTTATTTAAATTGGGGACATGCAATTTGGAGGAGGGAGGGGGTGAGAGTGATGGCATGTCCGGTGAGGGGATGGAATGTGTGCCACACAGCGTCTTGTGGGTGGCGTTTGTTTATGTGGAGGTGTAGTGTTTTCATGTGGTCGTGAGGGTGGAGATTATGGATGAGTGATGATTATTGTGTTTTGAGATGTAATGGTAAAATGTGAATTGGGGATTTCAGATAAAGCAGGCCATGGCAACATCTTTTTGTGACATCTTCTGGAAAGGTGTTGGAGAATTGAATGGCAGCGGGGGAGGAAATATGTTTTGGGGATTTTGCGGGTGGGGAAGGTGTATGTGTGTGTCCGCAGGTACAGTTCAGACTCTGGAGAAGCGATGACTGTGGCTCCCCTATGCGGCAATTACCCCTGGCAGCCAGTGGTGTCTGGAAATTGGAGCCCGTTGGTGGTGGGGTCTGTTGGGTGCCCTGGGGTGAGTGAGACTCCCAGCGACCCGTGTGCCTGCAAGGAAGCAGGAGGCAACGCAGCCTGGTGTGTGGAGACCCCCACCGGTGGGGTAACAACGAAAAGAGCTGTTTGGCTGTCACGGAAGAGATAAAGGTGTGGGGGGGGGGGGGGGGGGAGGGGCAATGAAGTTGGAAGTCGGGTGACTTGTTATTGGGACTGCGGGCACCACAGCCTGAAGCGCCCCCACCATCTTACTTGTGCGGTACCTCCCCGCTGCCTAGTTGAGATTGCACACACATGTGTATGAATCTGTGCCATGGTCCTGCAGGGGGGTGAAAAATGTGCTTTATTGATTTTTGAAATGTTGTGATGATTTTTGGAATGTGTATGAGTGATTATGGGTTTTTGTTGAGTGAATGTGGGTGAAATCCACCGACCCATGGCACTCATGGGTAACACCAGGACAGGGCCCGCGGAAATCTGGGGTGCATTGGTATGGCCACGCAGGTAACGTTGTCTTGTGGCATCCACCGGGGGACGCGGTCTGTAGGAAGGGGTTGAATAAATGTTTATTTGAGTTTTTGAATTTTTGCATAAGGCTAAGGTTTGTGGTTAAGTTAGGGTTCCGTGTTGTTGTTTGTTTCCTCTCTCCACAGGAACGACGAATAATACTTTGGTAAATATTTGAAATGCATGGTTGTTTAAGAGGGTAGTATGTTAAGGAGAATAGGCAGGTAGCTTCGGTTCACTTCCCACAGCCCTCCTGATTTATCTCATAGGCTAATTAAGTGTGAGACAGTAGGTGTTAAGACTGGAATGGTAGCACCTGCAGTGAACCTAGCAGGTGCTATGGTTCAGGAAGGGGGGGGGGGGGCTAGGTTATGAATTTTGGGATAGTGATATTTATAGATTTAGGTAGATCTGCATGGGTAGGTGCTCCGACACAGAGTTCTATAAATAAACAAGAGTGCGCAGTTCCTATACCGCTAACGTTACGATCGTGTGCGCACATGAGGGCACGTCCGCCATTACCAAAGAGGGCAAAAATTGCTCGGATAACCCGGATGTACATGCATTGGCGTACGAGTTTGAATGTAAACAATACGTAAAACTGTCACTCGTGAACGAAACCCTACCTATCTTTATCTTTGCCAAATTATGGAAATACTTAAGAAAAAAGTATTTCCTACAAATGCATTTGATAAAGAGTGTATTTTCTTACCTTAATTGACAATTTAGGGCTGAATGCCGATGTACAGCTTTGAACAGAAGTCATTTGTATCGGCGATATACGCAGTTATAATGCAGTGAGTTAAGCTTTAACTTCGTAAGCTAATACAGTCTATTCCATGCAACAATCCGGGGTAACACTTCAACAATCATTCTAAAATGGAAACCAATCAGTTCAAAGGTCTAATGAAGTGTGCAATCCAACAAAGTACAGCATAATGATCCCTCAATTCTGAACTTGAGTTAGTGTGAAAAGTCCGTTGTGAGATTGCCGTCATGCTAGTAGTACTATCACTACTTACTAGTACTCGCATCATCAAGCCTAGCTAGGGGCTAAGCTTAGCCATTGGGCCTAGGCCCTATCCCAGTTTGTTTTTTCCCACTAGATTTCATGCTGTTGAAAAACTTCACCCAAACCTCACAATTATGCCGACACGATCCCCTCCCTCTCCTTCCACTGTAGGCCTTGCTTCCGTGGTACATTTGGCACAAGTGTGAGAGTGTAAGGGCTTAATCTATATATATATATAAAACACAGTGTGTGTGTGTGTGTGTGTGTGTGTGTGTGTGTGTGTGTGGTGTGTGTGTGTGTGTGTGTGTGTGTGTGTGTGTGTGTGTGTGTGTGTGTGTGTGTGTAATGTTACCGATAGACTCCGAAACGGAGAGGCTCACGTGCTTGATATTTGGCATAGACATGGCCATTGAGCCTGGGACGAACATGGCCGAGACAATATTTGACGAGATCCATATTTTTTATTCATATTTACCTCAGCGCATTTCAGCGAAGTACCCGCTAATCTCAGCCGGTGCGAGCAGCTCGCTGATTCGCTCAGAGCGATCACGTGATGTTCCATCCCGTCACACGTCACACGTTTGCACGTAATTCAGGGCGAAAAGCCATTGCGTTTTTTCACCTTTATGCGACCGTGTTTTGTGTCGATTTTGTGCGATATGAATTAAATTTTAATTCATATTTCGTGTTTACGAATTCGAATACGAAGGATTTCCCCTTTCCCCTTTCGATTTCGAATACGAATCGAATACGAGCTTGAGTCGAGAGGGCGAATGTACGGGTTGGGAATGTACGGGTCTCCATTCCCCCGCCCGGCAACGCCGGTACTGGAGGGCGTGGGTCACAGGATCGGTGAGTCTCCAAATCCGCTTCGTGCTCTTGCGAAGATGCAGGACGATGTCGCGATTGTTGTGCTGCTCTCCGACCATGAGAACTGCAACGTCATTGTTGACTGGCCCTCCCCTTCCCTCCCCCTTCCCCCTCCCCCATCCGTCCTCCCCCCTCCCTTCCCCCTCCGTCCTCCCCTCCCTCCCCCCATCCACCCTACCCCTTCCCCTTCTCCCCTCCCCCTCCCCCTCCCTTTTCCCCCTCCCTTTTCCCCCCTCCCTTTTCCCCCTCCCTTTTCCCCTCCTTTCCCCCCCTTTCCCCCCCTCCCTTTCCCCCTTCCCCCTTCCCCTTTCCCCCTTCCCCCTTCCCCCTCCCCCTCCCCCTCTCCCTCCCCTCCCTCCCCTCCCTCCCCCCTCCCCCCTCCCCCCTCCCCCTCCCACCCCCTCACCCCCCATCCTCATCACCCTCCCCCCTCCCCTCCCACCCTCCCTCCTCCCCCCTCCTCCTCCCCCCTCCCCCCTCCCCTCCCCCCTCCCCCTCCCCCTCTCCCCCCTCCCCTCCCCCCTCCCCCTCCCCCTCCCCTCCCCCTCTCCCCCCTCCCCTCCCCCCTCCCCCCTCCCTCCCCCTCCCTCCTCCCCTCTCCCCAGCCTCCCCTCTCCCCCTCCCCTCCCCCCTCCCCCTCCCCTACCCTCCTCCCCTCCCCCCTCCCTGCTCCCTCTCCCCCGCCTCCCCTCTCCCTCCCCCTCCCCTACCCCTCCCCTCCCCCCTCCCCCCTCCCCCTCTCCCCCCCTCCCCCCCTCCCCCTCCCCCTACCCCCCCTCCCCCGGCAATGCCGGGTACTTCTGCTAGTCATGTAATAATAGCCTTATATTTGGTCTAGGGCGAGGCCTATAATATTTTTTTAATCTCTACCAATCTACCTCCAGGCGTGCTATGATAGATAAATTAGATTTCTTGCATGCATGGACTGAAGTTGGGGGACATAAAAGTAAGTTTCGATAAAGCCCCTAGCTAAACTAACATGAATTCAGTTGTGTCATGACATGCATTCATTCATGCATTCAATCAGATTCATAATCATTGCCGTTCTTCATGTTCTTGCTAACTAGAAATTTATGATTTTAAGCTTGCTCAGAGTAAAGTCTGTCACTTTTCAAGGAAATAACTTTGACCAAAAGATTGTGAAAGGTTTATTTATGTCATCAAATAGTCAAACTACCTGCCGAGTGTCGGACTGACGTGACTGAAATAGGCCTAAGCTTATGGGCAATTCCATAATTAGGAGGACATGACCCCAAAATTTCAAATTGTCTTTTTCATGCATTTTTTGGTTGTATATGACTAAAGACACTTCAGAGTTTCTGGAAAAAACATTTATCTTGCTGTGTCTTTGGTATAAGTGGGTGAAAATAGCGAATTTATATTGGTGATGTTTTCCTGTGTAATTTCTAATGTAAGATAAGAAAAAGTTAATTAAGCCATTATGAGCATGAAAATAAGTATATCCACACAAACGTATCAAATTTATTTAGTGAGTACAATGCTCTCATAGATTTATCATCCAAAATTTAGGATCAAAATTGATTTAGCCAAAAGATTGTGAAATTCAAAACCCTTGGTAAGCCATGTAACGTTACTAACCAAAACATGAATTTATTTTTCGACAGAGAAAATGCAATGGCTATGAATTGTCATATTTCAAATTTTCCTCTTCTATGCAATGCTATATTAAAATTTAGGAACAAGTATTACAAATATTCTATGATGTGTAAAATATAAGCAGTCAAAATCTGTAACGTTACTAACCATGTAACGTTACTAACCAGGTTGTAAGGATTGTAACATTACCATCCAGAACATTAGTGAAAGAGATACTTATGAGCAGGCCCTAATCAGAATCAGAAGTCGATCTCGCGAGATCTCGAGACGACGTCACGAATTTTTCGAAGCTCCACATGCTCCACATCGAAGCGAAGCTCCACATCGAAGCTCCACATCTCCCCCCATTGCCCCTCCCCTCCTCATTAACGGTATGAACCTCAAACATCCGGGGCCTTCGCTCAAACCTGATTGATCTCTCCATTCAGGTTGCTTCTGACAATCCAGACTTGATCGGCTTGTGCAGGAACCTGATACCAACAGGAACCTGATACCAACAGTAAATTCCACAGGAACCTGATACCAACAGTAAAGCATGGTGGTGGAAATATTATGGTTTGGGGCAGCTCCACGTTTTCAAAGTTAAGTCTGTTCACAATTGTATTTTGTCGTAACTGTATTTTATCTTTCGGCGTGTGAACTTATAGTGAGTCCCTTGGATGTTTCTCGGTGTTTATTTTTAATAAATTAATCGTTTGTTTGCCGCGCGGGGTGTGAGGCCTTGCAGCCTCAGGCTTCCCCCGTCGAAGTTTGTTTCTTCCCTCGCTGGTTTTGCTAGGTTTTTTGATTTTTGCTTCTCCCCCAAACTTTCACCAAACATCTACTATTTGTCTAACGTTGTAACCCCCACCCCCCCCCCCCAAAAAAAAACAAACAAAAAAAACTTTTATTTCCCTTTCTCCTCGTGTGCTTTTGCCTCTGCCCACGTGCGCTGTCTCGCCCCGCCCCCATTTTCCCCTTGCCTTCCACCTTTTGCCCTGTTCAAGTGACTCGTGGTTGTCGCTCTAGGCTTCCTCTCCCCATTGGTATTTTTGTGAATATAAGATTGTTCTTCACAGTTCTGTTTAAATATGTTTAAACTTTCCCCTTCAGTGTTTTATTCAGTGGTTTATTACAACACGCTGTTTTTCTTCTTATTTAAAAGGCTCCTTTCAATTTCCTCTTCAACTCATTCCATTTCAAAAAAATATTCAATCTCTTATGATTCCAAATCACTCCATGCTCTAAATTCTGATTCATTCCATCCCTCCTCCATCGTTGTTAAATGAATCGCTAACTTGAAAATCACAACAAACCCAATTTGTTATATATGTTCATCTTTCATTAATCATACACTTTCTAAACTCCCCCCTTGCCCCTCCCCTCCGAATCTCCCCACTTGCCCCTCTCCTCCTAAACTCCCCCCTTGCCCATCCCCTCCTAAACTCCCCCTTTGCCCCTCCCCTCCTAAACTCCCCCCTTGCCCCTCCCCTCCAAATGTCCCCCCTTCCCCTCCCCTCCAAATCTCCCCCCTTGCCCCTCCCCTCCTAAACTCCCCCCTTGCCCCTCCCCTCCTAAACTCTCTCCTTGCCCTTCCCCTCCTAAACTCCCCCCTTGCCCCTCCCATTCAAAACTCTCCCCCAACCCCTCCCCTTCAAATCTCCCCGCAAACCATCCCTCCCAAATTCTCCCTCCTCCCACCTCCTTCTCAAAGCTGCCTCCTCCCCACTTCGTCTCCCTTCTATGTCATACCTCCACCTCCCCCAACCTTCTACTTACCTCTGCCCCCCCTCAAACAACCCCTCACTGTGCCTCATCCTATCGCCATCAAACCTTTCGTCCTCCTCATCCTTCCCTTTCTTGTAACTCTTCTGTAATCTCTGACACACTATCAACTGCTCGTCCTACATCCCCCTCTCACCCTTCATCTGACCCTACCCCTCCCCTCCCCTGTCCTGCACCCGATGCTCCCCCTCTCTCCTCATTAACGGTATGGACCTCAAACATCCGGGGCCTTCGCTCAAACCTGATTGATCTCTCCATTCAGGTTGCTTCTGACAATCCAGACTTGATCTGCTTGTGCAGGAACCTGATACCAACAGGAACCTGATACCAACAGTAAATTCCACAGGAACCTGATACCAACAGTAAAGCATGGTGGTGGAAATATTATGGTTTGGGGCAGCTTTGCTGCATCAGGGCCTGGGCAGCTCAACATCATATAATCCATGATGAATTCTTCATTGTACCAGAGGGTGCTTGAGGATAATGTGAGGCCATCTGTCGGAAAGTTGAAGCTCAACCGAAGGTGGACCTTGCAACATGACAATGACCCTAAACATACCAGTAAATCCACCAAGGAATGGCTGAAAAGAAAGAAATGGAGGGTTCTGGAATGGCCAAGTCAAAACCCGGATCTATATCCCATCGAGATGTTGTGGGGGGATTTGAAACGAGCTGTGCATGCAAGAAACCCCTCAAACGTCGTACAGCTGAAATAATTCTGAATGGAGGAGTGGGCAAAAATTTCTCCCAGTTGATGTCAGAGACTTGTAAACAGTTATAAGAAACGCCGACTTGAGGTTGTTTCTGCCAAAGGGGGCAATAAAGGGTGTTCTTACTTTTTCCACATGCGAAATTTGCATTTATGTTTATTTAAATTATACAATGGACTAAAATGTAAATGTTTCATGATATTTGTTATATTATATCACCTTTATCTATCAATATTGTTGAAATGAAGATCAAATAGCTGTATGTTGAAATATGTTGAAAAAGTCAAAACTTTACATGGGGTGTACTTACTTTTTCACGTGACTGTATATACAGGGTGCCCCAACACCTTTCCCCCCCCCCCCCCCTTGCCCAGCTCTACTGGGTCGCCACTGTACAATGGCGGGCATATAGCGGGAAGGATCATTCATTTGACATCTCAAATACAAAATTTCATAATGATCTAATGAGCCTTTCTTGTTCTGTTGCAGATTTTGTGAAGTGATGTCGTGGTCGGGTGATTCCGAGAAGAAAAGGTGGATATGCCGCATCATGGCTATCGCGTTCCGAGTCGCCAGGGATCAGACGCCGGGAACCATATCCCGATCCTGGGTTGCCAAGTACCTGAACAAGTCTGAGGACTTCGTCAAACGCAATTGGAACCGTGATCCCTACGATTGCGAGATGGACAGCCGGCCCGAACAGACAGCACAATGTTTGTCTCAGGAAAGCAGGGATATCATCATTGAGTCGCTTGCCAAGGAGAAGAAAAGCATTCGAGGGCTCCAAAAGGAGATTGAACGGGTTCGAGGGAGGAAGAAGAGCTTATCAAGTATCCACAGGTTCCTTCAGTCCATTGGCGCAAAGGCTTTTCACCAAATTCCAGCACCGAAGCTGACGGAGAAGAACGTCGAGGATCGAATGTGGTTTTGTGAGTTTTTGAGCGAGTGGACCTCTGATGATTTTCTTTTCCTGGCCCCTTCTCATGAATTTTTCATTTATGAGGCTCGACGTCCCAACTTCCAGAACGACAGAATTTGGGCTCTTCACAATGATGACATTCCACAAGAACTCAAGATTCGAGAGAAATCGAAGACAGCACTGTGCGTTGGCGTCTTCTTGATGTTCACAGCGAAAAGGCTGATGTGGGTCATCAAAGAGCAAGGACAATCATGGGATGGCAAATACCTCTTGATGTTCACAGCGAAAAGGCTGATGTGGGTCATCAAAGAGCAAGGACAATCATGGGATGGCAAATACCTCTTGATGTTCACAGCGAAAAGGCTGATGTGGGTCATCAAAGAGCAAGGACAATCATGGGACGGCAAATACCTCCGAGACGTTGTGCTGACCCGCCATGTTATTCCGTTCTTACGGAACCCAGAAAATGTCCTCAGCATCAAGGAGACCACGTTTCTGCACGACCGAGCCCCGTGCATGAGCGCACTGGCGACCCAGAATCTTCTGAAGGTGAACAAGGTCGATTTTTTCGGAAACGATGAGTGGCCGGGAGCATCGCCTGACCTCAACGCCTGTGAACATTTGGGGGCGATACTCAAGGACAGAATTGAACAACGCCTCCAGAACACCAGGGAAGAGCTTCTCACTGCTTTGACTGACGTCCTCGAAGAAATGAAGTTCGATCGTGACTTGTTTGTGTCTCTCTTGGAATCCTACCCCGCGCGTTTGGAGGCAGTTCGGTCGGCGGGCGGTGGGCATACCAAACATTGAAGCAAAGCTTTGAAACTGTGCACATGAGATGTCGAATAATAAAGCTTTTTCCCCTATTCGTGGTTTCTCCCTACCTCTCCTACGTTGGGCTGGGCAGGGGGGGGGGGGGGGGGGTGACTAAGGTGTTGGACACTTTATATACATCCCAAGTGTATATAAATATATATATATACATATATGCATCAGGATGAAGATAATTGGTATCAAGTCGTTTATTGGCACAATTATGCTTCCCATGGTCACTTGAGAGTTGCAATTTCACAGGGTTTCCGACTATTCGTATATCCTGCGGGATTGTGAGTTGGGCTGATGACCGTGATGGAACATGCATGACATGTTGCGGCCATGCTGTTGATGTGTCGATCGCGGTTTCTGTGAATTCGGTGATAGCATAATAGGGAAGGGGAAAGAGTTCAATATTCCGCTGCTTCAATAAGTTAATGAAGAAATATGTAATGATCGATGTGGGAATACCCTTGTCGCTTTTTGAGTGGGAGGAGGGGAGGATAGAGAGTTGGGGTTGGGAGGAGGGGGAGAGCAAAGATGGGACAGAGTTGGGAGTGGGAGGTTGAAACTTTGAGTGGGGGAGGTCGGGGGTTGAGGAGATGTTGGGGGGGGGGGGTGGAGTGGTTGTAAGCTTGGAATGGGGACGGGATTGAAGCCTTAGAGTTGGGAGTAGGAGGATGAGGACTTGGTTGTTTGGTGGGGGGGGGGGGCTTGATGATTTGAAGACTGTCACATTTCACATTGAATTGTGCGGATGTCCCTTCTAGTGTTAATAATAAGACTGTGGCGGACACAAAAGCCCACTGGCGTGGTGACATCATTCCACGCACCGAGTGGGCGGTGGCCACGCCCGAGGGGTAGGCGTGGCCTCATGATATACACCGGGCGACAAGCCCGGAGGAGTTCAGTGTTACAGTGTAGTCTTACAATAAAGACGTTTATATGTTACCGCTTGTCCGCTTCCTCCTTGCTCACAAGCAGCGCGCGTAACGCCGCGCTTTACTGGTGACCCTCGACGTTGGATCTGCCGGAGCGATCCTTCCACACGCGACGCCATCGCCATGGCCGACTTCGTCAAACTTCCGGAATTTTGGGAGGCTCAGGCCGAAGTCTGGTTCGTCCAGGCCGAAGCCCAATTTCAGCTTCGGCGCCTCACCGGCGATGACACGCGCTATTGCCACGTCGTCGCCTCCCTCGGGCCCGGCACGGCCGCTCGAGTTGTGTCCGTCCTTCGCCACCCACCGAAAGGCCACAAGTACGAGGCACTCAAGCGGCTACTCCTAGCCACGTTCAGCCTCACGGACGACGCACGGGCCGACCGCCTCCTGGATCTCCCCGAGCTCGGTGAGACGCGCCCGTCGGTCCGAATGGACCATATGCTGTCACTGTTGGGCGACGAAGCCCCCGGTTCGCTATTCCGGGCGCTTTTCCGTCGCCAACTTCCAGCGCAGGTTCGCCTCGCGTTGGCCGGGACCGGGCTAACGGAACCCCGAGCATTGGCGGCCGAGGCGGACAAGTACTTCGCCGCTTCGGACACGCGGGCGAGCGTCGGCGTGGCCATCACGGCCCTCGACGCTGATGTTCAGCAGCATGTTCCACAGCATCAGCTTCTACAGCACGCTGATGTTCAGCAGCATGCTGATACGCACCTCGTGAACGCCGCCACGCCCCGCCCACCGCCGCGGCGAAAACCGCCACCGCGGGGAAACCCGCCAACTCCACCGGCCTGGCGGAGCCAGCCGCGCTCCTCCAGCTCCACCACCTGGTGCTGGTTCCACGCCAAGTTCGGCCACGAAGCTCGGCGGTGTCATCCGCCGTGCTCCTTCAACGGGTCGGGAAACGCCCGGGCCGGCGCTCAATAGTGGCGATGAGCGCCGGCCGTTCGAGCAGCCTGCTGTTCATAACGGACACCTTCTCCGGGCGCCGTTACCTGTGCGACACGGGAGCGCAGGTGAGTGTCATTCCCGCCGGCACGTCAGACAAGCACGCCGCGGGTGGGGGCCCCGCGCTGCTTGCCGCGAACGGGACGCCCATCCGTACGTACGGAAAACGCTGCCTCTCTCTGCGGTTTGGAGGGCAGGTTTTCCGATGGACGTTCGTCACCGCCGACGTGCCCATGGCACTGCTTGGCACGGACTTCCTGTGCGCTAATGGGCTCCTGGTCGACGTCAAGCGCAGACGGCTTGTCCAGGCCGAGACGTTCAGCTCGCTCGCTTGTGCGTTGCCCAGCTCAACGAGCGGCTTGCCAAGCGGCTTGCCGAACGATTCGGTTCTGGCCACGTTGGTCTGTACGCTTCCGGCAGCGGACGCATTCACCCGCCTCCTCGCCAGCTTCCCGGCCCTCACGCGGCCCACCTTCTCGGCGGGGGCCGTCAAGCACGGGGTGGCCCATCACATCCCCACCGTCGGGCCACCGGTCTACGCCCGGGCACGCCGCCTCGAGCCGACGAAGCTGGCGGTGGCAAAAGCGGAGTTCGCTACCCTGGAGCGACTCGGCATCGTTCGGCGCTCAGAGAGCGCTTGGGCGTCGCCGCTGCACATCGTGCCGAAGCCCGGCGGGGGATGGCGACCGTGCGGGGACTATCGCCGTCTCAATGACGCCACGACTCCCGACCGCTACCCCGTCCCCCACATTCAGGACTTTTCCGCCCATTTGGCGGGCAGGTCCTTCTTCTCGAAGGTGGACCTCATACGCGGCTACCATCAGGTCCCCGTCAGGCCGGAGGACGTCCCGAAGACGGCGGTCATCACGCCATTCGGACTCTTCGAGTTCCTGCGCATGCCCTTCGGTCTGAAGAATGCGGCTCAGGCGTTCCAGCGACTGATGGACAGCGTCCTGCGCGACTTGGATTTTGTCTACGTCTACCTGCACGATATCCTCGTCGCCAGCGCGTCCCGCGAAGAGCACCTACGCCACCTCCGCACGCTCTTCGAACGCCTGGGCCAGCATGGCCTGATTGTGAACCCCGCCAAGTGCCGGTTCGGCGCCGCCACAATCGATTTTCTGGGGCACCGTGTCACCAGGCACGGAGCCGTCCCCCTGCCGGCCAAGGTGGAGGCGGTGAAGGGGTTTCCGCGCCCCCGCACGATCAGAGGGCTGCAGGAGTTCCTGGGCATGGTGAACTTTTACCATCGGTTCCTGCCCCGTATCGCCCAGCTCCTGCGCCCCCTGCACGAAGCTCTCCGAGGTAAGCCGGGCAAAGGCGACGTTACCTGGACCGAGCAGATGGACATGGCGTTCACGGGCGCGAAGCTCGCCTTGGCTAACGCCACCATGCTCGCGCACCCGGCGCCCGACGCACCGATCGCCCTCACCACCGATGCCTCGGACTACGCGGTGGGCGCCGTGCACGAGCAATGGGTGCGTGGAGCTTGGCAACCGCTGGCGTTCTTTAGCCGGCAGCTTCGCCCGCCCGAACGCCGTTACAGTACCTTCGACCGCGAGTTGCTCGGACTTCACTTGGCAGTCAGGCACTTCCGCCATCTGCTCGAGGGCCGGGCGTTCACTGCCTTCGTCGACCACAAGCCGCTGATCTTCGCGATGGGCAAGGTCACCGAGCCGTGGTCGGCCCGGCAGCAGCGTCACCTCTCGGCCGTGTCCGAGTACACGACGGACATCCAGCACGTCGCGGGGAAGGACAACCCGGTGGCGGATTGCCTTTCCCGGGCCGTCGCCCACGCAGTCCACCTCGGCATCGACTATGCCCGGATGGCAGCGGACCAGGCCGCTGACCCCGACGTCCAGGCCTTGCGGACCGCCGTCACGGGCCTCCGCATCACCGAGGTGCCGTTCGACGGCGCGGGCGCGGCCCTCTTGTGCGACGTCTCCCTCGGGCGTCCTCGCCCCATTGTGCCCGTGGGCTGGCAGCGCCAGGTGTTTGACGCCATCCACGGCCTGTCCCACCCGGGCGCGAGGGCCTCCCAAAGGCTGATCGCCGACAAGTTCGTCTGGCATGGCCTCCGGAAGGCCGTCCGCGGCTGGGCCAGGACGTGCCTCGCGTGCCAGCGCGCCAAGGTGCACCGGCACACCCAGGCCCCGTTGGCCCCGTTCACGGTGCCGGAACGCCGGTTTGACCACGTCCATGTGGACCTGGTGGGACCTCTGCCCCCCTCGCGGGGTTTCACCTACGTCCTCACCATGGTGGACCGCACCACCCGGTGGCCGGAGGCCGTGCCCTTGGCGTCGACAACGGCGGCCGATGTCGCGCAGGCTTTCATCGCCACCTGGGTCGCCCGGTTCGGCGCCCCCTCAGACATCTCATCCGACCGCGGCCCCCAGTTCACCTCGGAGCTCTGGGGGGCGGTTGCGCAGGGGCTCGGGGTCCGGCTGCACCAAACCACGGCCTACCACCCCCAGGCTAACGGCCTGTGTGAGCGATTTCACCGCTCATTGAAGGCCGCGCTCCGGGCCACCCTCCGCGACGGCGGCTGGGTCGACAGGCTCCCCTGGGTCCTGCTGGGCCTCCGGACGGCGCCCAAGGAGGACCTGCGCGCATCCGCGGCGGAGTTGGTCTTCGGGCAACCGCTGCGGGTGCCGGGCGAGTTCCTCCCCGACTCCACGGCACCATGGTCCGCGGCACAGCAGCGCTCCGCTCTGCAAGAGACCGCCCAGAGGTTCGCCCCGGTGCCAACGGCATGCCACGGGCACCCACCGACGCACGTCGCCCCGGAGCTTCGCAAGGCGGAGTACGTCTTCATCCGCCACGATGCCCATCGGACACCACTGCGGCCCCCGTACGACGGGCCTTTCCGCGTGCTGGAGACCGGGGCGAAGCACTTCACCCTGGACATCGGCGGTACTCCTGACCGCGTTTCGGTAGACCGCCTCAAGCCGGCCCACCTCGATGTGGACCATCCACCGCCAGTGGCCCGACCCCCACGTCGGGGCCGCCCTCCTGCGGGCGGACCCCCGGCACCGCCCAGCTCCGCCGCCACGCCGCCCCCCGGTCCTGCACCCATCCCAGGGGCAGCCAGGGGCATCCCACCTGGCATCCCTGCACCCCGGACGCCGCCGATCGCCAGGGGGCGCTTCGGCCGGGTCATTCGTCTGCCCCGCAAACTGGCCCTTCAGGTGCGCGGGAATTCTGGGGGGGCGCGTGTGGCGGACACAAAAGCCCACTGGCGTGGTGACATCATTCCACGCACCGAGTGGGCGGTGGCCACGCCCGAGGGGTAGGCGTGGCCTCATGATATACACCGGGCGACCAGCCCGGAGGAGTTCAGTGTTACAGTGTAGTCTTACAATAAAGACGTTTATATGTTACCGCTTGTCCGCTTCCTCCTTGCTCACAAGCAGCGCGCGTAACGCCGCGCTTTAATACCATAGTAAAATCCATGGTGAATAATTGCTTGAATTTTCCCACTTCTTTTGACCAGTGTTCCGAAGTGGGGTTGGATGGGGTATCTAAAATTGCCTGGAAAATGGTGACGTCATTTATAGCGCTGCTATTTTGGTTGTAGTAGCTTGGGTGATTATTAAATCGTATTTGAGACGGAGCGACCATGTGGTGGATTAAACGTGACATGAAGTGAAATGACCGATCCGATCCAGGGTTATAAGGAATCCGCCTTTGCAGAGGAGAGCAGGACAGAATACAAAGTAAGAGAGGAATCATGCATGGCAGATTATTCCTCCTGCTGTTATTGTTGTTGTTGCTCAAGATTAAAATCGAATATGCACCATTATAATTTTTTAATTGCAATGAGACAGTTATTAGTTATTGCATATTAACCTGTGGGAGGAGTTTGAAGTAAGAGGGCGTGGCTACATGACGGAGGGTCGTTCATTAACGAACAATGCCTTACTGTGTACGGATGGGTACACCCAGGGGTCGTTTACTTTCGTCGATCATGTTTAGTGCTGCTCCACACGTCTTGTTGAATTGATAGTAGGAGGAGCTTCTCGATTAAACCACGCCTTGATGGGCGTGATTATGCTCAGGGCCACGCCCACACGATCATCCGTGCAACCCCTGCGGTCAGCGCGACATCAGCAGCGGCGACGTCGATCAACAACATCAGCACCACCATCACCATGGGTTCCCGCAAGAAGGTTGCGATCATCGGGTCGGGAAACTGGTGGGAATCGCTCGTCGTCCCGCGCTTCGGTCCCGTGTAACGGCGCCGCGGGTGCAATGACGCGCATCGTCTCTTTAATATCACGAACTCAGCAGCGATTTCAACGGAGCGGACTTACCGTGGCGTTGGGGTACAGTTACCGTGTCTCTGCATAGAACTCTGACACCCCATCTGTTCTTTCCCCTCCCCTCTTGCCTGTACAGTTGCATAAGGGTTTAGGCGATACAAATAGATTTGCCCTGGTGTAACGTGCTTGGTGTAACATCCATGGTTTAACGTGCTTTGTGTAACATCCCTGGTGTAACGTGCTTGGTGTAATATCCCTGGTGTAACGTCTCTGGTGAAACATCCCTGGTGTAACATCCCTAGTGTAACGTCCTTGGTGTCACGTCCCTGGTGTGACGGCCCTGGTGTAACGTGCTTGGTGTCACGTCCCTGGTGTGACGGCCCTGGTGTAACGTGCTTGGTGTAACATCCGTGGTTTAACATCCGTGGTTTAACGCCCTTCGTGTAACATCCCTGGTGTAACATCACGAGGAGAACATCGCTGGTGTAACATCCGTGGTGTAACATCCGTGGTGTAACATTCCTGGTGTAACATCTCTTGTGTAACGTCCCTGGTGTAACATCCCTTGTGTATCATCCCTGATATGACACCCCTGGTGTAACGTCCCTGGTGTGACATCCCTGGTGACATCCCTGGTGTAACATCCCTGGCGTAACACCCCTAGTGTACCGTCTCTGGTGTAACACCCCTGGTGTAACGCCCCTGGCGTAACGTCCCTGGTGTAACACCCCTGGTGTAACGCCCCTGGCGTAACGTCCCTGGTGTAACATACCTGATGTAACCTCCCTGGTGTAACGTCCCTGGTGTAACGTCCCTGGTGTAACGTACCTGGTGTAACGTACCTGGTATAACGTCCAAAACTCGACATGTGCACCTCGCACTCTTACGCAACCAAAGTATTAAAAGTTTCTTTGAAACTCGCTTTCCCATCGCCGTCATCGTCAGTCAAATGTGTTTCCTCACTTGATCCAAACCCCCGTCGAATGGTCACGTTCAAGGTGACTGTGACGTTTCGTCCTGCTGGTGTATTTGCTGGTCCAAATGAAATCATGGCACTTTCAGTTTGAGGAGTATGGCGAACGTTCCAAAGTTCTGCGATTAAAGATAAAATCAATAAATATCAAACGATAACAGAGAGCTGGAAGGTTATGATCGGTCAAAGGGAATTTCAGGTGAACAAGAGGGAAAGAAAGGAACAACTTTACAAACACCTGACTCAGCGTTTCACGTTAAATGATTAAATTAATAAATATGCCATCGTGGTCTCGTGATCGTGCGGTCTCGGGGTCTCGCGGTCTCAGGGTCTCGCGGTTTCGGGGTCTCGCGGTCTAACAGTCGAGGTCTCGTGGTCTTGCGGTCTCACGGTCTCGTGGTCTCAGGGTCTCGGGGTCTCAGGGTCTCGGGGTCTCACGGTCTCAGGGTCTCACGGTCCCATGGTCTCAGGGGCCTCGTGGTCTTGGGTTCCCACGGTCTCGGAGTTTCACGGTCTGGTGGTCTCACAGTTTCGGGATCTCGGGGTCTCGCAGTCTAACAGTTTCTGGGTCTCGCAGTCTAACAGTTTTGGGGTCTCGTGGCCTCACAGTCTTGGGGTCTAGTGGTCTCAGAGTCTCGTGGTCTCACGGTCTTGGGGTCTAGTGGTCTCAGAGTCCTCGTGGACTCGGGGTCTTGGGGTCTCGGGGTCTCATGGTCCCATGGGCTCACGGTCCCATGGTGTCAGGGGTCTCGTGGTCTCACGGTCTTGGGGTCTAGTGGTCTCAGAGTCCTCGTGGACTCGGGGTCTTGGGGTCTAGTGGTCTCAGAGTCTCGTGGACTCGTGGTCTCACGGTCTTGGGGTCTCACGGTCCCATGGTCTCAGGGGTCTCGTGGTCTTGGGTTCCCATGGTCTTGGGGTTTCACGGTCTAGTGGTCTCACAGTCTCGGGATATCGGGGTCTCGTGTTTTCAGGGCCTCGGGGTCTTGTGATGAAGTCAATGTTGTTGAGTTTACAATCACCAGATCCATGCAAACAAGTCTGTTTGCCGATGATTAAGTAAAGGGCTAAAGGCTGAGTCTTTTTGTTTATCTGTAAGTGTATATATATATATATATATATGTCTGTGGTTTATTAACATAGTAGATAAGTGCAATTGTGTAGTTGGAAAAGGGCTGTATTAAGTATATGTCGGAAATCAACAGTTTCGTTAATGTCAGTGTTATAGACTTTGTTGGACACTTACTTATCACACTCGTCTTTCTTTCAGTTTTCCTTTTGTGCTCGTGTAGAAACTGCGACACAAATCGCACACACATGCAGACATGCGGACACGAGACACCAGCGACACCCGACTCGGTGTGTGGCGCAATGATGGTTGGAGTGTTCATTATGAGTCTGGGATATCGTTGGCTCGAGCCATGGCAGAGTCATACCGAAGACCTTAAAAATGGTGTTTGCTGCTTCCTTGCTTGACACTCGACATTTAAAAAAGGATAGAGCATAGACAAACAACCATAGGTTGGTAATAATGTTGCAGGCTTTGATGAGCCGAATGGCCTCCTTGTGCTTCAAAATTCCTTCTCAGTTGTAATGGGAACATATTGTACACCGCTCCTTTCCTATGCCATCTCCAGGCATTGCAAATCGTCATTGCCGGGCACCGAAGCGGGCTCGGCAGTGACGCACGCTGAAAGGGAGTACTCAGTTTTCACTCTGGTTGTTTGTTTGTTTGTTGTACACCGCTCCTTTCCTATGCCATCTCCAGGCATTGCAAATCGTCATTGCCGGGCACCGAAGGGGGCTCGGCAGTGACGCACGCTGAAGAGAGTACTCAGTTTTCACTCTGGTTTCTTGTTTTCTTGCTTTCTTGTTTGTTTGTCCGGGCAATATCTCAGCCATCCTTTGAGCTAGGAAGCTGAAATTTCGGCACAATAGTGAGCAAGTCCTTTGTCAAAAACGGTATTTTTTTTTTTGATTAATCAATAAATTGAGGAGTTATTTAATTATTAGCGATTAATAAAGTACTTATTTAATTAATCAAATTTCCTTTCTCTTCTGACCATTAACTCAGGCACCTTTTGAGTTAGGAAGCTGACATTTGGACATGCCAATGACCAGGTGATTTGGCTGCAAAGGATATTTTTGATTTATTAATTAATCAATTAATCGATTAATTATTTAATTATTCGATTAATGACAAAACGTTTTTTTTTTTTTAAGTTACAGATTCTGATGAAATAGTGGTAGTTTATGTGTTCTCTGACCAAATTGATTAATAATTTAATTTTTTATGATTATTATTTATTTATTTTCATTATTAATCATTTATTTATTTTCTTTCTCATTTGGCCAATATCTCAGGCACCTTTTGAGCTGGGAAGCTAATATTTGGACATGAGTGACCAAGTGATGTGGCTATCAAGGATATTTTTGATTTATTGATTAATCATTTCATCTATTAATTATTTATTGATTAATCGATTAATTATTTATTGAGTAATCAATTAATTATTTGATTTTTTATAAATGACTTATTTAATTAAATTTCTAAAAGATACATCTTCGGATGAAGCACTAGTGGTTTAGTTATGCGATTAGCCAATTGATTATGAAAATATTTTGTGATAATCTTTTATTGATTTTAATTATACAATTAATCAATCAATTAGCGTACACCTCTCCCTCCCAATGCAGCCTCAATGAGCTGCACTGCGGTATTGCCGGGCGCCGGAGGCGCCCCGGCAATGCCGCGCTGCAGCATATTTAATTATTTGGCATGGGGCGGTGTACTTTGAATGTATGTGTACTTGTTGTACACCGCTCCTTTCCTATGCCATCTCCAGGAATTGCAAATCGTCACTGCTGGGCACCGAAGGGGGCTCGGCAGTGACGCACGCTGAAAGAGAGTACTCAGTTTTCACTCTGGTTGTTTTCTTGTTTTCTTGTTTGTTTTCTTGGTTGTTTGTTTTCTTGGTTGTTTGTTTTCTTGTTTGTTTGTCCGGGCGATATCTCAGCCATCCTTTGAGCTAGGAAGCTGAAATTTCGGCAGAGTCGTGAGCAAGTCCTTTCTCAAAAACGGTATTTTTTGTTTTTTGAATAATCAATTAATTAAGGAGTTATTTAATTATTAGCGATTAATTAAGTACTTATTTAATTAATTAAATTTCCTTTCTCTTATGACCATTAACTCAGGCACCTTTTGAGTTAGGAAGCTGATATTTGGACATGCCAATGACCAGGTGATTTGGCTGCAAAGGCTATTTTTGATTTATTAATTAATAAATTAATCGATTAATTATTTAATTATTCGATTAATGCCAAAAATGTTTTTTTTTTTAAAGTTACAGATTCTGATGAAATAGTGGTAGTTTATGTGTTCTCTGACCAAATTGATTAATAATTTAATTTTTTAATGATTATTATTTATTTACTTTCATTATTAATCATTTATTTATTTTCTTTCTCATTTGGCCAATATCTCAGGCACCTTTTGAGCTGGGAAGCTAATATTTGGACATGAGTGACCAAGTGATGTGGCTATCAAGGATATTTTTGATTAATTGATTAATCATTTAATTGATTCATTATTTATTGATTAATCGATGAATTATTTATTGAGTAATCAATTAATTATTTACTTTTTTATAAATGACTTATTTAATTAAATTTCTAAAAGATACATCTTCGGATGAAGCACTAGTGGTTTAGTTATGCAATTAGCCAATTGATTATGAAAATATTTTGTGATAATCTTTTATTGATTTTAATTATACAATTAATCAATCAAGTAGTGTACACCTCTCCCTCCCAATGTAGCCTCAATGAGCTGCACTGCGGTATTGCCGGGCGCCGGAGGCGCCCCGGCAATGCCGCGCTGCAGCATATTTAATTATTTGTCATGGGGCCGTGTACTTTGAATGTCTGTGTACTTGTTATTGTTATTTCGTGTACTTGCGAGGTACCCATGCTATGCTACGCACAGGTGGGAGTCCAAAATCTCAAAAAGGCATTATTAAACCAGCGAATCTCACATGCAGTAAATAGTGAAACTGCTAATGCCAAATCCGTGAATGAGTTTACAGGCGGAGAGAGCAGCTTTGTATGGGTGGAAAGTCAAAATTATAATTGTATTGAGAAATTTATGAAACCTCCAACCCACTTTAGGATGGAGAAAGATCGTCGTCGTTTCGGTGGAAACTCAAAATCACAATTGTGTTGAGATATTACGGAACCAGCGAATGTTTCTACATGCGGTAAATGGTGAAACTGCGAATGCCGAACTCGTGAATGAGTTTACATTTAGAGAGAGAGAGAGAGAGAGAGAGAGAGAGAGAGAGAGAGAGAGAGAGAGAGAGAGAGAGAGAGAGAGAGAGAGAGAGCAGCTTTGTACGGGTGGAAACTAAAATCATAATTGTATAAACTGAGGGAATAGTTCGGGGATGGACAGACGGACAGACCAACAGTCTTGCTTTATTATTTTATTATTATTATTATTATTATCTTACTATAATTCACGAAATGTCTGTCCGTCTGTTTGAATGTACCGCTAAAACGGCTCAACCGATCGCAACGATATTTTGGGTGGGTATTCCTGGGACCCTTGGGAGTAAAATAGGCCATATTGTTTTTCCAATTTTCCAAGTTTTCCAATTTTGCAGTTTTTCCAAACACGATGGAATAATATTTACTGATATGAACAGTGATGTGGCTTTTATTGAAATTCTACAAATACTGTTTATTCTACGTACCAGGAGAGAGTAGATCGATTCCTGACGAACTATTCCTATATAAATGTGCGGCTCCGAAGTAACATGTCAGCGTGTGCAAAGCGACTGAGAAACAGGTGTAGCGGCCGCTTCCGTGTTACAGATTCGGCGCGCACTCTTCACACATAAACGTGCGACTGAGAAAGACGTGTAGCGGCCGCTTCCGTTTTGCAGAATTCAATCTTTTTTCAAAATTGGCGCCATGTACTGTTTAGATTTTGATGATTTGCGTGTGATATGATTCAATGGATGTTTATATGAATCGTTTAAAATAAAAAAGCCTTCAATTTATGATATTTTGCCTTTTCATTTGGGCCTCCCAATTGAAGCCCCACCCATAGGGCGGGTACCGTTGCTAGTTATTATAACAACAGACTTGACTTTCACACAAACACAGCCACTGAAATTGGGGGAAATGATGTCACTTCCTAGAGCACTCTAGGTACCAGTTTATGTTTCTGTCATCTTTATGACATTGCTCTTCTCTCTCTGCACTCATAGGGAAAATCAAGGAGTAATTTCCTCCTTTTGATGGATTAAAACTGATGGGGTTTGTCCATTCTGTATCCTTAACTGCTGAGGGTGAAGCAAGAAAGCATCACAGAGTGTTTTTTAAGCCTTTGGTATGACTCGGCCAAGGTTTGAAAGGCCGACCTCCCAGACTCAGAGTGGACACTCCAACCATTATACCACTGAGTCTGGTTCTTTCTCTCTTTCGCAGCACATGGATGTGCGTAGCATCATTTATTGGGAGTGCAACTGTGCTGCTGATGCAGATTTTGATTAAGATTTTTTAAAATCACTGATTTTTGGGATTCTTTATTTTTTTTGCATACCGAGTCAAGGTTCGCTGGTACCCTGAACAAATTCAAAATTCCTGCTCTAACTTAGTCTAACGTCAAGTCATGCCAACCTTTTCATGAAAGATGGGCCAAAAACATTCCCTGGCTGATTCTACGAAAAGGTTGGAGTAATTGTAGCCGTTAAAACAAGAAAGGAAAGTGTATACATATATGACATAAAATTATATTCTGTGCAAGTCGAGTAATGAAATCAAATTGGTAACACTGAATAGGTCACGATGACATTCAAATGCTTGACGTGTTTGAGGGATTGATTGGACCTTTAAAGCTTATCTTCAAAGTTCAAGGACACCCGGTGTGTACCTCGGTTTAGAATAGGTACCGTATCCTTGCGTGTCGCGTGTCGTAAGAGGCGACTAAGAGGGTTTGGCGTCAGGAAGGGCATCCGGCCATAAAAACATTGCCTCAAAAAAAAGAGAACCATGACAATTACAACTACATATGGGTACGGTACAGCCCGAAGTGGAGATCGGTTTCTGAGGTTTGGGACATGGAATGTAGGGACAATGACGGGGAGATCAGGAGAAGTGGTGGAAGTATTGATCAGAAGAAGAGTGGACATATGTTGTGTGCAAGAGACGAGATGGAAGGGAAATGGTGTGAGAATGGTGAAGGGTATGCAGGGACAGAAATACAAGTTTGTGTGGCAAGGGTGCCCGGAGGGTGTGAATGGTGTTGGTGTCCTGTTTTCTGAGGAGTTTGTAGACAGTGTGGTGAGTGTGACTAGAGTGAGTGATAGGTTGATGATGGTGAAAATGATGATTGGAAAGCTCTTGGTGAACGTCATCTCAGGATATGCTCCGCAGGTTGGTCGGAGCGATGAAGAGAAGGACAAGTTCTGGTGTGCGATAGAGAAGCTGATGGAAAACGTGAAAGATGAGGAAGTTATTGTGGTAGGAGGAGACCTAAATGGACATGTGGGAAGGAGTATGGACGGTTTTGAGGGAGTTCATGGGGGTTACGGATATGGTGTGAGAAATGGAGAAGGTGAAAGGATTTTGGAGTTTGCTGATGGAGCTGATTTGTTGATTTGTAATACTCAGTTCCAGAAAGAGGATAATAAGCTTGTTATGTTACATACACGTCAGGTGGGTCGACGACAACCGTTGACTACCTGATGGTGCGTAGGCGAGATAGGGAGCACCTCCTGGGACACAAAGGTGATCTCGGGGGAGGAGGCTGTTTCACAGCACCACTTGCTTGTCTGCGACATAAGGGTGAAAGGTGTGAGGAGAGCTCGGCGGGTGAAGTACCAACCGAGAATGAAGGTGTGGAGGTTGAAAGAGGTGACAGTAAGGGAGGCATTAAAAGAGAGGCTGAGTGGGGTAGAGGATGATGTGGTTGAGGTTGAAAGTGGTTGGATGTCAATGAAAGATAGACTGTTGGGAGCCGTTGGTGAGGTATGTGGATGGACAAAAGGACCACCGAGGCACTCGGAAACATGGTGGTGGGATGATGAAGTTGGAAAGAAGATTGACGTGAAGAGGAAGAAGTTCAAGGAGTGGCAGAAGGCGAAGGGTACGGGAGCAGAAAAAGCAGAGCATGAAAGTTATAAGGCAGCCAGGAAGGCTGCAAAGAAAGAGGTAGCAAAGGCGCAGGAGGCATGTAGGAAAATGTTTGGAGAATGCTTGGATTCGGAAGAGGGTCAGAGAGCGGTATTCAGGATTGCAAAGCAGATAGCGAAAGAGAGGTGTGATGTGATGGGGGTGAGTTGCTTGAAGGATGAAGTGGGAGAAATCGTTGTGGACCCAGATGGAATTAAAGGAAGATGGAAAAGATATATGGAAATGCTGTTGAATACAGAGAATGAATGGGATGGCAACATAGAGAGTAACCCATTTTTCGGACTGGCAGAGAAGATAACTGAGAAGGAAGTTGAGGAAGTGATAAAAGCAATGAAGAATAGAAAAGCGGGAGGGCCGACGGGAGTTGTGGGAGTTATGTTGAAGGCAGCGGGAAATTTGGGTGTGAAGAGAATGACAGAGATCTGCAATCTGGTGGTGAAAGAAGGCCGCATTCCAGTGGATTGGGAACTGAGTATCCTCATCCCTCTATACAAGGGGAAAGGTGACCATCTGGAGTGTGGCTCGTACCAAGCGATAACGTTATTGGAGCATGGAATGAAGGTATTGGAAAGGATGTTGGAGAGGAGGATAAGGAAGAAGGTGAAGATCGACAAAATGCAGTTTGGATTCATGCCAGGAAGAGGAATGACAGATGCGCTCTTTATTGTGAGGCAGTTGCAGGAGAAGTACATGGAGAAGAGGAAGAAGTTGTTTCTTGAGTTTGTTGATCTGGAGAAAGCATTCGATAGGGTTCCACGCGAAGTATTGACATGGGCATTGAGGAAGTTAGGAGTGGAGGAATGGTTGATCAGAGTAGTGGTGGCAATGTACAAAAGAGCGCGCACAGCTGTAAGGACGAAGGACGGAAACAGTGGTGAGTTTGAGGTGAAGGTGGGAGTTCATCAGGGGTCGGTACTAAGTCCACTACTATTTGTAGCTGTGATGGAGGTGCTGGCTCAGAACGTAAAGGAGGGTTTACCGTGGGAGTTGTTATATGCAGATGATCTGGTGTTGATTGCGGAAAGTATGGATGGACTGAAGGAAAAGATGAACAAGTGGAAGAAATGTATGGAGACAAAAGGTCTGAAGGTGAATATCGGAAAGACGAAGGTGATGGCAAGTGGTAAAGCATGTGGTGAGGTGGAAAGAACTGGGAAGTGGCCATGTGCTGTGTGCAGGAAGGGTGTCGGAGTGAACTCCATTCAATGTACAATGTGCGCTGAGTGGGTTCATCAAAAATGCAGTGGTCTGAGACGGTCACTAACCAGTGTGGCAGCTACATTCAAATATAAGGTGTGCACAGAGGGAGCTGCAGATGGAGGAAATGTTGAGTTGGATCTTGGAGACGGCGTGAAGCTGGAAGGTGTGAAAACATTTTGCTACCTCCGAGACATGCTGAATGGAGAAGTTGGATCAGACTCGGCAACGGTTGCTGGAGTGAGATGTGCATGGAAGAAGTTTCGGGAACTGAGTGGCGTGCTGATGAGGATGGGAGTGTCGTTGAAGCTGAAGGGAAAGGTGTATGCTGCATGTGTGAGAAGTGTTATGATTTATGGGAGCGTGACATGGGTAATGAACGTAGAGCAGCAACGAAGGCTGGAAAGGGTGGAAATGCGAATGGTTCGGTGGATGTGCGGAGTATCGTTGAGAGAGAGGAAGACAAATGATGAATAGCGAAAGATGATGGGAATAGAGCCTTTGATTGATGCTGTGAAGAGGAACAGGTTGAGATGGTTTGGTCATGTGTTGAGGAAGGATGAAAGTGACTGGTTGAGAAGAGTGATGGAAATGAATGTAGAAGGAAGTAGAGGACGGGGAAGACCGAGAAAGACTTGGCTAAAGATGGTGGAAGAAGAAATGCGGGCAAGGGGGTTATCAAGGAGAGATGCAGAAAATAGGGCAAAATGGAGAAGATTGTCATGGGGACCGCAAGGCTAACCCCCGCTCTAGCAGGGAAAATGGCCTTAAAATGCACGTTGTTGTTTCAAAGTTCAAGGACCCCTAAATTGTTATTTCATCCATAGACAGATAGATACTCATAATTCATTTATTTACTGCAGTCACTGATACATACCGTGCCTTCAGAAAGTATTCACTGCCCTTGACTTTTTCACATTTTGTTGTGTTTCAGCCTGAATTAAAAATGGATTACTTTAAGATATTTGTTGTCACTGATCTACACATAATCTTACTATAATTCACGAAATGTCCGTCCGTCTGTCTGTCTGTCCGTTCGAAGGTACCGCAAAAACCGCTGAACCGATCGCAACGATATTTTGGGTGGGTAATCCTGGGATCTCCAGGAGTAAAATAGGCTATTTAGTTTTTTCCAATTTCAGCTTTGGTCTCCAGCATTCTCAGGTTTGGACTCCCGCATAGCATTCGCGTTCGCATAACGTTCATTGTGACGATGTTTTCATTGTGACGATGTTTTCATTGTGACTGTTGTTTTCCCGGGTGCCGCACAAACGGCTGCACCGATCGCTGCACAGCTGCACGGATCGGACTCGGTGACCTCAGACAAAGACCGGCAGTCTCTCCAACTCACAATCCCACGAGATATGCGGAAAGGACGACCCAAAACCAATATAAACATCATTAAACATCATTCGTATATAAACATAATTAAAAGTAAATAATAACCTCGGCCAAAGTTCATACGACGTTTAATCTCTACATGAGAGAATTCCACATAGCTATTTGGGCGGTGTATACCCTAACAGATCACTGTCTCCATCAATCTTGCCAAGGCCGTAACACCTATCGGCTTAAAATCCTTTTAACTGTTCATTTGGTACAGTTACACGTATCGGGAATTTGGTACACGTATCGGGAATTTGGTACACGTATCGGGAGTACATACGACATAGCGATTGTGAATGTGACAGCTCTGAGGTGTCTTTCGCTTGGCATCGCAGTGACGGCGAGCACCAATATGGTGGCTGCAACATTAAAATCTGGCTTCAAGCCCCCTCACCACCCAATGCCTTCAACCAGACGTATTAATACGCTCCTCTCCATTCATTCCCGTTCTTCAAAGCAAAGCGGTAAAAATTGTTTGTATCATATCGCCATTAATATATATGACGAGCAACGGTCCCCGACCGAAGGGCGGGGCTTCAATTGCAAGGCGCGAATTATTTTAACATCGATTTAAATATCACACGCAAATCATCAAAATCTAAACAGTGTGGGAGCTATGCTCGCACGATAAAACCGGACAAAATGGACGACGCCAGGAATGAAGTTTCACTGAGCTATTTATTTTAGCTCAACTCGAAAGAACTCAACTTAGACCATGGGCCAAGCAGTGGAAATACTTCTAGTTTATCATTTTCGTGACCCACATCTGGTAACCACGTGAATTTTTGTCTGATGGGAGATAAAAAATCATTGAACAAGAATTCACCACTCGGCAAGTCCAAAAGTTGCACACTAATTAGTATTCTTAATTAGTATTAATCATCCAGATGCACAGCACCCTCTTTTGTCAAGAAATTAAAAGTTATGTACAAACCTATGGAAAATAGACAAATTGAAACACAGCAACACTTACATGACAGAGAACGGTAAAAAAAAATCAATGAGCTACACATACACACACACACACATACAAACACACGCACACACACACACAAAACCAGATACACACATGCACTCACCAATATATTTCTTTGGAAATGTTTTCAAAGGAATCATTGGAAGTTCTAAGAAACTTTTCCTTGCAAAATTAATGTGCCCTATTTTACACACACACACACACGCACACACACATTTACATACACATACATCTTTTATTTTCAAAGTAATTATTGGCACTTCAACGAAATATATCTTTGCAAATGAGCCCAATTCATCCCACCCCACTCTCTCATCTCTCTGTCATATTATGATTAGATGATGTCATATTAGATTATGTTGGCACACTTTAGGGCTGTAGCAAAACAAAAATTTTTAAAAAATAAACAGTTTTCAAATTATACATAGCTATTGGCCTAATGTAACCCAAAAGATAATAATCAGACTGTTGCCTCATGGAAATACAGCCCTATTATAATATTCACAATGTCTGAGTCCAATCTGGGGGCCAAATAACAGGCTTCTCTGCTACCCTCTCATCCAGAACTTACACGTATATCTGTGTCACAACAGAGTAGCTAAATGGAATGAAGCTACAGCAGCAGGTTAACAGTGTGAAGTTGTGAACACTACACATCTTCATCTTCTGTGTCGGAGTCTTCATCTAAAGATTCTCCAGCCACTGGATTTTGGCAATCAGTGCACTTGCACAGATTAGTACATGGTACAATATGCTGCCGGCAAGAACATCTTCCCTTGTTTTTACCAGTTGGCATCTGGCAGTTTGTCTTTTTGCAAGTGCAGTACGTCAGTTCAAGCAAACTGCTTGGAGCAGGGGGTTGTTCATCCCAGACAACATCTAGACCTCCATCTTCCACTTTCCATCCATGTCCATGTGGGCTTGGAATGTCTGGGGTCTGCTCCAGACAGAGATGATGTACTGCAGCCTGGTAATTTGCTCTCTTTATGTGCTGTCTCAGTGAGTCCTGTGTTGGTGGAAGACGAGCTTCTGACTTAATCAGCATGAGGAACATGTTGTGCCGTGCTTTATTAACACTGTCGCATTCTTGTCCATACAACTGGCAAACAAATCTCTCAAGTCCAGAAAAAACATCCTCGCTCACTGTGAATGATCTCCCTAACTGTTGGAATGTGGCCTTGAACTGTGCACTCTCTGCCATTAACTTGTATGCTTTTGCTTTGGGCTTGCCATGGAAACTGCTAACAGAGTCACATCCAGTGAAACAATGGAATGAAATAAGTGCATTGCAAACATCTTCCCCGAGGTAGGTATTTATGGCAGACAAGCTCAGAGTCCTCCTGTTGTTGCCCCTTCCTGTATGGAATAACAACTCACTTCCTATCTCTTTTGCTCTCGCTACTCCTATGATAAAGACATCAGTATCCGGGCTCTTCATCACAACTGGATTAGAGGCACTTTCTGATGAAGTACCAGGATAATTTGTGGCTGCATACTGGGCATGAAGCAACAAGCGAGTGTCCGCTTCTTCATGGTTGCATCTCAAGCCTTGCACTTCATTCACAACCAGCACTCCATGGTCATCTTCCAGTTCATGACATTCTTCATCATGAGTCACAAAAATGTGGACCTCCTTGAGGACAGAACTTGGTCTGCTGCTCCAAGTTTTAAAGAAAAATCGTATTAGTTCTGCCTTGTTTTCACTGCCAGCAAGAAACTTTTTCCACTGCTGAGGCACCCGTTGGTCTTCCCCATAGATTTTTGTCATCAGACTTCCACTTGATCCTCTTTGTCCCCTCTCAGCATTTTTGATGCTCATGTTTCTGTACGTGTCTACCACAAAGTGTATAGATTCACTTCTTACGCTCCTTGCAAGATCAACAAGTTGTTTCAAGACATGATCAGCCAGTTGACCAAATGTAGATGGTATACTCGTCTGCTGAAGTTCTTGCATCATGGCCATAGCATCTATAATCCAGATGCTTCCTGAGGGGATCTCCGTGACTGGAGTTGGCTGAACTTGGGATTCAATATAGTGTAGTAAAGATGATTTCGTTGTCTTGTTCAGTGAACCATCTTGGTGTGCTAGAGAAAGTGGGAGAGGGCCCAAGTTGAAGGTAAGCATATTTTCAATGTCTAGTTTCCTGACATTTGCAATGATAAGAAGTCGCTGGAAAAGATTTCTGTCTGCCTGCAGTGATACTTGTTTACCTTGCGCTTTGGTGTGAACTACCTTGTTCATTGGCTTGAAAGTCTTTGTCTTTGATTTCTTTATTGGAGCAAATATATCTTGGGTGCCTTGCAGTCTCTCTTTGCAGTATGTTACAAGTTCTTCATCACCTTTCTCCCATGCCTTGATGTAGCATTCAGCAACATCTTTTGATGCAACCACCCCAGATGCAAGATGCAGTAGGTGATCATGAGACCCATCGAAGGGATTGATTATTGCATCAAGCACACTCATCACTCTGCAAATATCTTCTTCATCTCTCTTGATGCGAGACGGCTGCAAGTCTTTCCGACCCTGTATTATTTCGTCTTTACCTGCCATCTCTCCACACTTCTTTGATATGGCAGCCCGTTCTTGTTGAGAGAGAATCCATCGCGAGACGGCTCCTTTCTGTGTAGTGAAACCAATCATTCCACCTTTGGTCTTTGTGTCCCGATTACAGGTTTGTTCTATTGTTTGGTCGCATGCAGTCTGAGAAAATCCATGGCCATCTTGATGCTGGACAGAGAATCGGCCTTTGACAAACTCTTCATGGACAGCAGGGTGTAAGGCAGGTAGTTCACACATCTCGAGCCAGTACGCTGGTAGGTAACGGGAATAATTGATGTGGTCATAGGCAAAAAGCCAAGGAAGAAATGACCGAATGGATGATAGGTGCAGGTCCCAATTTCCTTCTCTGGTAGCTCTGATGAAGAGCATCAACACCTGCACCATCTCGATGTACGAGGACCACACTACAAAAGTTGGACTCTTTTGGCACTGTTCCCTGATGAAGTTGAGGTAGAGTGTCATGCATTGCCTGTAATCATCTGACTGCACACACTCTAGGAAAGCTGATCCTGGGAAAGATGTGTGCAGTCTCATCAGAACTTCCGACACTTGATCCCTGTCATGATCACCGAGCGAATCCATGAAGCACTGCCAGCGAGTCCGTTCTATCGCTTCTACCAGGCACTTGTGCATACGTAAACTTCTGTTATAGTGGTGGCCATTCATGGCACCATTCAGAGAACCTTGAGCCACAAGCCCAGATTCAATTACTAAGTTCTCTAGGCCAGCATCCCTGAATCTTTTTCCTATGCATGCTAGCATTGCAAGGGAAGAGTGGAAAGCTCCAAGACGAAGAACTAATCTCTTTGAAAATCTTTCATTGCTCCATCTGATCTGTTGCGCCTTGGAGTAGATGGCTTGATCGAAAACTGCCACTATCTCTTGCTGCTTAAGTGTGTCTGCTATTTGAAGACTTGTGTCAAGAATAGTGTACACAGTGTCATATTCCGTGGGACTTGCATCAATAATTGGCAAATAGCCTATTGTCGAGACACTTGGAACTTCATTTTGCAGCAAGGTGTTGCATCCAGTCCACCCAGGAAAGATCTTGTCAGATACTTCGGCCATTTTCATCAGTCTCAATGCCAAATCCAAGTCCCTTGCAGATTGTTGGACTGGACGGTGATTTTCTTCCATCAGAGAAACATCAACTCCATATGGCTCAGGACCAGCACGTTTGTTTCCAAAGTACTTCTTTATGTTGGATTCTGGGGGTTGAATTGATCTCTCTCGAGTTCTTGGTAAAGGTATGGGTTGTGGAGACTGTATATCAGTACACAGTGATGTGGAAGGCCATTGCAGTAGGATACCGTTTGTGTTGTGCGTAGTACCTTTACCAGACAGGGTTTCTTCACCGAAGTCATTATTGTCCCAGACAACAGTGGTAAATGAAGACTGAGTACCTGCAGGAAGAATGTTAACACCCAGGGCAAGCTGCCTCTTTGCAAGAGCCGTGTCATGTTCTAAAGTGACTGAATTGGACACACTGTAGCCTAGTCCATTTAGGATTCCTATCAACTTGGCCGAGCCCGTGATGTGTCTTACGGACATTGCCAAAGACGTGTGCTTCGGAAGAAGCATCCTTCCTTTTGATCTTATGTACATTAGATCCTGCGCCACAGCAAGCAGACGTCGTTGTGATTCATCAGGGACTGAAACCTTTTCAGACTCATTTACATCCTCACTTACCCCAGTGCTCCATGCTAGAAAATTGTACAACTTGGTAGGGGATGAGCTCATTTATCTTATCTACTGACATATCATTGGCTAATGGAGGCCATACTGTATTTGCTTGCACATTACTCATGGATGCCTTCAATTCTTGAGCAGCATGGAATAGTTCCCTTAAAGGTTGTGCTATTCTACATGTTTGGTCTGGGAGAATTGATTCACTGCTCTCGCTGTCCTCACTAGTCACATCTTCAACAACATCTTCTACCACCTCCTCAACATCAAGTGTTTCAACAAATACTATGTCACTCTCACTTTGACGTGATGGCTTGCAAAAGCAGAGAACAGGATATGATCTCCTAAGCCTTGTCTTCAGACGACCAGATTTGAATGAAGAGGCATCAATGCTTTCCACATGTTGCACCTCTTTAATGAATAATCTGTTTAACTTAGTAAGTCGCAGAATCTCTTTTCCTTTGATTATCCTCTCCTCAACCACTTTACTACAAAAACTCTGGTATGATTTCTCATACAATTGCTGTGAACTCTCTACTTTTGTCTGAGATTTATGAACTACTTTAGTATACCTTTGGTAACATGACTTGTGGTACTTTGCTTCCATTGCGACAAGGTCTTTATCCCTAATATCTAAGAGCAACCTTTGATCTTGTTTCATCATTGCAGCATTTAATAATTGTCCCCCACTCATGGTTTCACAATTCATTAATTTCTCAACCTTTCTCTTCCCTGTTCCCGAGTCCTTCACATACTGGTTGGTTCTGCAGATGACACATCGTACTGGCAACACATGCTCACGTCCTGCAACAGATGGTGTCGCTTTATCAATTGAGGAGCGAAGACATCTCTTGGGTGGTTCTTCATCTAGCGAGTCTTCAACTTCTGGAATAACAGCCAGTCTTGATGTGCTCGTTGCAGACTCTGAAAATTACACAAAATTAAATTCATCATTACGAATATGTACATACATACCAATATATGATTTGCAAGATGTGATTTTTTTTTTCCTGTACTAATTTGTGAAATAATCAATTACAATTGATATAACCTATTGAATTATAAATTAGAAATATCTATCAAAAAATTAAGCAAATTTAGGTAAATGATTTTTGGTTACAAAATTACTAAGCCAAGATAGGTCGATCAATGAAAGGCAATAAACTTGATTTTGGAAATTACAATATCAACTCATAATTACCCTTTTACGTGAGTATAACTATTTTCAATAGGATTTGGTTCTTGGTTTTCCACTTAAAACACAATTGAAATTTTTTTTTTTTTTTTTTGTAGATGAGAAAACAAAAGTAAAGTTGGTATATTTTACCTTTTTGCCTTTTATTCCTCCGAATGGCCCGGTTGATCTCAGTAATATTGCAAAAATGGCGGTAGCATTCAGCATGATATCCTGGAGTGCCTCGTTTTCTCCTGAGGTTAGAAAAAATACAGGTAAATTAATTTTTTTTTAATATCTATTACTATGAGCATCGTCCTAAAGGTGAGGAAGTATGTAGAAAATATAAAATTTATTCATCTCAAGAACAGTGTAGAGGTGAAATTTCCCGTCTGTCTGATTTCCCGTCTGTCCGAATCACCTGATCACGGAGGTTTCAAATTTCAACAGTCCGAGCCACGGAAAGCTTTCTAAATTCTAGACTTAAGTTAGAGTCTGAACTTATATCTAGACTACCCTATTACTAGAATTAAAGTTAGATCTAACAAAAAGTTAGTCAAGATCTCGGTACTTACCTCCCACTTCTTTCATCATCATCGTCGGCATGCCGCGGCTGTTTTGCCGGTGCCTCTGCCGCTGATACACAGTCCCAGCCATAGCGGTCTGCGTTGTGTGCTACTTTACTTTCGGGCATGTTTTCGATTTCCTTCCAGAGATTAGCACATTCTTTGAATTTTTTGAAGGATTTCTCGGCAAGAGGAATAACCCTGCTGTGCGTTGCAATGACGTGCATACAGCAAAATCCAGATGATGTCCCTTCTGAATCATCGGCAGATGCACCACTGGCATCAGCATCCGAAGACGACATGAGCGTCGCCATGTTTGCTAGAGTCGCTTCTTTGAAACGCGTTATCTGATTGGCTGTTGCTTATGGGATAGTCCGATGCGTTTATGAAAGGACAACTATGACTGGATAATTTTAGCGAGGTCCTTGTCGAAATTATTGAGGTTTTTTTCCACTTTTTAAAATAATGGTGGAGTTCTGAGATTGCCGAGTTATATGGTATGCTTTTAAACATGTTTTTGGACAATAATATTTCAACATTGATTAGTTACTCGATGTGGGTCACGAAAGTTAAGAATTCTGACCGACGGCCCACGGTCTAACTCAAAAGCACTGAATCAGCCCATCGAACGGGCGGCAATTTATAGGTAAAGTTCAACACACAAAAGCCACGCCTCTCAGGCGGGGCGTGGTATGCAAATAGGTAAGCCAAGTGTTCGCCCGGGAAAGGCAAGTCTAGACACGCCCGGGCGAGTCCGGACAAGTGACCGCTCGCCGGTTGCGTCATCGGCCGGTGCAAGGTAATTGTGTCATGCTTCCGGTAACCGCTATAAACAGTATTTTTAGAATTTCAATAAAAAAAACCACATCACTGTGATTTGATGCTTTGCGTGTGATATGATTTAACGGATGTTTATATGAATCGTTTAAAATAAAAAAGCCTTTAATTTCTGATATTTTGCCTTTTCATTTGGGCCTCCCAATTGAAGCCCCGCCAGTAGGCCGGGTACCGTTGCTCGTATCCCATAATGTCAAAGTGAATTTTTATTTTTTACAAATTAAAAATGAAAAGCTGAAACATCTTGAGTCAATAAGCATTCAACCCCTTTGCTGTGTAACTCCAAATTGAGCTCAGGTACATCCAATTTCCTTTGATTGTCCTTGAGATGTCTCCACAACGTGATTGGAGTCTACCTGTGGCCAATTGATTGGACACGATTTAGAAAGAAACACACCTTTCTATATACACTACTCACAATAAGTTAGGGATATTGGCAGGTTCTTCGGTGTGGTTGATTTTGTGTATTAATTATGTTGAAAAAAGTTGTTGGTCCTAATTCTCTGGTTATTAATGAGTGTGAAAAAACACAGCATTCTTGATTTCAATACCCTAACCCAAACCCCTATAAAAAAAAATCAACTCACTCCCACAATATCCCTAACTTATTGTGAGTAGTGTAAGTTCCCACAGTTGACAGTGCATGTCAGAGCAGAAACTCTACCATGAAGTCCCAGGAACTGTCTGCAGAACTCCGAGATAGAATTGTGAGGAGGCAAAGATATGGGAAAGGAAATAAAACCATTTCTAGAGTGTTGAAAGTTCCCAAGAGCACAGTGAGTTCCATCATTAGGAAATGGAAAGAATATGGAACTATCCAGACTCTTCCTAGAGCTGGCCATCTCACCAAACTGATCAACCGGGCAAGAAGGACCTTGGTCAGGGTGGTGACCAAGAACCCAATGACTATTCTGACAGAACTACAGAGTTCCTTGGCTGAGATGGGAGAACCTGCCAGAAGGACAACAGTCTCTGCAGCACTTCACAAATCTAGGCTTCATGGGAGAGTGGCCAGATGGAAGCCACTCCTGAGAAAAAGGCACGTGACAGCATGCCTGGAGTTTGCAAAAGGAGCACGTGAAAGACTGAGTCAAATGATTATGTGGTCTGATGAGATGAAACTTAAATTCTGTCACCTGAATGCAAAGCACTACAACTGGCGGAAACCAAGCACAGTTCATCACCCATCTAACACAATCCCAAACGTGAAGCATGGTGGTGGCAGCATTATGCTGTTGGGATGCTTTTCAGTGACAGAGACTGGGAGACTTGTAAGGATAGAGGGAACAATGGATGGAGCCAAATACAGGTAAATCCTTGAACCTGCTTCAGAGTGCAAAAGACCTCAGACTGTGGTGAAGATTTACATTCCAACAGGAAAATGACCCCAAACATACAGCCAAAGCAACACTGGAATGGCTTCAGAACAAGAATGTGAAAGTCCTTGAGTAGCCTAGCCACAGCCCAGACTTGAATCCCATTGAGAATCTGTAGAAAGACTTGAAGATTGCTATTCACCCGACGCTCCCCATCCAACTTGACAGAGCTTGAGCAAATCTGCAAGGAGGAATGGGAGAAACTCCCGAAATTCAGATGTGCAAAGCTGATACAGACATACCCAAGAAGACTCGACGCTGTAATCACTGCCGCAGGCGCTTTTATGAAGTATTGACTCAGGGAGTTAAATAGTTATGTAAATTAGATATTTCTGTATTTCATTTTTTATTATTTTGTTACTATTCCTAAAAAAAATTCCACTTTTATATTATGGGGTATTTATTATGCGTAGATCATTCACAAAACAAATCTCAATTTAATCCATTTAAAATTCAGGCTGTAACACAAGAAAATGTGAAAAAAGTCAAGGGGTGTGAATACTTTTTGAAGGCACTGTATTGCTGAAGGGATAAACTTTGTTAGTTCTGGGGTTTTCTTTGTATAAATGTTGTTGAGAAAGTTTCTTCAGAAGCCCCCGCCCCCATGTAGTGAAGGTTGAAAGATGCCAAAGTTTGTGTCGTGACGATAGCGTAACAAATGGACTTTTTTTTTTTTTTTTTGTATACAAGATCGAGGCTCGTGAAAGAGCGAACATTAATCACACAAAAAGTCAAACCGACACATAAAACACAAAATAAGGGGAGCGGTAGACAAGATGGGGAGAGAGGGGGAAGGACACAAACACAACATTTGAGAGCAGGGACATCGAGAGAACTGTGGGAGGGAGAGGGCTTGGGGGGAGGTGGGAGAGGTACAAAACATATGGACACTGCAAGGACTTCCAGGAAAGAAGTTGGAATTTGACAAAAAGTGTATCTGGGGTGAATTAGCTGGGGTAGAAAAGATCAAGGTTTTGGATGGGGGAAGATAAGAGATGGTGGTGAACAGCTGTTTTAAAGACCTGGAGGGAGGAGTGGGATTGAAGGGAGTGGGGGAGTTTGTTCCAGGGGTGGGAGAAAAGAGGAATGAAGGAGTGAAGGTGAGCAGAGAGCCTAGATTTTGGCAGTTTAACCATAAGAGGGTTGCTGGCAGATCTTGTGCGACCTGTAGGAATATTCGGGGGACAGAGCACAGAGAGAGCTGGGGGAGCAAGGCCGGAGAGAAGTCGGTAGAAGACAGAAAGACCACCAACCTGCCTGCGGTGAGTGAGTGAAAGGCCCTCGGAGTTAGCTTCATTGCAGAAGATTCCAATGATCCTGAAAGCTTTGGTTTCAACAGCGTGAAGCCGAGCTTGGTGTGAGGCAGCTCTGATTTCCTGTTTGGCATTGAGGACCTCCATCCATTGTTGAGACAGCAGAAGCAACATGTCCAGAGTAGAATGACCTGGTCTGAATCCAAATTGATGATCGGAGATCAAGCCATTGGAGAAGAGGAAGGATTTGATATCCGAAGCAATGATGGATTCCATGACTTTGCTGATAATTGGGAGCAGGCTGATTGGTCTATAGTTGCAAGGATCTGTTTTTGCACATTTTTTGTGCAAAGTAGTAATGTTTGCTGATTTCCAAGATGCTGGCAGATGATCTTGAGCAAAAGAGAGGGTGAAAAGAACAGAGAGAGGGTGAGATAGAGCGGCAGAGCAGGATTTTAGGACCCGTGGGCTGATGCCACCTGGTCCAGTTGCAGAATCAGAGTCGAGGTTTGACAGAAACTTCTCTACCTTGTCAGGAGAGAAGGACACAGAGTCCAGGAGCAGTTGGGTTCGACTGGGTAAGGTGGGAACAGAGAGAGAGATCGGTTTGGGACACAAGATTTTGAGGCAAACACAGAGTTGAGGCATTCGGCTTTGTCACGTGCGGTGTCAACTGTGTAGCCATTTGAGGTAAGGGAGGGGATGGAGGGGGAACAAAACCAGACACGGATTTGACCAGATGCCACCAGGATTTGGAGGAAGGCGACAGGTTTGAGAGTTCATTCTTGCGTGTGGAGAGATAGTGCATCCTGGCACTCCTGAGGGTAGACACACACTTGTTTCAAGCTTGGTGGAAGGAACTGAGATTGCCTTCAGTTGGATTTGCCTTCCAAGAGGCAAAGGCAAATTGTTTCAGGGCAACTGCCTCACCACAAGATTCAGTGTACCATGGACGGGAGGAAGTGTAAGACAACTGAAGACGAGATGGGATAAATCTGTGCATGAGAGAGAGAGAGCAGTTTGCTTTGGAAGAATTCCCAGGATGAGTTGATGTCAGAGGCAGTAGAGATGGGAGACCAGTGCAGATGATTGATGGCTGCTTGCAGACCGTGCCAGTCGGCCTGAGTGAAATGCCAGACTCGTCGGCGCTGAGGAGGCTCTCTGAGAATGGCCAGAGAGATGTCCACTTTAACAAGCACATGATCAGAAGAACCGATTGGAGCAGAAGAAGAGCAGCAGATATTTGCAGGGAAGTTTGACATCACCAAGTCTAGAAGAGAAGACACTCCATTGACTGAGATCCGGGTCGGGAAATTGACAGATTGTGTAAAAGCTTGTGTTATCAATCAGATTGTGTTAAAGTACACTTTGTACTTTAAACGTCCCTCATTAGATTGCAAGGCAGGCAGGATGAACTAGAAGTACGCACACTCGCCTCTGAGCTTTCCAGCCTTGGTTTGAATCCTGACCCAGCTATAAACTGTCATCCGGGTGTTTCACAGGCAGAGTGATTCATGAGTGTTTGTGTCGTCCCACAGATGGACGTTAAACTGGGCGTCCAGTATGCCAGCATCAGTTGGTGGACAATAAGGATGCCACAGTGTCTTTTACAAAGTTTAAGTTATCGCTGAGTTATCACAGTGAGTTATCGCTGACTCTGTGGCCAAATTCCTGTATAACCACCCTGTAAAACCCTTGCCAAGAAACTGCTTCGGCAGCCACGGCACTCTGTAATAGTGTGGAACATCAATCAGAATCAGAGGACGAGATTACAGTTGGGTTAATGGAACAGAGCAGACCAAGGCAGGGGCAATGTTTTGGATGTTAGGTGAGATGTTTTAGTTGTTTGAGGATATATTTGATGGATGGGAGTCATGCGTATACACGAGCATTGAATAATAAACAGATTGGTCCTAAAAAAGTGAAATCTTATGGAGAAGATGATTCTTTGTGTGCAGGGGTTCAACCATTGCCAAAATAATTGGGAGTAACGTTGTGGACTCTCAAGAGTTCGACCACACTGTTCGGATGTGGGTGCTCGAGGAAATCATCGGAGAAAGAAAACTCACGGAAATCATCAACACTGAACATGAGAACACGAAATACCTCCCTGGGCACAAGCTCCCGCACAACGTGGTGAGTAGCTCCATGCAGCCCTCTCAGGCCCTTATGTAAACAAAAATAGCAAGCAAGCACTGTGACATTCATTGAAATGATTGACAGGAAACCTAAATGCTCCCAATTCAAATGTATTAACCCGAACATCAATAGAGGGAACTAGCCGAAACTAAAGGTGGCACTGGATGGTCAATTCGGTCACCAATTTGATTTATGATGGGAAAAATCCATCAACGACAAAGATACTAATGCTCTAGACTTAGACACAAAATATTCAATCATTTCTCTTGCTGTACTCCTTTTTAAGGCCTTCCAAAAAAGGGAGGTCGTTGTGTGTTGGCACGCTGACCAAATAACTCGGAGCTTCTCACCTTTCAAAAAGAATAGGCAATTGTGTGCTGGTATTCTAAAGAAATGGCAGCCAGATTCCTGCTTGTTGGACCGCAACATTTATCAACATTCGAACCTATTTCAATACAATGTAATTCAACTATGTCCATGGCGGGTTATGCCCCAGGTTCGGCGGGCAATTTTTTTTCTTATGAGGCCAATTTTGACAGTCAGCAAGGGATGGTCACGTGATCTGAGTGAGCTCACAAACCAAGTTATGTCTACTCTAGCATCTTTTACCTGACAGGGATGACACACCTTTTTAATAGGCCTTCATTCACATTTGTTCGTACAGCCTTTGGGATGCCGGTCTGTTGTTCTTATAACATGGCCATGAGTGTGAAGATTTGGTATATCTCTAGGGAAAAACATTTTTATATGAACTGTACTTAACTTCTGAGGGTTACTGAACATGTGTTGCTCCTACAGCTGGCGGTGGCAGATCTTCTGGAGACAGTTACGGGGGCAGACATCCTCGTATTTGTGGTTCCACATCAATTTATCCGAAGCATTTGCAAGCAGTTAAAAGACCATCTCACCCCAAATACTATTGGTGTCTCTCTCATTAAGGTATTTCCATAACCACCTCTCATCACCCATCATCACACTCCACACAAAACTTTATTCAATAACTTCATGGATACCTTCCAATATCCTTTAGATTCTTTCCATCTTCATTTACTGTAGATCTTCATGAACTTCCTGACACAGTCAAATTACACACTGTGTTTGTAGCTAGTAATTCAATACCTGTCACAGGGCTTACAGTTGTTTGGCTGGAGTAGTTCCATTCCCTTTCCAGGGTGTCATGGACTGCCAAACAGTGCAACAGCATATACTGGGTGCTTTTCCATTGCCTTTCCAACAGTAGTAATGGCAGGAATTTGGCCACGGTTCCAGTGTTTTGACAAATGCAATCTTTGACATCTTAGGCAGTCAATGCAGATAGATGGTCCAAGGCAATCCAACTTAACATCCCATCTGATGGATGGCTTTGGCTGCACAACACCAGGGTGACAATTTATCATCCAGCCAGGATTAGACTGCAGACCAGACAGGTCAAAAGTGAGTGCTGTTCCTGTTACAAACTATGACAGTGTAGTATTATAGAGTGTGATAGAGTAGGCGAGCAATAACGAACACGGTAGCAAAATTCCAGCTCTAACCCACAGGGGGAATTGCATCAGCAGTGGTAGGATATGCATTTATATTGAGGTTGTTCAGCTGAGGCTGAGCAATGAGAGGTTGAGGCCATTCATTCCTGATTTCTGAAACACCCTGGAACCCATGCCTCCAGAAAACAGATTTATGGATCACTGGCCGCATTTTCCATCCAATTATCATGTAACTTTGTTGAAAATTGTGCATGGATAGGAGCTCCTCTGTTTAAAGTTTTGTGTCAATCGCTCAAGCAGTTGTGGAGAAAATAAATTTTAAAGCAAATAAAGGTGAAAAAGTGAGGGCGGAAGAAAAAAAGTGAGGGCCTTGCCCAACGTTCCACAAAATGGTAAAGGATGGTTGTGCATGCATATTACTAGTTAATTATACCCCATGCATGTGAAGCGAAAAGCGGGGTTAAGCAATAGTTGAGGCGAGACTACCGGAAGTAAGCTGTAACACGTGCCCTTTTGTGGTTTGTTTTCAACGTATCAAATCACGTGACTGTGTCGCGAAGGGTGCACTAACCGGAAGTTACGTAGTTCCGCGGGCGGCTATACAAACATTTCGCATTATCTTTCATAAAACTTTATATTGTTAGAAAGAGAATTACTTCTAGCTTGTCGGAAAGTTAAAATTTTAAAGATCAGACAAGAATTAAGCGAGTTATGATCAAATAGCCGACACCGTTTCCATAATTTCCGGCTGTAACACGTGCCCTTTTGTGGTTTGTTTTAAACGTATCCAATCACGTGACTGTTGTCGTGAAGGGTGCACTAACCGGAAGTTACGTAGTTCCGCGGGCGCCTATTGGTTCATGTCTGTCCGTCCATTTGTCTTAAATCAGTTTATGATCATTAGTTTATGATCGAGGAACAACTTATTTAAATTGATATTATATTTTGAACATGAATCATAACATAAATAGGAATACAAGTCTATCGTTTTGCAGTACCTTGGCTCTGAATTCCTCCCGATCGCGCATGCGCAGAGAGGAGTGAGATATATTTTTTTTACTCTGTCTGCCTGCCTGGCAGTCAAACAAACTTCAAAATTATTCCAAACAGGAAATTTACTGTTTTTAAGGATGTTATAAGTGATACAAACAAGAGACATGAATAACTAATTTAATGTGTTAGATAGGTTGGTGTAATAGATGCTGGGCAAAATGGCGGTAAAACCCGGAATTTATGTATTGACTTGTATATGCCTTTAAAGCTCTTTAAAGCTTTATTTAAATTGAACTAGAAGATAAGACCCATCGCTTCGCTGCCAGGAATACCAATTTTATAGATATACAGTAGATAGATTTACGTATGCACATAAGAGGAACTTTTGAAGTCATGTGTATCATTCCCTCCGTGAAGCACCATGTCGCATCAGTCCGACACTCCTCACATATGGAGAATACAGTGCAGAGGAGGAGGGAAATTCGAACATTTTTGCTCACCCGTACGTAATAAATAGATGGTGTAGTGTCTGGACTGAGGTTTTGAGAGAAAATAAATAAAAATTAACTTTCACCATTTCAAATCGTACGAATAAATTATTTCAATATCAGCTGCTTTTTTGCTCATATCCTTTTCTCACCTGTGTTGCAAGTTCAGCGACCTGCTTTATGATGCTTTAAAAGGCGGTGTATAATCAGAAATCCTGCTTGATAGGGTGATATATTGCTGCTATATGAATAAAATGGAAATGTTGGAAAAAACGTATTGAATTTAGCAAGGGTTTTCTGAATCTAATCGACATGAGAAACGGGATTGCAAGATGAAGGAGGAAAAAAACTGTAAACCATTAATGTATATAGAAACCGGCCCATCTATCCTCACCTTACTCACCCATATCATTCTGTTTGCCAATGTCTAGCATCTGATTGATAACAAGTACAAAAAGTTTTAATTAAAACAAAAGCCGCGTCGATGTTACACAATGCCTAGATGCAGCTGTGCCTATAACGTCGATGTTATAGGCACAGGACATTCCTATTGATTCGATTACTTGATGTTATTTTTGTGCAAAGTGAAAATATATCTCGGCAATTTCCCGTGTGTGGCGACGAATTTTTAATATATCTCGGCATTTTCCCGTCTGTTATTTCATGCGGTGTATGACTGACCATCCGGCGATTTAAAAAATATATATATCTCGGCAATTTCCCGTGTGTGGCGACACGTGAACGAAGCTATGTTCCTCTCTCCACATTATTGTGACGACGTATAAATTAAATATTTTATCGTGACGATTGTCATCAAATGGACGAATTTTTAATATATCTCGGCATTTTCCCGTCTGTTATTTCAGGCGGTTTATGACTGACCATGCCGCGATTAAAAAAAAAAATATCTCGGCAATTTCCCATATGTGGCGACACGTTAACGAAGCTATCTCCTCTCTCCACATTATTGTGACGACGTATAAATTAAATATTTCATCGTGACGATTATCATCAAATGGACGAATTTTTAATATATCTCGGCTTTTTCCCATCTGTTATTTCAGGCGGTGTATGACTGACCATGCCGCAATTTAAAAAAAAAACAATATATCTCGGCATTTTCCCATCTGTTATTTCGGGCGGTGTATGACTGACCATGCCGCGATAAAAAAAAAAAATCTCAATGGACTTGAAGTTACAGGCCTTTGAGAATTCATTTCGTTCTATAAAGGGCAACTTTCATCGGATTTTCTTCACGTTTTTTTTCAACCGAGTCTAAAACAATGTTAGCGACTGTGAAAAATGAAATGATATATCGAATTTGATTTGAAAGAAAACTGTGTGAGAGAGCAAGACACCACGGGCCTACAAAACAGGCCTCAAAGCTATGCGAGTTAATAAAATGGTGGATATTTGTTTATATGAAGCCTCTCCCACAATGGGTGGAGCTATGGTTCACAGAATGGGTGGAGCTTTGAGGTTTTGTCTTCTCTGCAAGAACAACAAGAACAAGTACAAAAAGTTTTAATTAAAACAAAAGCCGCGTCGATGTTACACAATGCCTAGATGCAGCTGTGCCTATAACGTCGATGTTATAGGCACAGGACATTCCTATTGATTCGATTACTTGATGTTATTTTTGTATAAAGTGAAAATATATCTCGGCAATTTCCCGTGTGTGGCGACGAATTTTTAATATATCTTGGCATTTTCCCGTCTGTTATTTCAGGCGGTGTATGACTGACCATGCCGCGATTTAAAAAAAATATATCTCGGCAATTTCCCGTGTGTGGTGACACGTGAACGAAGCTATGCTCCTCTCTCCACATTATTGTGACGACGTATAAATTAAATATTTCATCGTGACGATTGTCATCAAATGGACGAATTTTTAACATATCTCGGCATTTTCCCGTCTGTTATTTCAGGCGGTGTATGACTGACCATGCCGCGATTTAAAAAAATATATCTCGGCAATTTCCCGTATGTGGCGACACGTGAACAAAGCTAAGCTCCTCTCTCCACATTATTGTGACGACGTATAAATTAAATATTTCATCGTGACGATTGCCATCAAATGGACGAATTTTTAATATATCTTGGCATTTTCCTGTCTGTTATTTCGGGCGGTGTATGACTGAACATGCCGCGATTTAAACAAAATATATATATCTCGGCATTTTCCTGTCTGTTATTTCACGTTCCAGTGTGAACTTTTGTGTTCTCTAACGGAACCCCTGTGCGACACAGGGGCGGTGTATGACTGACCATGCCGCGATTTAAAAAATATATATCTCAATGGACTTGAAGTTACAGGCCTTTGAGAATTCATTTCGTTCTATAAAGGGCAACTTTCATCGGATTTTCTTCCCGTTTTTTTTCAACCGAGTCTAAAACTATGTTAGCGACTGTGAAAAATGAAATGATATATCGAATTTGATTTGAAATAAAACTGTGTGAGAGAGGAAGACACCACGGGCCTACAAAACAGGCCTCAAAGCTATGCGAGTTAATAAAGTGGTGGATATTTGTTTATATGAAGCCTCTCCCACAATGGGTGGAGCTATGGTTCCCAGAATGGGTGGAGCTTTGAGATTTTGTCTTCTCTGCAAGAACAAGAACAAGAAGAACAACAACAACAACAGCAGAGGGCACTCTATTAGCAGCGTCTGCGACGCGGCTAACAAGAAGAATAAGAAGAAGAAGAAGCACAAGAACAACAGCAGAGGGCACTCTATGAGCAGCGTCTGCGACGCGGCTAAAAAGATGGTCATCGGAATTGATGGCGAGCATACGTACGCTATCGGACAATTGTTGACAGACAGACGGATGCATGCATGCAGGCATGCCGAGACGAGCTCCTTTTATATTATAGATTATATATTTGAAGACTGGAGAACATAATTTTTTTTTTTTAAAAATGTGGCGGACACGAAAGCCCACTGGCGTGGTGACATCATTCCGCGCACCAAGTGGGCGACGGCCACGCCCGAGGGGCAGGCGTGGCCTGAGGATATACACGGGGCACGCAGCCCGGAGCGCGCTTGTGTTACAGTGAGCTCCTCAAATAAAGACGCTTATAATTATAAGTTACTGCTTGTCCGCTTCCTCCTTGCTCGCAAGCAGCGCGCGTAACGCCGCGCTTTACTGGTGACCCTCGACGTTGGATCTGCCGGAGTGATCCTTCCACACACGACGCCATTGCCAGGGCCAACAACGCAATGTCGATTAAACTTCCCGAATTTTGGGAGGCCCAGGCCGAAGTCTGGTTTGTCCAAGCCGAAGCCCAATTTCAGCTTCGGCGCCTCACCGGCGACGATACGCGCTACTGCCACGTCGTCGCCTCCCTCGGGCCCGGCACGCCCGCTCGAGTTGTGTCCGTCCTTCGCCACCCACCGGACGGCCATAAGTACGAGGCACTCAAGCGGCTACTCCTAGCCACGTTCGGCCTCACGGACGACGCACGGGCCGACCGCCTCCTGGATCTCCCCGAGCTCGGCGACACGCGCCCGTCGGTCCGAATGGACCATATGCTGTCACTGTTGGGCGACGAAGCCCCCGGTTCTCTATTCCGGGCGCTTTTCCGTCGCCAACTTCCAGCGCAGGTTCGCCTCGTGTTGGCCGGGACCGTGCTAACGGAACCCCGAGCATTGGCAGCCGAGGCGGACAGGTACTTCGCGGCTTCGGACACGCGGGCGAGAGCCGGTGGGGCCGTCACGGACCTCGAGGCTGATGCTGCTGATGATGCTGATCCACAGCATCAGCTTACACAGCATACGCAGCATGCTGTTACGCACCTCGTGACCGCCGCCACCCGCCATGCCCCGCCCACCGCCGCGGTGAAAACCGCCACCGCGGGGAAAACCGCCAACTCCACCGGCCTGGCGCAGCCGGCCGCACTCCTCCAGCTCCACCACCTGGTGCTGGTTCCACGCCAAGTTCGGCCACGAGGCTCGGCAGTGTCATCCGCCATGCTCCTTCAACAGGTCGGGAAACGCCCGGGCCGGCGCTCAATAGTGGCGATGAGCGCCGGCCGTTCGAACAGCCTGCTGTTCATAACGGACACCTTATCCGGGCGCCGTTACCTGTGCGACACAGGAGCGCAGGTGAGTGTCGTTCCTGCCGGTACGTCGGACAAGCACGCCGCGGGCGGGGGCCCCGTGCTGCTTGCCACGAACGGGACGCCCATCCGTACGTACGGAAAACGCTGCCTCTCTCTGCGGTTCGGAGGGCAGGTTTTCCGATGGACGTTCGTCACCGCCGACGTGCCCATGGCACTGCTTGACGCGGACTTCCTGTGCGCTAATGGGCTCCTGGTCGACATAAAGCGCACACGTCTTGTCCAGGCCGAGACGTTCAGTTCGCTCGCTTGTGCGCTGCCCAGCTCGTCGAGCAGCTCAACGAGCGGCTCGCCGAGCGGCTTGCCAAGCGGCTTGCCGAACGGTTCGGTTCCGGCCACGTTGATCTGTATGCTTCCGGCAGCGGACGAATTCACCCACCTCCTCGCCGGCTTCCCGGCCCTCACGCGGCCCACCTTCTCGGCGGGGGCCGTCAAGCACGGGGTGGCCCATCACATCCCCACCGTCGGGCCACCGGTCTACGCCCGGGCACGCCGCCTCGAGCCGATGAAGCTGGCAGTGGCAAAAGCGGGGTTCACTACCCTGGAGCGACTCGGCATCGTTCGGCGCTCGGAGAGTGCTTGGGCGTCGCCGCTGCACATCGTGCCGAAGCCCGGCGGGGGATGGCGTCCGTGCGGGGACTATCACCGTCTCAATGACGCCACCACTCCCGACCGCTATCCCATCCCCCACATTCAGGACTTTTCCGCCCGTTTGGCGGGCATGTCCTTCTTCTCGAAGGTGGACCTCATACGAGCTGGGCAGCGCTGGGCAGCGCGAGCTGGGCAATCGACGAGCTGGGCAGCGCACAGGCGAGCGAGCTGAACGTCTCGGCCTGGACAAGACGTCTGCGCTTTACGTCGACCAGGAGCCCTACCATCAGGTCCCCGTCAGGCCGGAGGACGTCCCGAAGACGGCGGTCATCACGCCATTCGGACTCTTCGAGTTCCTGCGGATGCCCTTCGGTCTGAAGAATGTGGCTCAGGCGTTCCAGCGACTGATGGACAGCGTCCTGCGTGACTTGGATTTTGTCTACGTCTACCTGGACGATATCCTCGTCACCAGCACGTCCCGCGAAGAGCACCTACGCCACCTCCGCACGCTCTTCGAATGCCTGGGCCAGCATGGCCTGATTGTGAACCCCGCAAAGTGCCGGTTCGGCGTCGCCGTAATCGATTTTCTGGGGCACCGTGTCACCAGGCACGGAGCCGTCCCCCTGCCGGCCAAGGTGGAGGCGGTGAAGGGGTTTCCGAGCCCCCGCACGATCAGAGGGCTGCAGGAGTTCCTGGGCATGGTGAACTTTTACCATCGGTTCCTGCCCCGTATCGCCCATCTCCTGCGCCCCCTGCACGAAGCTCTCCGAGGTAAGCCGGGCAAAGGCGAAGTTACCTGGACCGAGCAGATGGACACGGCGTTCACGGGCGCGAAGCTCGCCTTGGCTAACGCCACCATGCTCGCACACCCGGCGCCCGATGCACCGATCGCCCTCACCACCGACGCCTCGGACTACGCGGTGGGCGCGGTGCACGAGCAATGGGTGCGTGGAGCTTGGCAACCGCTGGCGTTCTTTAGCCGGCAGCTTCACCCGCCCGAACGCCGTTACAGTACCTTCGACCGCGAGTTTCTTGGGCTTCACTTGGCGGTCAGGCACTTCCGCCATCTGCTCGAGGGCCGTGCGTTCACGGCCTTCGTTGACCACAAGCCGCTGATCTTCGCGATGGGCAAGGTCACCGAGTCGTGGTCGGCCCGGCAGCAGCGTCACCTCTCGGCCGTGTCCGAGTACACGACGGACATCCGGCACGTCGCGGGGAAGGACAACCCGGTGGCGGATTGCCTTTCCCAGGCCGTCGCCCACGCAGTCCACCTCGGCATTGACTATGCCCGGATGGCAGCGGACCAGGCCGCTGACCCCGATGTCCAGGCCTTGCGGACCGCCGTCACGGGCCTCCGCGTCACCGAGGTGCCATTCGACGGCGCGGGCGCGGCCCTCTTGTGCGACGTCTCCCTCGGGCGGCCTCGCCCCATCGTGCCCGCGGGCTGGCAGCGCCAGGTGTTTGACGCCATCCACGGCCTGTCCCACCCGGGCGCGAAGGCCTCCCAAAGGTTTATCGCCGACAAGTTCGTCTGGCATGGCCTCCGGAAGGCCGTCCGTGGCTGGGCCAGGACGTGCCTCGCGTGCCAGCGCGCCAAGGTGCACCGGCACACCCAGGCCCCGTTGGCCCCGTTCACGGTGCCGGAACGCCGGTTTGACCACGTCCACGTGGACCTGGTGGGACCTCTGCCCCCCTCGCGGAGTTTCACCCACGTCCTCACCATGGTGGACCGAACCACCCGGTGGCCGGAGGCCGTGCCCTTGGTGTCGACGACGGCAGCGGACGTCGCGCAGGCTTTCATCGCCACCTGGGTCGCCCTGTTCGGCGCCCCCTCAGACATCTCGTCCGACCGCGGCCCCCAGTTCACCTCGGAGCTCTGGGGGGCGGTCGCACAGGGGCTCGGGGTCCGGCTGCACCGAACCACGGCCTACCACCCCCAGGCTAACGGCCTGTGTGAGCGATTTCACCGCTCATTGAAGGCCGCGCTCCGGGCCACCCTCCGCGACGGCGGCTGGGTCGACAGGCTCCCCTGGGTCCTGCTGGGCCTCCGGACGGCGCCCAAGGAGGACCTGCGCGCATCCGCGGCGGAGTTGGTCTTCGGGCAACCGCTGCGGTTGCCGGGCGAGTTCCTCCCCGACTCCACGGCACCATGGTCCGCGGCACAGCAGCGCTCCGCTCTGCAAGAGACCGCCCAGAGGTTCGCCCCAGTGCCAACGGCATGCCACGGGCACCCACCGACGCACGTCGCCCCGGAGCTTCGCACGGCGGAGTACATCTTTGTCCGCCACGATGCCCACCGGACACCACTGCGGCCCCCGTACGACGGGCCTTTCCGCGTGCTGGAGACCGGGGCGAAGCACTTCACCCTGGACATCGGCGGTACTCCTGACCGCGTTTCTGTAGATCGCCTCAAGCCGGCCCACCTCGACGTGGACCATCCACTGCCAATGGCCCGACCCCCGCGTCGGGGCCGCCCCCCTGCGGGCGGACCCCCGGCACCACCCAGCCCCACCGCCACGCCGCCCCCCGGTCCTTCACCCATCCCAGGGGCAGCCAGGGGCATCCCACCTGGCATCCCTGCACCACGGACGCCGCCGATCGCCAGGGGGCGCTTAGGCCGGGTCATCCGTTTGCCCCGCAAACTGGCCCTCCAGGTGCACGGGAATTCTGGGGGGGCGCGTGTGGCGGACACGAAAGCCCACTGGTGTGGTGACATCATTCCGCGCACCAAGTGGGCGGTGGCCACGCCCGAGGGACAGGCGTGGCCTTAGGATATACACGGGGCGCGCAGCCCGGAGCGCGCTTGTGTTACAGTGAGCTCCTCAAATAAAGATGCTTATAAGTTACCGCTTGTCCGCTTCCTCCTTGCTCGCAAGCAGCGCGCGTAACGCCGCACTTTAATAACAACAAATACAAGATGCAGGGAGGTGAAAATCGGTACATGTGATTTGCAACACATGCAGAGTAAACCAAGTGTTATATTATGTCTGTAGGATGTCTAATAAATAAAGAAGATATAAGCACACCTGACAATAGGCCGAGGCTTCAGACTTTGGCATGCTCACGAGGCTGCACTGTCGAATAAACTGTTCCAACCCGTCATTTTTGAAGGGATTTTTACTTGTAGGCTATTGATATTGTTGCGGTTTTGGGAAACCACGAAGAAGCAATGACAACCACAATACAGGTCCCTTAGAATAGTTATTTCATAGCAGAACATTATCTTAGTCTCTTCCCCTTATATGGGTTAGAATGTCGTTATGCGTTGGAGATGGGAAGCGAGGCCCTCCACTCATAAGTGGATAATTTGCCAGGCAATGCACACAGGCTCAAAGGCACACCATCCAAGCACCAGGTAAAAGTCCCTTTGAGGGGGCTTGTGGGGGCAGGGGAAGCGACACTCCAACAATCAGCAGCCCGGAGAACACCTAAAAACAGCCCCACCTCTCGCCAGGGCGAGACAGAAAAGTTTTGGACTTGGTTCTCTCTGCATGTGTTTTTTCACTCTCTGTGCACGTGGCCTGCCAACCGGTCTCTCTCTCCCTCTCTCTTCCTCTCCTCTCTCTCTTCCTCTCCTTTCTCTCTCTCTCTCTCCTCTCTCTCCTCTCTCTCCTCTCTCTCCTCTCTCTCCTCTCTCTCCCCTCTCTCCCCTCTCTCCCCTCTCGCCCCTCTCTCTCTCCTCTCACTGCACGTGTGCATGACGGAGTCTTTCTGCACGAGGCCATGACTTGATTCTCTCTCTTGGTCGGACCAAGCAATTAGAGGCCTCTGTTCCTGTTCTCTGTTGGCTGCCGGACTCCCTCTCGGATCACGTATACACGACAGAAAGGCCTTGGACTTTGTTCGTTTTGCATGTGTTGATCACTCTTGGTGCACGTGTTCATCGGACTCTCCATCTCGCTGCACATGTGCATGACGTGGACTCTCCCTGCATGTGCCTGTTTGCCTGCTCGTGTTTGTGCTGGGGATCACCTTTGCCTGCTCGTGTTCATGCTGGGGATTACCTTTACCTGCTCAAGTTCGTGCTGGGGATCGCCTTTGCCTGCTCGTGTTGGGGACTGCCATTTCCCTGCCTGGTACTTGTTGGTGAGCTCAAGGCAAAGGTCGTTGCGAGGAGAAGCATCTGGTAAAATCGTAACCATTTTGATAACAGGATCTCAACGTTCGTTCCTCCTCCCCCTCGATGATATTTAAGGAGGTCGCAGTATGATGCACCGGTGACTGTGGTCCCTCTGGGCATGTAATGCTCTACAAGTGGGCCTTGGCTATCCCAGAAGAGCGTCAACATCACTTTTCCAGCGGGCAGCTGTGTGCGGAATTTGTTTGGGCTTTGGTGAAGTTGAATGGCGCCACTCTTTGCTTGCCCTCTTTGTTTCTGGCTGTAAGTAGTGGAGCCAACTTTCAACCCCAATCACTACACGCTGTAAGAAAGCATCGCCTTCGGTTTCATAACGTCACAGAAGTTCTTGACGTGTCCACTCGCCGTACTTTCAGTTCCGATGTGAGTTGTCTAGGCACCCACTTTGCAGACACTTTGCGGATCCCCAGCATGTTGTGAATGATATGGTGTGCTGAACCATGGCTAATGTTGAATTCGGAGACCACTTCATCCAGCGTAATGCAACGGTTTTCCCTCAGCACGCGCTCAACTCCTGCAACCATTTCTGGTGTCAGCTGTGTGATGCCGGCCCGAGTGAGCAGAGTCTGCCACACTGGACACTCCACTTTTAAACTTCCTGTCCCAGTCGTATACCTGCTGCAGCAATAAACATGCGTCACCATATTGCATCTTCATTCTGCGATGGATTTCACGAGGATTCACACCCTCACATCCCAAGAAACGGATGACAGAACGTGGCTCCTCCCTGGTTCATGCTTCTGTTACGTGTTCCTCCCCAAACCCTGGTTACGGTGCACCTCAGAGTCTGGAGCGGCAACACGGAGGAAAGATTTGTTATTTTGAGTGTTCTAATAAACCATGATAAAACCACACCAATGCAATTGTTGAACTAAACAAGTAATTGTATTGGCCTCCAAAGCCAGTCGCCGACTGGGCATCCTCCGTCGTGCGAAGTCCTTCCTCGGCACACCTGAGCTCCTCACCACATACAAGACTTTCATCCGCAGCTCAATGGAATACTGTTCTCCCCTATGGGCCGGTGCTCCTGCCTCACACCTAGCTCGGCTTCACGCTGTTGAAACCAAAGCTTTCAGAATCATTGGAATCTCCTGTGATGAAGCTATCTCCGAGGGCCTTTCACTCACTCACCGCAGACAGGTAGGTGGTCTTTCTGTCTTCTACCGACCCCTCTCCGGCCTTGCTCCCCCAGCTCTCTCTGTGCTTTGTCCCCCAAATATTCCTAAAGCTCGCACAAGATCTGCCAGCAACCCTCTGATGGTTAAACTGCCAAAATCAAGACTCCCTGTTCACTTTCACTCTTTCATTCCTCTTTTCTCCCACCTCTGGAACGAACTCCCTCACTCTCTTCAATCCCACTCCTCCCTCCACGTCTTTAAAACAGCTGTTCACCACCATGTCTTATCTTCCCCCATCCAAAAGCTTGATCTTTTCTACCCCCGCTAATTCACCCCAGATCCACTTTTTTGAAATACCGACTTCTTTCCTGGAAGTCCTAGGAGTGTCCGTGTGTTTTATACGTCTCCCCCCCCCCCCCACCCCCCTTTCCGTGCCTCCTCCCCCCAAGCCCTCTCCCTCACACAGATCTCCCGATGTCCCTGTTCTCTACTGTTGTATTTGTTTGCTTCCCTCTCTCTCTCTCCCCATCTTGCCTCCCGCTCCCTTTATTATATTTTTATGTGTCCGTTTTTTTTTAATGGTGATGAATGTTCGCTCTTTCACGAGCCAAGTGTAAGCTTGTGCTTGCACGTACTGACACGATCTTGTATACAAAAAAAACAAAAACAAAAAAGGTTAGAGTGCTCTCAGGAAGTCTTGGGCCCAGTCCAGTGCCGTATCTTCATCAACGATCTTTCTGATTCCCTGAAAAATCATGCTTATCTTTTTGCTGATGACTCCACTCTCTGTCCTTGCATCTCTCCTTCAGTAGACAGATAACAACCTCTTCCCTCTCTGCAGGCCTTGATTTAATCTGGAACTGGTTAGTTCAACATTTGGAATATGTCTTTCAATCCTGACAAATCTCACACTCTCGCTCTGTTTCTCGGAAAGGACCATCTGGTGAACCATCCCATCCTTAACAAACCTCTTGAAGAAATTCAGTCCCTCAAACTTTTAGGCCTCATGATCAGCTATTATCTTTCTCAACAAACCACATATCCATGTTTGCCTCCAAAGCAAGCAGCCAACCTGGCATCGTCCATCGTGCAAAGTATTTATTTTAGCAAATCTGAACTTTTATCAGCCCACAAGGCCTTTATCCACAGATCGATGGAGTACTACTCTCCCCTTTGGGATGGCTGCCTTACAGCTTGCACGTCCTGATACGATGGAAAACAAGGCCCTTAAAATAATTTGGATCTCCCACAATGACGCCGAGTCTCTGGGCCTGTTACTCTCGCATTGCAGACAGGTTGGTAACCTCGCTGTCTTCTTTCTGGTTTTACACCCTTTGCCCTTTCCTTGCTCCATCCCCTCCCTCTCTGCTCGTAGCTCACTTCTAGTAAAACTCTAAAAATGCAGGCTCACTGCTCACCTCCACTCTTTTTTCTTGCCTGTGGAACCTTTTGTTCTTTTCTCTTGCCTGTGGAACCAGCTTTGTCAGTCTGTTCAATCCTAGCCTTTCCTCCAGCTCCAGGGCTTCAAGATGACTGTTCCCTACCACCTTAGGTAACCCCCCATCTATGTATACTCATGATATTTTCTATCCTCATTAGCCCTCTCTAGCCCACCCCTTCTTTTCCAGATTATCATGGTTTTCCCCCCTCTCTCTCACCCTTGTTTTTCTGTACCCTATTTTATCTCGTTTTTTCCCTTCCTCTTGCTGTGTTTGAGCTTGTATACAGCTTGTTCAACCCACAGTGTCCTCATCCGCCACCACCTGATCGCCTCCTCCAAGTGTCCCTCTGTTGTGTCGCTCTACCTTGCTCCGATTGTGTCGCTCTACATTGAACGTCCATCCGAGGGACACCCAGTCTGTGAAGCACCGGGATGACAGTTTATAGCTGGGTCTGGATTCAAATCCAGGTTAGACAGCTTAGAAATGAGTGTGCATACCTATTGGCCATCCTGTTAGCCCTCATACAGCACACTGGAAAAACCAAAAGCAAAAGATTGCCAATCCCTGCCCCTCATCTTCTCTGCCTGCTCCAGCATTAAGTCTGCATGTGTAACCTGTTTATGACCCTCGCCAGAGGAGACGGTATTGCATTTGAGTCCGATTGCTTGTCTGTTTGTTTGTTACTAGCGAAATCGAAGATTTTTCAAGTATATTTGTCTTGTGCGTTATTCTGTCTGTCTGCTTGTCTGTCTGTTTGTTTGTCTGTATGTCAGTCGCCTACAGGTCACAATTTTCAACCGATCTTCACGAAACTTCACCGAGTTGTAGAGGTCGTCACAATTGAGAAGCCTATTGATTTTGAGGTCAAAGGTCATCTGGAGGTCGAATTTCTAAAATCGCCATTTTTAATCCGATTGACTTGGAAATTGAAAAGCATTTGTATATTGAGTCACTGAATTGGGAAAGCAACTATTTTTGAGGTCAAAAGGTCAAAGGTCAACTCAATGTCAAACTTCCAAAATCATCAATTTTCATCTGAAAAATCATCAATTTTCATCTGATTGAATTGAAAATTTAACAGCATTTGCATAGTGCCGCACTGAATTGGGAACCAAATTATGTTTGAGGTCAAAGGTCAACTCTAGGTCAAACTTCTAAAATAATCAATTTTCATCTGAAAAATCGTTGCTTTTCATCCTATTGACCTAAGCTTTGATCAGGATCGTCAATTTTAATCTTGATGAAATGCACAATTTGCTGGATCAAATGCAACCTTTTTGTCAGGGGAGGTGTTGGTGGATTTTGCAAGTATCGTGCTCTGCATGACGTCTTCTTGTTTGTTTGTTTGTCTGTCTATTTGTCCACACAGAATAAATACGATTTTCTCTGCAACCATTGGAAATAACATTACAGACAGGTAATTTTTACCATAGGCACCTCCTCCTGTATAATATTTTAATGATAATTATGACGTCATAGGTCACGTGGTGCAGGCGCCATCTTGGAAAATATGAAAAACTTTGTACCTCTATATCTCCGAAAGTGCTGAATAGAAAAAATTGAGACATGGCTCATTGTAAATAACTCTCTATGGGGAATAACATATGTTAATGATGATGTTGAAGGAGCTGCGCTCCAACGCGAGTCGAAAGAAGTGACGCGACCAAAGACGGAATTTGTCCGAGTTGCTTTATTGAAACAAAACAGCTCAGGTATTCTGACAAAAGCCCGTTTATCGGGCAGCAATATATATACACATTTATGTCGGGAAGTTTGCCCGGGAAAACCGAGACCGGGCATGCCTGGGTGTCAAGGGCGAGCCTTAGAAAGGCGAGTCTGGACCTGCCCGGGCGTGTTTGGCTGCGGCCTGGCAAGTCGAGGCTGGGCGTGCCCGGGCGCTCTGGACGAGCACTGGAAAGGCGAGAGCGGGCATGCCCGGACGCTCTAGGCGAGCCCTGGAAAGGCGATAGGGGGCATGCCCGGATGCTCTGGGCGAGCCCTCGAAAGGCGATAGCGGGCATGCCCGGACGCTCTGGGCGAGCCCTGGAAAGGCGATAGCGGGCATGCCCGGACGCTCTGGGCGAGCCCTGGAAAGGCGAGAGCGGGCATGCCCGGGAAAGACGAGACCGGGCGTGCCCGGGAGGTTCGGGCGTGCCCGGGAACAGTGAGTCCGGGCATGCCCGGGAGAGGCGCGTCTGGCCGTGTTCTGGCCGGTGCAAGGCGATTGTGTGCATCCAGCGGTAACCGCTACACACGCCCCTCCAGAATCGACCTGCACCGGCAGGGTCAATTTAAGGGGGGTCCGGATGACCCGGCCGAAGCGACCCCTGGAGGGTCGTGGGGAGGGGTCCGACGTGGTGGTGGGTGGTCGAGCGGGGGGAACTGTGGACAGGGGGCGGCCTCGCCGCAGAGGAAGGGCCAACCGTGGTCGTCGGTCGACGTCCATGTGCGCCGGTTTGAGGCGGTCCACAGAGATCCGGTCCGACCGGCCACCAACGTCGACGACAAAGGACTTGTCGCCCCCTCGCAGGACCCGGAAGGGCCCGTCGTACGGCGGCCGGAGTGGCCCCCGGTGCGCGTCATGACGCACAAAGACGTACTCCGCTGTGCGAAGCGCCGGGGGGATGTAGGACTGGGGGCAACCGTGGCGGGACGTTGGCACGGGGGCAAATCGGCGGGCGGCCTCCTGGAGGTCCGAGCGCTGGTGTGCGGCAGACCAGGGACTGGTAGCGTCGGGCACGAACTTGCCCGGGACGCGGAGCGGCTGGCCGTAGACAAGCTCGGCGGTGGATGCCCGGAGGTCCTCCTTGGGGGCCGTGCGGAGGCCCAAAAGGACCCACGGCAGCCGGTCGGTCCAACCGTCGTCCTGAAGGCCGGCCATGAGTGCGGCCTTCATGGAGCGGTGAAACCGCTCGCACAACCCGTTGGCTTGGGGGTGGTAGGCCGTGGTGCGGTGCAGCGTGACCCCCAACGAGCGGGCGACCGCGCCCCAAAGTTCGGACGTGAACTGTGGGCCGCGGTCGGACGAGATGTCCGCCGGTGCGCCGAAGCGCGCGACCCAGGTGGCGATGAACGCCTGCGCCACGTCGGCGGTGGTGGTGGAGGTGAGGGGCACGGCCTCCGGCCACCTGGTGGTCCTGTCAACCATGGTGAGCAGGTGGGTGAACCCCCGCGATGGGGGCAGGGGACCCACCAGGTCCACGTGGATGTGGTCGAAACACCGTGCAGGCACGGTGAAAGGTGCCAGCAGGGCCTGGGTGTGGCGGTGGACCTTGGCCCGCTGGCAGACCGTGCAGGCGTTGGCCCAGTCGCGGACGTTCCGTCGAAGGCCGTGCCAGACGAAACGCGCCGACACCAGCTTCTGAGAAGCTTTCCGGCCCGGGTGAGAAAGGCCGTGGATGGAGGCGAAGATGCGGCGCTGCCAGGAAATGGGCACGATGGGGCGAGGCTGGCCCTGGGAGACGTCGCAGAGCAGGACGGTGCCCGCGAAGGGGATGTCGGCCAGGCGGAGGCCCGTGTCCGCCGCCCGGAGGGCCTGCACCGAGGTGTCGGTGGTCTGGTCGGCCGCCATGAGCGTGAAGTCCACGCCGAGGTGGACCGCGTTCGCGCTGGCCCGAGAAAGACAGTCGGCCACAGCGTTGTCTTTGCCGGCGACGTGCCGGATGTCCGTGGTGAATTCCGACACGGCGGAGAGGTGGCGCTGCTGGCGGGCCGACCACGGCTCCGTGACTTTGGCCATTGCGTAGACCAACGGCTTGTGGTCGACGAAAGCCGTGAACGGGCGGCCCTCCAGGAGGTGTCGGAAATGGCGAACGGCCAGGAATAGCCCGAGCAGCTCGCGGTCGAGCGTGCTGTATTTTAACTCGTTCGGCCGGAGCTGCTGGCTGAAAAAAGCGAGTGGCTGCCAAACCCCGTCCACCCATTGTTCATGGACGGCGCCCACCGCGTAGTTGGAGGCGTCCGTAGTGAGGGTGATGGGCGCGTTGAGCACTGGGTGGGCCAGCAGCGTTGCGTCGGCGAGAGCCCGTTTTACGCTCGCGAAGGCCGCGTCCATGGCCGCGGACCAAACGATGTCATGCTTGGCCAGCTTGCCCTGGAGGGCCTCGTAAAGGGGCCACATGAGCTGAGCAGCGCGGGGCACGAATCGGTGATAAAAATTCACCATGCCGAGGAACTCTTGTAGGGCCTTGATGGAACGGGGACGCGGGAACGTGGTGATGGCCTCGACCTTGGTCGGCAGCGGCACGGCCCCGGTCTTGGTGATGCGGTGGCCCAAAAAGTCAACGGTCGTCGTGCCGAAGTGGCATTTGGCCGGGTTGACAATTAAGCCGTGCTCGCTGAGGCGACCGAACAGTGTTCGGAGGTGGAGGAGGTGCTCGGCGCGGGACGTGCTGGCGACGAGGATGTCGTCCAGATAGACGAAAAGAAATGGCAGGTCGCGCAGCACGCCGTCCATTAAGCGCTGGAACGCCTGGGCCGCGTTCTTGAGGCCAAACGGCATCCTCAAAAATTCGAACAGGCCGAACGACGTGATAACGGCCGTCTTCGGGACGTCGGCCACCCGGACAGGTACCTGGTGGTATCCCCGTATCAGGTCAATTTTGGAAAATATGACCCGTCCCGCCAAACGGGCGGAAAAGTCCTGGATGTGCGGGATCGGTTACCTGTCGGGGGTGGTAGCGTCGTTGAGGCGGCGGTAGTCGCCACACAGGCGCCATCCGCCCCCCGGCTTTGGCATGATGTGCAGTGGTGAGGCCCACGCGCTATTGGAGCGCCGCACGATGCCGAGGTGCTCCAACGCGTCGAACTCGGCCTTTGCCACGGCGAGCTTGGCCGGGTCGAGGCGGCGGGCCCTGGCGTAGACCGGCGGGCCCGTAGTGGGTGTGGTGCTCGATCCCATGCCGCACTGCGACGGCCGAAAACGTCGGCCGTGTGAGGGCCGGGAATTCCGCGAGCAGGCGAGCGAACTAGTTCGCCGTCGGGAGGGCGCACGCCAGTTCGGTCGGCGCGGAGCTGCTCATCGTGCACGCCAGGGAGCTGAAGGTCTCAGCGTTGACAAGGCGACGACGTTTGACGTCGACCAGCAGCCCGTGCGCGCAGAGGAAGTCGGCGCCCAGCAAAGCCATGGGGACGCAGGCGGTCACAAAGGTCCACTGAAAGCGCTGGCTGCCGAAGCAGAGGGTGATGTTGCGCGGGCCGAAAGTGCGTATGGCCGAGCCATTAGCAGCAACCAAAGAGGGGCCGCAAACGGTGTCCCGCCTGTCCTGCTCGGAGGCGGGTACGACGCTCAGTTGGGCGCCGGTGTCACAAAGGAAACGCCGCCCGGACGCTTTGTCCCGAATAAAAAGCAAGTTGCCCGAGTGGCCGGCGCTCATGGCTGGGAATGAACGCCGGCCCGGCCGTTTCCCGACTTGCCGAAAGTGCACGGGGGTCGGCACGTCCGAGCCTTGTGTCCGAACCTGGCGTGGTAATAACACCACGCCTGGTCAGGTGGAGGCCCCGGCCGTCGTGTCGGAAGTGGTCGGTGCAGCGTGGCGGCCGCCAATTTCACCGGCAGTTCGGCCTCCAACCGCGCAGGGCGCTCGGGCATCGTGGGCGTCGCCTCGGACGGCGGCAGTCTCCAGGTAGCCGCGCCGATGTGTTGGCCCGCCGAGGAGATCTTATCGGCTTCCCTGGCGAGGGCGCGGGGATCGGTGATCGACGTGCCAGCCAGGGCGAGGCGTACCGGGTGAGGCAGCTGGCGAAGGAACAACTCGCGGAACAGAAAATCCGGAGAGTGCTCACCGAGCAACGAGAGCATACAGTCCATGCGCTCGGACGGGCGCGTGTCGCCGAGCTCGGGCAGGTCGAGCAGGCGCCGTGCGCGTGCCGCCGGTGAGAGGGCGAAAGCGTCGAGGAGGAGCGTCTTCAGCGCGTCATACTTGTCGGCAGCCGGCGGGTGCTCGAGGAGGCTCAGGGCGCAGGCCGCGGTGGCGGAACCGAGCGCTGCCACGACGTGGTGGAAGCGGGTGTCGTCCGCGGTGATGCCTCGCAGGGCGAACTGGGAGTCCGCTTGGGCGAACCAAACAGCCGCGTGAGCCTCCCAGAAGGTAGGCAGTTTAAGAGTCACTGCCGTGTCCATGTCGGTAGGTCACCAGTGAAGGAGCTGCGCTCCAACGCGAGTCGAAAGAAATGACGCGACCAAAGACGGAATTTGTCCGAGTTGCTTTATTGAAACAAAACAGCTCAGGTATTCTGACAAAAGCCCGTTTATCGGGCAGCAATATATATACACATTTATGTCGGGAAGTTTGCCCGGGAAAACCGAGACCGGGCATGCCCGGGTGTCAAGGGCGAGCCTTGGAAAGGCGAGTCTGGACCTGCCCGGGCGTGTTTGGCTGCGGCCTGGCAAGTCGAGGCTGGGCGTGCCCGGGCGCTCTGGACGAGCACTGGAAAGGCGAGAGCGGGCATGCCCGGACGCTCTGGGCGAGCCCTGGAAAGGCGATAGCGGGCATGCCCGGACGCTCTGGGCGAGCCCTGGAAAGGCGACAGCGGGCATGCCCGGACGCTCTGGGCGAGCCCTGGAAAGGCGATAGCAGGCATGCCCGGACGCTCTGGGCGAGCCCTGGAAAGGCGAGAGCGGGCATGCCTGGGAAAGACGAGACCGGGCGTGCCCGGGAGGTTCGGGCGTGCCCGGGAACAGTGAGTCCGGGCATGCCCGGGAACAGTGAGTCCGGGCATGCCCGGGAGAGGCGCGTCTGGCCGTGTTCTGGCCGGTGCAAGGCGATTGTGTGCATCCAGCGGTAACTGCTACAATGTCATAGGTGCCTCCATTATGACGTCATAATTCGACAAGTACAAAACATCCAATCAAGATGAAATTTCTTGAGCGTCATCTTGGGATAAATTGGTGGAGAAAAAGAAATGGTGACCTCATCATCACGTGTTTGGGCCGCCATATTAGTTTTAACACAAAAGCTTTAAAAAACCACTGAAAATACATCCTGGCTTGGGTTTGCAATCTCTGATTGTTCTTTCTTGTTATGGGATGGAGCTTGGGAAATAAAAGAAAAGAGTCGAAATTCAGCCACCCTTTTGTGTTGATCATTTTACCTTTTTTGACCAACAATGTCGCTGTGTTTTGTGTATAAAACATCTGTGCAGAGTTAAGTCTTCAATTTGTAATTATACTTATTAGATGTGCGTCGCTGGTTTAACAAACAACCTATGTGACTATGTAGGAGGTAAAATGCAGGTACCACGAGTTTAATAAGTCGCTTGTGATTGACTACTAATGTTAGTACCATTTATTACTGCAAATGTAGCATGTGCATCGTTTAATGAAGTAGTTTATTCTTGTAACTGGACTGGTTCTACTTCTTGCACGCTGGTTGCCTGCACTGGATAAATTTAGGGAATGCGATGGCAAGCACTAATCTGCTCAGCTGTTCTTGCGATTTGGACCGTGGCAAGTCAATTGATATGACCACTGAGACCGTGGCTTCGCACACCCCATTCGCAACAGTGCACCGTGGGGCTATTCTGCCAGCCCCAAGGCTCTACATCACTGACGTAAATTATGGAAACATACTCACCCCATTTTACACTAATATAATACAATTGCATAACACAGCATGTTGTGTTAGGGGAGGGGGTGGGGGAGGGGAGGTTATATATGTATCACCTCAATTTCATAACACAATTGCATAACAGATTTAAATCCCTTCAGCTAATTATGACTGCCAATATAGCTGCCACAAAATGTGAGCAATGACGTTTTAGCGATCAACTTTTAATCGCCATGCCTAGTCAATTACACCCGTAAAGTTTTGAGTCGATCACTTTAGTGGTTTGGGAGAAGATTTTTTACTGAAGGTTTTAGGTTAAATCCATTATGGCTGCCATTTTGTCATAAATTTGATCCAGATGTCATAAATGTAATATTTCAATACAAATGGGTCATAGATCATGTGCATACAAATTTCAGATTTTTAGGACAAGGCATTCGATTGAAACATTTATGGCCGGTATACCACTTCACCTATGATGTCATCATTATCATGCTTTTGTTCCCCATTGAGAGTACTTGACAATGTGCCAAGTTTCAAATTTTTCCATTCAACTGTTTTTGAGAAATAATTTTTTAATTATTTGCGTTTAATCCAAGATGGCTGCCACACCACATGACCTACGACGTTACAATTATCATAAAAACATTCTACATGGGACAAAGACAAAATTTAAACAAATTTTGTTGTCTTTATGAGACAAAAGTGACAAAAAGGGAGGAACGAATGAACGAAACAAAGAAAGTCGAATGAGGGACGAATGAAAGAGAGAAAGACAAATGAGGAATGAGGACGCTTTCGCCCTCATGACGAAATGAATGGAAGAGGAGAAAGAGAAAGAGGAAAGACAAAAGAGAAACGAATAGAAAGACGATGAGGGACAAAGACGAATGAAGGGAAAGAGAAAGACAAAGACAAAGAAAGACAAAGAGAAATTTGCCAATTCATTTCATTCGTTTTGTCTTTGTCCTAATTTGTCCCCGTCGTTTTGTCTTTTTGTGTCATTCGTTCCTCATCTCTCACAATTTCTCATGAAATTCATTCCTTCGCTCCTACCCTGAAAGTTTTGTCTCAATCAGACATGTGGTTGCAGAGAAAAACGAGGTTTAGCCCGTACGGACGACGTACGTACGTACAGACATACGGATTGATGGACGGACAGAAAACCCGAAAACATAATGCCTCCGGCCACCTTTGGAGGCAAAGGCATAAAACTGTTACATTTCAAAAACGTTATGAGGGGTTATATATGTACCACCACAGTTATGCAGAAATCTAGTTTGTATGTAATAATCTTCCATGTAACATCCACTATGCAGCACAGCAAACCGTTTAGGACCTTTCCGGTGAATTGTAGAATAATTTAACTCATGTCCTGCAAACATTGCCAAAGTCGTCCAAAGAGCTTTTAGAAATCACATTGCGACGAGAAATCAATGTTTTATAAGATGCCAAACAGGCGTAATGGCTCTGCTCGTTTTTATATTTAAATTTGTACTGTCGTATTGGACCTTCTCAGGCAGGACTGACATCAATGAGTGTGCAGTCCTTTGGATGGATGTTAAGCTGGGTATCCTGTCTGCTGGCAAGAGCATGTACGTGACATTAAACATCCTTCGCAAAGGCTTTCGAAGCCCCCCTACCCGTTAAGAAGGGAATCAATCTGTGGATGTATTTCTGTCTCATTGGCTGTCGTCAGCAGGGAGTAGGTTCTCACCAAACGTTAAGCCGGCAAGCCATCCCCAGTATGACTTCTCTTTTTAAAATATCACCGAACTGTTATGGGGCAAATAAATGTATGCCACACCAGCACTTGCTGCAAAGGTCCTGATCATACTGCAAAAGGATGGTTCTATACACAATACATCAATAACCACCTTGCCTGGAAGAGATGTTATGGTCTTCAGCAGATCATGCGGTCGTAAAGAATGTATATCATTGATTTGGTGCCTTCAGGGGGTTGAGCACTGTGTCATGTCATATAACATGCTACTAGATATAGGGATGGTCCTCCTCACGCCGTCAAGGGAATAAGGCTGCGGAAGAAATTTCATTGGCTAAGGAGCACAATCCTCAACGCTCACCACTCTGACGCCGGATACTCGAATGGCTCATTCTTCCCAGTAATCTGGGACTCGTTTTGCACACCACGAAAAGATGACAGGCTGAGTCAACCCACCTGATGTTATTTTGTTAAGTTACCACTGCTTATACAGTCACGTGAAAAAGGAAAGTACACCCCATGTAAAGTTTTGAATTTTTCAACATATTTCAACATACAGCTATTTGATCTTCATTTCAACAATATTGATAGATAAAGGTGATATATATAACAAATATCATGAAACATTTACATTTTGTAGTCCATTGTATAATTTAAATAAACATAAATGCAAATTTTGCATGTGGAAAAAGTAAGTACACCCCGACATTTATCACTACTTCAAATACCTAAAATTAGAATCAGGTGCACCAGCCCAGGTGCAAATGATTAGAACATCGTTAGAGAGGATCTCGGAGGAATCTGTCTTATTTAAACTTCAGACATTTCGTTTGGTTTGCTCTTTGTTGTTGAAGTGTGCAGCGTCACCATGCCTAGATCAAAAGAGCTCTCTGAGGCCTTCAGAAAGAAGGTTATAGATGCCTACGAGTCTGGGAAGGGATTTAAAAAGATCTCCAAACAATTTGAAATCAATCATTCGACTGTGCGGAAGATCATCTACAAGTGGAGAAGATTCCAAACAACTGCCAACTTGTTCAGGCCAGGCCACCCCAGCAAGTTCAGCCCGAGAGCAGACCGCAAGATGCTGAAAGAAGTCTCTAAGAACCCCAGAATGTCATCACGGGACCTACAGGTAGCTCTTGCCACTGTTGATGTCAAAGTGCACGAGTCTACCATTAGAAACAGGCTGCACAAATTTGATCTACATGGGAGGTGTGCCAGGAGGAAACCTTTGCTGTCCAGAAAGAACATCAGGGCAAGACTAAAGTTTGCCAATGAACACCTCGGCAAAGACCAGCACTTTTGGAACAATGTGCTCTGGACAGATGAGTCAATGGTAGAGCTATTTGGCCACAGTACCAGAAGACATGTTTGGCAAAAACCAAAGACAGCATTTGACCACAAGAACCTGATACAAACTGTAAAGTATGGTGGTGGAAATATTAAGGTTTGGGGCACCTTTGCTGCATCAGGGCCGTGGCAGCTTTGCTGCATCAGGGCCTGGGCAGCTCACCATCATAGAATCTACTATGAATTCTTACCAGAGGGTGCTTGAGGATAATGTGAGGCCATCTGTCAGAAAGTTGAAGCTCAACCGAAGCTGGACCTTGCAACATGACAATGACCTTAAACATACCAGTAAATCCACCTAGGAATGGCTGAAAAGAAAGAAATGGAGGGTTCTGGAATGGCCAAGTCAAAGCCCGGATCTAAATCCCATCGAGATGTTGTGGGGGGATTTGAAACGAGCTGTGCATGCAAGAAACCCCTCCAACATCGCACAGCTGAAATAATTCTGCATGGAGGAGTGGGCAAAAATTTCTCCCAGTCGATGTCAGAGACTGGTAGACAGTTATAAGAAACGCCTACTTGAGGTTGTTTCTGCCAAAGGGGGCAATACCACCTATTAGAGCCAAGGGTGTACTTACTTTTTCCACATGTAAAATTTGCATTCATGTTTATTTAAATTATACAATGGACTACAAAATGTAAATGTTTGATGATATTTGTTATATTATATCACCTTTATCTATCAATATTGTTGAAATGAAGATCAAATAGCTGTATGTTGAAATATGTTGAAAAAGTCAAAACTTTACATGGGGTGTACTTACTTTTTCACGTGACTGTATTTATACATCTAAGTGTTACATCTGAGTGGAAAAATAAAGTTTCAGGAAACAATAAGTATGCTGTATTATTATGTTCTGTATATATTGGAGTATCTGAGTTTGAAGCATCAGACCTGCTACATGCTCTCGTATAATGAAAACGAGAGTGCACTTCACACGTTGGATTCGTGCATAACGCAGCACCGGAGGACACGGGCACGAAAACAAGTTGTAATGTCATCCGTAAACAGGTGGTTGTCTGTTAGCGAGTGACTGCTTTGCTATCACAACAAACGGGACCCGCGTTTCAATCGGAATTCTCTTCAATCAGGTACACAGTCGTTGGAATTACATGTGGTAGGAATTTAACAGAGATGATTTTGAAATGTTTTATTTAACTTTTATTTTTAAAATTTAAATTTTATTATTTTATTTTATTTAAATTTTATTTTATTTAATTTAATATAAAGGAATTTAACATTCCCCTCCGCCATTATCAGAAGAACACCTAATGTTTTGTATGAATGTTGAGTATGTTATGTAAAGCTTTACTAAAACTGCCATGTATCTGTTAATTACAAAATGTATTGACAAAATGTATAAATAGATGGGTAGAAATAGATAATAAAACATTTAAAAATCATCTCTGTTAAATTCCTACCACATGTAATTCCAATGACTGTACCTGATTGAAGAGCACCATTCTGTCAACACATTCCTTCAAGGTGAACAACACATCCGCAGATGGCGCAGACCCATCGGCCGATGGATCTGCATTGTCATTTCTCGTGCATCCACAGATGGGTCAGACCCATCGGCCGATGGGACCGATCCACAGATGGGTTCCTATATATATATATATCTATATATATATATCTATATATATATATATATATATATATATATATATATACAGTATATATATATATATTGTTGCGGATCCCGGGTTCGTCGACGTACTAAGGGGGGGGTTTATGCCCCATTTCCCCACGAACTCCAGTTCCACTGAGGCCGCCGACCGCGAGCGACTAGACTCGTGATTGACGGATTGCTAAGCAATTCCGAACGCCAACCTCCCAGCCACGCGCCGAAGAGTTTGCTGGTCAAATATTCCCAAATACCTTCAAGACACGTGACCAAAGAAACCGGGATCGAACCCTCGCTTTCACACACCTTATGGGGTGCCGAGCGGATTTGCACGGTGTGGAAAGCGGCGTTACCTAACGTGATTTATGGACCTGATTCAAGCCAAATTCGGTCTCGGATGATGCTAGGCCAATGGAGAAAAGACGTACCCGAACAGGTTGGAATGTAACAACGAAATGTACAGCCTTTTATTTTGAAGGCACAGAGAAACAGACAAATATGCAACTTATCAATTCCTTACCTAATTATAAACCCGACTTTGCGCTTTCACACTCACACACTCGCAGACTCGCACAGGGAAAGACACACCGGTTATTGTTGTACCGATGTACGTGCTGGGATTGCCTCAAAGGTGGCCGCAGCTGTGCGCAGTTCGATCCTCGATGTGAAGCCTGGATAACGTAATGTCCGACGAGCTTCAATGCAGGCAGACGAGCTTCGGCTCAGGTGAGTCGTGGAAGAAGCCAACGCTTGCAGGTGGCGCAATGCCGGATGGTGCCATAAAGCGAAGAGCGATGGGTGTCGGGCCTCGACACAAAAAGCAAGAGGATCCGTGAAGCACAAAGGAAGAGCATTGTCCTTGGCGAAGCCCAAAAGCAAGAGGCAAGACACATGTCGTGGGAGAAGCGAAAAAACAAGAGATGTCGTCGACGAAGCGAAATCCAAGAGGGTCGTGTCGTGGGTGCAGCCAAAAAGCAAGAGGGGGCAAGAGGGTGATGGACGGGGGTTTTATCACCCATGAAAGCTTCCAGAATGTTCCACAGCCTCCCATTGGCTGAGGTTGGTCACGTGCTGGCCTTCAATCCTTCCTCCCCAATGAAGGTTTCAGTTTTCCTTCCCCCTTTCATTCGGGGGAGGTTTCACAGCCCATTGGTCGCTTTCTGGTGCAGTGTCGTTTGTTGGTCACATGGCCTGTTCTTTTGGCCACGCCTCCTTGCACATCTAAATGGCTTCCTTTGACCACACATAGGTTTGAAATCCTGCCTACTCAACGCATATTTGGTCTCTATTCCTACACAATGGGAAAGGGCTAATCTTTACATTCAATAAGAAATAACTAACTCCTGCAGGCTACATATTTTCTTGCAATTCACTATAGGGGGTTTGCCTTTATGGCAAAACCACAACACTAACCCCTCCTCTCACCGAGATTCGACCCGAGTCGTCCACATGGAGCGGCTGCGGTGAGCTGGCATTCATTTAACATTACCATTAGTATGACACGTAGATGTGATTCCCCTAACATTTTAAACTCTAATCCCAATGTGTGTGACATTATTTTTTTTGTAACATTTAAATGTACATTTTAAAACTGAATATGTCCCTCCTAATGCGTTGAGAAACTACCTAACAGATTCACACCCACAACCTTATACTGTTCAGTGTTCACGTATTGCCGGAATTTTGAAACTAAACACATAACCGGTGGGCAACATTTTTACATTTTACACAAAACACAATTTATTTCACAAAAAACTATGACCCAGGACCAGGACTTGAGGAATAAAACTTGGAGAATTTGTTGCTGGCGTCATCTTCTGGCTTCCTGCCTTGGTAGGCAGGCTAACAAAAACCGGCTGCCCTAGACCGGCATACAGGCCATTTGAAGCAAAGGGTCATCTAAATTTTCACCTCCTCAAATTGAGCCGTTTATTTGGTGAACAGGGCCACTGACACGTGGTCCAAAGGTGGGCTTCAATGCCACCCAAAAGGTGGTCCATGTAGCAAGATGATGGGGGCAGCCAGGAGGTGCAACAATAGAAATGGGTGTGGCCACAGAGCTGGTGGTCCATGATGGGAGTGAGTGTGGATGGCAGCAAGATGCTGCGACGGCAAGGTGAGTCCTCGTGATGGTCCTGGATCGGGGAAGAGGAGAAAACGCGACGACCAATAGGAAAGGACATGGTGACAACGCAAAACACAGGTATGACTATCGGGTGAGAGGAATGCTGGCAGAGTGAACTCGAGCCTGGCCTTACCCGTTCGTGCCCCCCACCGTTAACTACACTACCCAAGCCCTCCTTGTATTTACAATTCATCTCTACATCTCGTCACTCACGTCCCCTCTTTATTCCAAATTCGTCCCCAACTCCCCCCAGGTTCTCCCAGGAAAGAAAGGCGGAATGAACACAATGTTTCGTACTCACGTCGTGATGCTTCTTACCAATCAAACATTGAGTTCCGTGGTGCGAAATCCATCCCCTTGTGGATGGTTGTGGATGGTGCGAAGGGGTCTTCACAAAATCCTAACTACACTAACATCATTACACATTTTAATCTCCCCGGGGTTGTACCCTGCCAATTGGCCTTCTTTAAACTATGTGGTTCTAAGAACCCGAATTCCCATTGCCCACACTGTGGTGCACCTCTGAATTTGGGTCTAACCCCACAAATTTTCTACCTGTGCCCTCGCACAATTTCAGGGCTGGGTCGTGTGTCTCTACCAGCAGGTCTAACTACCTGCACCCCTCCGTTCACTAGAGCTGCCTCCCGAGCTTGCCTGTTCCTCACACTACCCTATCTGGGGAAGGCCCTCCCTGGCACTTACCCCCTGATGCCCACCGTGGCATTGGGAAACCCGGGTTCTTCCTCTGGATCCTCGGGCCCCACTCTCTCTAACCTAACTGGCTCCCTGAGCCTACCTGCGGCCTTACCTGGCCGACGAGCTACCAGTGACGGAGTGCCCCAATAACTATTGCTACCAATTAAGCCACACGCCCAGCCATTTCACTGTCTCATGCACCTCACAAAAAAAAAAAACGATTTCCACAATCAGCACCACAGGTGTCAATATCCGTTGCAATTTGCCTGCACCCTCTATCTAACTTTAAACTACCCACCCGGGCCTCTGTGAATGGGTTCCACTCCCCCCATTCAATCCTTCGCACCATGCATTCCACACCATGCATTCCACACCAATTATTTTCACACCACAACACAATTCAAACTTACACACTGCATCATTTATCTAACTAATTTCCCCTATAGCTCGTGCTTCCCTCGTCGTCCCTTTAAACTATGCACACCCTTTTTGTTAACAACCACTAAACTCTCTACTTCCCCACTACAGTTCATGGTCACTACTTAATTCTCAGTCCCTATGGTCTCTCTAGATCTCTAACCATTATCCTAGCCCTCCCTCAGCTAGTGCTTCGGTGCCCCCATAGAGCAACCATTGCTGGCCCCTCCATGGGCCGAACAATGCTATCCCCCTAAACCAGTGCTCATGAGCCCCCCCATCATGGGGAATGGTCACACCACCACACCCCCACGTGGGGGGCACAATACTCCCCCCCAGTCCTCTAAACTATGAGCCCCCATCTGTGGAGGTACTTTGTCGCGGCTCGGCCTCTAAGGCCAGAGCGATCCATGAGGGTGCTTGCTCGCCTGTATCGGGTCTTATTCAGTCGGCATGGATGATCCGAGGGGGGTGGAGTTGGTGGTCCCAGGTGCCGGGGTCCATCCCTGCGCGGGGCCCTGCGGTCCCACGCACGATGACCCAACCGGCCACGGTTATAAAAACTCACCTGGTAAGGTGCGTTCCTCCGAAACTCCGAATTTCCCCTCGAACCCCGCCGATCCCTCTTGCCGTGGTACGGCGCTAACAATACCATGCGGAGGTACGAATGTGGAGGTACGAATCCCTCATGCCGGTCCTTGCGGGACCGATGCAGCACTGACCCCCTCCGGTCCCCACGGTGCACCACTCATCGGGGCTCGCGTACTCTACCCGTCTCACTAAGCACTACCCCGGTCGGCGTCGATGCCTGAGCCGCATCATCATATCTCGCCACCCACTCTGTACTCGCACACCCCGGTGCGCACACTCCTTTCACACACTCTGTCTCAGTCGCACCCCTCACAATGGGCCCCCGATGAATGCCTGGGTCTATCCTGACCCCCAAGCTTGTCGAGCCTCCGATCGCACCAAACACATTTTCCGAAATCATCGCCACTCACTTTGGGGCTCCCCTTTTCCCGCTTCGCTTCCAGCACCTGTAAACTTCTTTTTTTGGTCAGCAAGTATTTCATCACGGTGCGAGCACCAACCTTGCACACATTCCATCAATTCCTCTCGTAATTCATTCCCTGTCTCTCCTTGTGTCTTTTTAATATTACTTACATCATTTTCCATATCCGCCACTTTTTTCCTTAACCCCCATTATTTCCCGATGCGCCCCTACTATTTCCTGCTCGAACGCTACCTTCGTCGTCTCAATGTGCTTTTGAATCTCCCTTTCTATGGCTCCCATTGTTTCTATCATGTCATCTACCCTTTTCGTCAATTCTTCATGAACCGTCCTACACTCGTTCTTTGTCGTTACCACTTCCCGCTTTAATTATTTTTGCGCCGCCTTCAACCCCCCAGTTACATCACCATTTCTCCCTACCTGTTCCCTTAATTCCTGTTATCCCACAGTCAATTTCTCTACCTTCTGCATCAATCCCTCTAATCCCCCATTCAGTTTGGCTGTGCTGTCCCTCAGCTCTCGCTGGACGCGCATCTCACACCACTTTACCTCGTCACGTAGCCCCGCGACCTACTCGCTCATCCTCTTCATACTGCAGCTTGATTCCTCCCTCATGGTGTTCATCTGATCACCCATTTTGTTCATTTCACATCTCGACTCTTCTCTCATGGCGTCCATCCGATCACCCATTTTATTCATTTGTACCTCAAAGCATGCTCTCATTTGAGTCATGAATACCTCCATGTTAATAAACCCCACTTGCACAACAGGTCCGGCCTCCGCCGCCGGCCCTGCGCACGAAGCACCGCCATGATCTCCACTCCCTGCCGTGCCGTGATTAACCCCAAGGTCAATCTGTTAGTTTGTGTCCTGGGTAATTAATTCATCCTCATTCTCTACATTTTCTATTCCCACCGGAACCTCCTCATCTTGGCCAGCCATCATCTGAATTTAATTTTAATTTTTCATTTGTTTTAAACTAAATTTCCACCCGCTCGTAATTTCGCAGTACGTGAAGCGTACTCCAGGGCCAAATATCCCAAACTCCTGACACCAATTTTGTTGCAGATCCCGGGTTCGTCGACGTACTAAGGGGGTTTATGTCCCGTTTCACCACGAACTCCGGTTCCACTGAGGCTGCCGACTGCGAGCGACTAGACTCGTGATTGATGGATTGCTAAGCAATTCCGATCGCCAACCTCCCAGCCACGCGCCTTAGAGTTTGCTGGTCAAATATTCCCAAATACCTTCAAGACACATGACCAAAGAAACCGGAGATCGAACCCTCGCTTTCACACACCTTATGGGGTGCCGAGCGGATTTGCACTGTGTGGAAAGCAGCGTTACCTAACGTGATTTATGGACCTGATTCAAGCCAAATTCGGTCTCGGATGATGCTCGGCCAATGGAGAAAAGACGTACCCGAACAGGTTGGAATGTAACAACGAAATGTACAGCCTTTTATTTTGAAGGCACAGAGAAACAGACAAACATGCAGCTTATCAATTCCTTACCTAATTATAAACCTGACTTGGTGCCTTCACACTCACACACTCGCACACTCGCACAGGGAAAGACACACTGGTTATTGGCATACCGATACCGATGTACGTGCTGGGATTGCCTCAAACGTGGCCGCGGCTGTGCGCAGTTCGATCCTCGATGTGAAGCCTGGATAATGTAATGTCCGACGAACTTCAACGCAGGCAGACGAGCTTTGGCTCAAGTGAGTCGTGGAAGAAGCCAACGCTTGCAGGCCAGCCGGATGGCGCAGGAGATCGACGAAGAGCGATGGGTGTCAGGCCTCGACGCAAAAAGCAAGAGGATCCATGAAGCACAAAGGAAGAGCAGTGTCCTCGGCGGAGCCCAAAAGCAAGAGGCAAGACACGTGTCGTGGGAGAAGCAAAAAAACAAGAGATGTCGTCGATGAAGTGAAATCCAAGAGGGTCGTGTCGTGGGTGCAGCGAAAAAGCAAGAGGGGGAAACAGGGTGATGGACGGGGGTTTTATCACCCCTGAAAGCTTCCAGAATGTTCCACAGCCTCCCATTGGCTGAGGTTGGTCACGTGCTGGCCTTCAATCCTTCCTCCCCAATGAAGGTTTCAGTTTTCCTTCCCCCTTTCATTCGGGGGAGGTTTCACAGCCCATTGGTCGCTTGGTGGTGCAGTGTCGTTTGTTGGTCACATGGCCTGTTCTTTTGGCCACGCCTCCCTGCACATATAAATGGCTTCCTTAAACCACACATAGGTTTGAAATCCTGCCTACTCAATGCATATTTGGTCTCTATTACTACACAATGGGAAAGGGCTAATCTTTACATTCAATGAAAATAACTAACTACTGCAGGCTACATGTTGTCGTGCACTTAACTATAGGGGGTTTGCCTTTATTTTGCAATATATATACAGACTTGGCATTTAATATGGAATCTTTTTTTTGTGGGGGTGAACTTACTTTTCAACATGACTTAGAACCAAAGGTTCATTGCAATTATGTTGAAATTATTCTAGATTTTGTTAATGTGACCTTTAAAAGAAACAAAAACCACATTTGACATTTTGAAGCAAATAAATTGATCCTTGAAAGTGATGTAAACTGATATCGAACTCAATTCACGGACAGTACTGTCTTAAACTTCTGTACATTTTCCAGAAGTATCTCTTTATTTTGCACATTAACCAAAAAAAATTTCAACAAAAACAAAAGCTAAATTATGACTGGGATTACGGACAGTAAAATTACAGTTCAGTACTTCGTGTAACCCCCACGAGCATTCAGGAGAGCACGTACACGTCGAGGCATGCTTTTCACGAGATTTGCCAAGGTTTGGACAGGAATCGCTTGCCATGCAGTTACAATAGTCTGCTGCAATTCACGCACAGAGGTCGGCTGCTGGTCCAAGTTGTCGATTTGACGCGTTAATTCTGCCCACAAGTTCTCCATCAGATTCATATCCGGGGACATGGCAGGCCACTCCATATGCTCTACACCATGGTCAGCAAGAAAGTGTTGGATCATGCGAGCATGATGAGGCCATGCATTGTCATCTTGGAAGACAAAGTTTCCTCGAAAGGCTGCACGAGCAAATGGAAGCAATGTTTCTTCCAGAATGACCCTGTACTTGAACTGGTTCAGGTTTCCATTCAGAACAACCAGGTCAGTTTTGCCCCCTGCATGAAAAGCAGCCCAAACGGCCACCCCACCACCTCCAGCTTGGACTCTTGGCACTATACAATCTTCGTTGTGGGCTTCATGCACTTGTCTGCGCACTCGGACGCGGCCATCTTGACGATAGCCCAGAAATCTAGACGCGTCACTGAAGGTCATGTGATTACAGTGTCCTGGCTGCCATTGACGGTGCTCTCTGGCCCACTGCAATCGGTGCTGGCTGTGTTGTCTGGTCAGGCGTGGCTTTCTCAGGGGACGCCTGGCACAATAGCTTGCTTGAACCAGTCGTTGGTTGACTAGCCTTCTGGATACAGGCACATTTGTCAGTTACTGGCACTCAGCGCTAAGCCGATTAGCTGACTTGGTACGGCCATTGCAGACTAACCGGTGCACCTGGCGATCATCTCTCCTTGTGGTTCTGCGTGGACGTCCTGGCCTCGGTATTGGAGTAGGGACACCCCTCTGAGCATTTCGTTTCAGGATCTTTGACACCTGACCTTGAGTGATGCCATACTGCCGAGCAATAGCATGCTGTTTCATGCCGTAATTTCGTAAAACCACCACTCCATGACAAACAGCATTGTCGAGTTGACGGACCATCTCCAGAGGAAGCGGCAATAACTTTTGGAGACATGCAGCAGTTGTTTTCCACTAATACAGAACGCAACAACCCTTGTATACCCGACTGTGAAGCCAATCATCAAATGCACCTGTCCGTACATTTTGCCATGCCACCTGTGATGTAATCCTGTTGTTGACTTCTTGCTGCGACAGACAATGTGACATGGTTCTTTTAACAAATAAATCACCAAAGTGTAAAAGAAACTTACCAGATTGATATACTGAGTTAAGAAAGTAAACCCAAGTCAAGAAAAAAAATATATTCCATATTAAATGCCAAGTCTGTATATCGTTTTTTATATATTCTTTTCTTAGTTGCAATTGACTGTCTTTTTATGGTGTTAGCTGAGCTTTGGCACCCATGTTCATGCAATCTGAAACACAAAAACACTCATTAGATTGTATGGCTGGCCTTTCTGTTAACATTTTTTGCAATGCCTGGAAATAATAGACATTGCACGTTATGAAGAAACTAAGCACAAACATTCATTCCACACAGAGCAGAGTATTTGTAAAGTTTTTGCTCCTGAGATGAAACGTTAATAACATTAACTTCACGTTTCAGTTTAGATTTTGTATTGCACTTTTCGACCTATTTACAAAAATTGCTTTAAACCTACGTTTCGCACAAGAAAGTTACATTGAAGCACAATATATTATCAGTAGATAAGCAGATATATCTTTGGTAAGAATTTTGTTCACATCTTATGTTCATTTTGCACATTAAACAGTAAAATATCAAAAAATGTTGGGTGTACCTAAACTTTTGACTGGTAGTGTATACCTATATATTTAATCGTGTTATATATATATATATATATATATATATATATATATATATATATATATATATATATATATATATATATATACACGAGGGTAAATAAAAAAGTAAAGCCAATTTTTATTGGGTGTTAGTTTTACACACATATTGCCTTTACTTTTTGATTTACCCTCGTATATACAGTATGCACTTATAACAAATTAAAATGCAAGCAGACAGACAAAATCAGTGGTATAATGTCATAACGCCTGTTGCTCTGTTTGCATGTGAAAGCTTTTGTTCCTGCTCCAGAGGCTTATGTTGTTATGCTGTGACATATGTAGAGCCATAACTGCCAAAGATGGATTTCTGTTCAAGCAAAAACTGTTTTGTTTTGCACTTCAAGCACAGTCCAGTCCATACCATGGCACATTCAGCAAGTGCTCATCAAGAAGTCTTCCACTAGCTATTGACACCTTGCATCATGAAAATTGTAGCAATTTTCTACATTATTTTCAATCGTCAAATTTCATATACCTGAATTTTCTGGTAAACAGCTTTTGTTAAGTCTAATTTATTTTTTCTTCTTATGTCTTTTTTTTGTCAAAACGATGTATAGTTTACCTCCACTGCTGTATCTGCCATGTAACACTGATTTGGTTGTCCATGTTGCTGTATCTGCCATGTAACACTGATTTGGTTGTCCATGTCCTTCCTTATATTTTGGGAGAACATGTCTATTAAACATTGTACTGCTTTGGTCCTCAGGGTATTGATGAAGGACCATCTGGACTAAAACTCATCTCAGACATAATTAGAGAGGAGCTCCACATTGATGTGAGTGTGCTTATGGGTGCAAACATTGCCGGGGAGGTGGCAGATGGAAAGTTCTGCGAGACGACCATCGGTAAGATTGACTATACACAACAAAAACGGATGTGAACATTTACGTGGTTGAAATACCACTCAGTAGAGACTGACTTTCTTTTTTTCCATCAAGTTCGAAAAGTATTTAATAACACACAATTGTACCTCCATAGGCAGCAAGAACAAACAAAATGGACTGCTCCTCAAGAACCTCATGCAGACGCCCAACTTTCGCATCGCAGTAGTGGAGGACGCAGACACTGTGGAGATCTGTGGGGCATTGAAGGTAAGATGATGGATAATCAGTCTTGCTTCAATTCAACGAAGCTCAACAGATGGCGCTTGGCTGTGAGCACCTCATGACCACACATCTCTTATGTTCAAAGAACGTCGTAGCCGTTGGTGCTGGTTTCTGCGACGGTATGGGTTATGGCGACAACACGAAGGCAGCCATCATTCGTCTCGGCCTTATGGAAATGATTGCCTTTGCCAAGCTCTTTTGCCGTGGCCCAGTGCAGAGCGCTACCTTTTTGGAGAGCTGTGGAGTTGCTGACCTTATCACGACATGCTACGGTGGTCGCAACCGCCGTGTGGCTGAAGCTTTTGCACGCTCAGGAAAGGTATGAGGTTACAGGAGAACAGACATAATTTCAAGGTGTATAAACTTCCAACAAACATCAGAATGGTTTATTCAATTAGTGGGGCGGCTTAGCCCAAATATTCAAAAGAATTGTGCATTTTGTGATACAAGCACCAAATTTGGCACACTAGTAGACTATCATATTATGAAAAGATCTGGATATTGGGCCATCTCAGATTCAGAGATTTGATTTTTGCAAGATTTGCAGATTTTGCAAGCTGAGATTGCAACGCCAGGGACGGCCGACTCCTTCCTACGAGCTGCCCACGTCACCCGCACAAGAAGAGCTCATCAAATCACTGCAGCGGCACTGCACATCCTGCAACACCGTGCGTATGAACGCCACTGTATGACATATGCTGATGATGCAGAAGACCTGCCTGAGTTCGAAGACTGGTGTCACCAGAGAGGAGAAGACATTCCCAACTTTCAGTACTGGGCAACTGTGCTGGAACTAGAGATGTTGGTACTGGTCTACGTGCGTTCTCTGCGGCAGGCTTCATTCACGACGTACCTTGATGCCCTGACGGAACTGGTCCCATGGTTCCATGCCTTAGACCACACACACTATGCCAGGTGGGTCCCTGTTCACCTGAGGGACACGGTTGCACTCCCAATGAAGCACCCAGATGTAGCCAGAGAATTCAGGGCTGGCAACTTCACTGTACAGAAGACGAAGAAGGTGTTCTCTTCGATCCCAATCGAATCGAAATCTTGCAAAAATCAAATCTCTGAATCTGAGATGGCCCAATATCCAGATCTTTTCATAATATGATAGTCTACTAGTGTACCAAATTTGGTGCTTGTATCACAAAATGCACAACAGGTTTGCTATGCTGCTACACTAATACCAAATCAGAGTTACTCGTTTCTTCGGAAGTACAAACACAAAACAGTGATGAGGTGCAATAAGATTTTCAAATAGATCAAGGCTGTTTAACTTGGCAACGAGCTGTCCCAAGGACAACAGATATAACATTTTAAATCATTTATGATAACAAGTTGAACCTGCAGTAAACTGACCTTTTCACAGGCACTAGCACAGCTGTACATAAATAGAACATTGTACCAATAAATGAACTTTTCATTGCGACTTGTTGGCTGGCTAGAAGTCTTCCCTTGATTGTCAGACTCGAAGGTCTTTGTGACTTTTCTGAACTCAAAAGTGCTGATGTTTGTCTGGTGTGCTTCTGGCTATTTCAGAGCATCGAGGAGCTGGAGAAGGAGTTATTGAAAGGACAGAAGCTGCAGGGTCCACAGACAGCAGCAGAACTCTATAGAATTCTACAGACACGAAACAGTGTTGATAAGTATGTTGTTATACCCATGATTTATCCACTTCCACTAAAATGGCTCACCATACTGATTGAGCATGCTTTTTTTATTTATCCAGAACAAGTAGCACGAAAGTCACAATGTAGATCCTGTTTGCTGATCTTAAGGCGCAAAACGAAAAAACGCTGTATTAAAGTTGATTGACAAGTTGACACACATGTTAACACAAATACACCGTTTTTCGACAAGTCTGTTCCTCACAAATGTAATATTTTGTTGAGCAGTAAAGGCTATTCCTAAAGCAGTATATTAAGACTGGCGAGGTACCTGTGCTACGTAAGGTTGGGAGGCCGAAAGCAAACAGACATGCGGAAACGGCGAATGGGAAACGATGAGCCAATAAATTCCACATTCCTGTGCCACCTTCAGTCGAACATCAGGCACTAACAGCCTGTCCGTGAAGGACTTGGGCAAAAACATATTGCAGTTGAATGTTTCTACACTAAACTACGAAAGTACAAATGCCAAATCTGCGAATGTCAGAGGTAGAAACCCTCACGTCATTTCCTCATTCTCGTTTAAACTCAATCTTACTATATTTTCGTTCCAATCATCATCATTCCAATCACAAATTAATACTGTAGCATTAATATACCAAAATACAATGTTACAAACACCCGTGAGGTAAACGAGTATTGACTGATTTGACGTGTAACCACTGCAGATGAACCTGCCCGCAAGAAAGGGTGGATATGAAACATTTCGTGCAAATGGAAATTCACAATCATAATTGTATTGAGAAATTTATGAAACATCCCACCCACCTTAGGATGGTTAAAAGCAGCGTCGTTCAGGGGGAAACTCAAAATCACGATTGCATTGAGGTATTATCAAACAAGCGAATCTTCGTCATTGTGTTTACTTCCAGATCGGGAGCAGCTTTGTATCCATCAAAACTCAAAATATTAATTGTATTGAGGAAGTTATGAAACCTCCCACCTACCTTAGGACCTCCGCTGGGACGGATGCCCTCTGTAGGTTAGGGCAGAAATTTGAAACTGTTCAGGGTGCCAGCGATAGCTCATCTACTCTTTACGAAGGACACCATGGGATCTTTATCGTCTCCCAACTAATGCCGGCAGATGGGATGCCCGTTTCATGCCCATCCGAGCGATGGCACACCCATTGATGAATCACCGGTCTGTGAAACACTGGGATTACAGTTCATAGCTGGGCCAATATTTGAATACAGCTAGGCAGCTTAGAAGCAAGTGTGTGCATCTGTAGGCCATCCTGCCAGCCCATAGAGGTAGTTATTTCCCAAAATAATTCCAGTAATCTCTGTGTGTATGTTTGTATGTTTGTATGTCTGTGACCGCTGTTTCTCGACAACCACGGGTCCGATATACTTTAAACTTGCCAGGTATATTGCTGGGGACCCGAGGATGTGCCTTTTCAAGGTTTCATATTAATCGGACAAGTAGTTACCGAGCTATGTCCAAAAAACGATTCAACCAATCAGAGAGCAGCGAGCTATCACGTGTGCCGAACGTGGCGAACAGACTCTGCCTCGGACGGCACATTTGAGAGCGTATTCATTTATTTCACGTTGGAAAACTATGTTGCCGTTAAACTATGTTTTAAAACTAATTAAAACTACTATCTATAATTCCACGGGTCCGATAAAAAACACCGTACTCGCAAGCCGTTCGCTTTGGACCAAACCATTTCATGTAAATAGAGGGGGGGGGGGGGGGGGGATTGTCACCGTACTCACAAGCCGTTCGCTTTGGACCAAACCATTTCATGTAAATAGAGGGGGGGGGGGGGGGGGGGATATAATTTTAGATATATATATAGTACGGGCATGCCCTAGTTTCCCAAAATGCAGGTTTGGCATAAATGCGAAGTAATTTCATTGGGATATTGAATGAGTCAAATTGTATGTAGAAAGCTGTTACAAACCTGCTCCACATGTGTGTCTAAAACTGCCCAGGTTTGGCATAAATGCGAAGTAATTTCATGGGGATATAGAATGAGTCATCTTATGTGTAGAAAGCTGTTACAAACCTGCGCCACATCTATCTATAATTCCAGTAATCTCTGTGTGTATGTTTGTATGTTTGTATGTCTGTATGTCTGTGACCGCTGTTTCTCGACAACCACGGGTCCGATATACTTGAAACTTGCCAGGTATATTGCTGGGGACCCGAGGATGTGCCTTTTCAAGGTTTCATATTAATCGGAGAAGTAGTTACCGAGCTATGTCCAAAAAACGATTCAACCAATCAGAGAGCAGCGAGCTATCACGTGTGCCGAACGTGGCGAACAGACTCTGCCTCGGACGGCACATTTGAGAGCGTATTCATTTATTTCACGTTGGAAAACTATGTTGCCGTTAAACTATGTTTTAAAACTAATTAAAACTAATTTGCGATTCATCGTAACTGCGATTTGCGACCTTCCGGACAGTGAAGACTGCACTTCCGGCAGCCAATCACAGAACGCGTTGTTGCGTAGGCGTGGCCGATGTGAGAGCGAGCCGAGCCGAGCGCGTGCGCCATTACGGTTCGTAATTCGATTTCTTCCGGAGAAAATAATAATTTCTCGATTTCTTATGCGCATTATTTCTCCCAATTCAGTCAGAGCGAAGGGCGGAAGCGAAGAGCGTTGTTTTTTTTGTTTACGGGCGTACGGCCGTACGGGCGGGGTAGAGCGTACGGGTAGCGTTTTTTTTTTTTTTTGGCAAGGAACGGGCACCCACGTACGGGCATGCCCTAGTCTATCTATAATTCCAGTAATCTCTGTGTGTATGTATGTATGTATGTATGTATGTTTGTTTGTCTGTGACCGCTGTTTCTCGACAACCACGGGTCCGATATACTTTAAACTTGCCAGGTATATTGCTGGGGACCCGAGGATGTGCCTTTTCAACGTTTCATATTAATCGGACAAGTAGTTACCGAGCTATGTCCAAAAAACGATTCAACCAATCAGAGAGCAGCGAGCTATCACGTGTGCCGAACGTGCCGAACAGACTCTGCCTCGGACGGCACATTTGAGAGCGTATTCATTTATTTCACGTTGGCAAACTATGTTGGCGTTAAACTATGTTTTAAAACTAATTAAAACTAATTTGCGATTCTTTCGCTTTCCTGCGCGTTTGTGCACGCTATGGCGATTTCTTTACCAAACTCCGCAAGCCGTTCGCTTTGGACCAAACCATTTCATGTAAATAGAGGGGGGGGGATTGTCACCGTACTCGCAAGCCGTTCGCTTTGGACCAAACCATTTCATGTAAATAGAGGGGGGGGGATATAATTTTAGATATATATATAGTACGGGCATGCCCTAGTGTGTCTAAAGCTGCCATCCCTTCATACCCTTTTTAATGTTCATACCTTTGTACAAACAACAACAACAACAGGCATTTTAAGGCCATTTTCCCTGCTAGAGCGGGTTCTTTGTAATCTGTCTTAAATGTTCAGCACTTTCGGAGATGTAGAGGTGCATAGTATTTCGGATTTTCCAAGATGGCTCCCATACCACATGACATATGACGTCATAATTATCATTTAAAGAAAATATACAGGTGGAGGTGCACCTATGGTAAAAATTTCCTGTCAATCAGACCAACGGTTGCAGAGAAAATTATATTTATTCGGTGCGGACAAACAGACAAACAAACAAACGGACTCAAATGCAACACCCTCTCTTCTGGTGAGGGTAACTAGAGTGGTCATAGAACATACCACAAAAACATAGAGGGTTCAAGTATATATTTCAACGATGATAAAATAATGATTTTAAAGGTTGATAAAAAATCTGGAAGTTTAGCGCTACTAAAGTGGTCTTATATACCACACTTATACACTGTAATAAAAAGACGTTGAGTCACAGATTAGGAGATGGTGGCTTTATTGATCACCATGGATTGCAGTGTCAATATAGCCATATCAGCAGCCTCTTCTTCACCCTGAAATTGCACTCTCTCACATGCCACACCCACTTTGCAGGAACTGCGCTTGACAGCTCCCATTACTCGTACATACACCACCCTATAGAGTTTCAAACATATCCAAGTACTGCAAAACTGGACGTTGTTGGAAGTATTAAGATGGCGATTTGTGTTCTACAGTGTTCAAGTATATAATTCAATTTGAATAAAGGTTTACATGTGTATAAATAAATTAATTCTGGGTTTCACCGCCGTTGTACCCTGTATCTACTATCTATTACATCACCCTATATAACACGTTACATTAGTTCTTCATGCCTGTTGTTTGTGCCCTTTATGATGTCCTTAACAACAGTTAGTTTCCTGTTTGGAATGATTTTACATTTTGGTTGACTGCCAGATAGGCAGAGAGTAAAGATAAATCTCACTCCTCTCTGCGCATGTGTGATCGGGAGGAATTCGGAGACAAAGTACTGTTAACGGGCAGATTTGTCTTCCAATTAATGTTCAAAATAGAACATTCAATTTAAAGTTGTTCTTCAATCATAAACTGATGATCATAAACTGTTAAGACAGACAACCAATTGCTTAACCTGCTTTTCGCTTTGCATATGTGGAGTAAAAAGTGGCAGGTTGGGGAGAGGAAGGGGTCAGACCCACCCAAGGACTGAGCGAAACACCAACAGCGACCGGGCAGGGAGAGGCTAAGTGTGTCACTAAATTGGATGGGTGCCAACTTCTATAAAACCATGACCAGGCTCTGCCAGGTGTGACCCACGAAGCAACCTTAGCTGCTGAGCCTGCGCGACTACAGTCGTCGCAACTCCCCTACAGAATGGGCTAAAGCAGCACAGCCGGTAACCACACCTCCATTCAAGAAGCCCTGCCCACTGTTAACACCAACTCTGGACACGGCCCAAGATTGTCCCTGAAAATCCATGTCGCCACTTGGAACTCGCTGCGTACTGCCGAGTGCAGTCTGCAGTATTTCCTGTCTTATGCTATCTATCTCTTATTTATATCCAGAGGAAGGCATGAGTCCTTCAGATTAGATTAATCAATCAATCAAGCAAAAATGGTTTATTAAATACATGAGCTTCCAGTTATTTTATGATTTGAGGGTGTGTAGGGGTTTGGGTTATGAATTGTTACACTGTATTGCTTCCTTCTGTATTTCTGCCCCATGTGTGTCAATACACTTTATACACCACTTGGTCTCGTGGCAAATTTGAGTGTCTTGATTGTTAGTTTAATTATACACACCCGTTAAAGGGAAAATCGAGTTTGGGTGATTAGCACCCAGGATGAGACAGTGTGGTTGTCTGGCAATTCGCTCGGTCACCATTAGTGATTAGCATGAGTAATGGATGCATGGCACCAATCAGCGTGACATAGCGAGTGGCTCGGTGGTTCCATTGGAGTATGGTATCATGGCAAACAGACCTGTGATCCGACTCAGAATGATTGAATCAGTCGGTTGGCACGACCACTTTGACGTGGTTCGGCTGGATTTGGACCCGGTAACTATTTGAAGCCGACAGCTGCAACAATACATTACCTATATTCCTAGGACACTCAATTATATAATAATACGTAGACTAATAATTTACATTTCCAGTAAATCATACACGCCTTACCTTGCATATACAGTACATAGCTCAGCGCGGCCATTTTCCTTATCACTGAATTGAGCTGTTATTGAAATACAAAACTTAATTTTAACAGATTCCCCACATGCTCAACTGTACCCCTAGCAATGCCTGAAATATTTTAAAATGTATTTATTTGAATGCTTCATTAATAACTAGTACAAAAGCCCATTAAAAATGACGGGTTGGTAAAGTTTATTTGACGATGCAGCTTCGTGAGCGTGCCAAAGTCTGAAGCCTCGGCCTAGTGTCAGGTGTGCTTATAGCTTCTTTATTATTAGACATCATACAGATGTAAATGAACACTCGTTTTTCTCTGCGTGCGTTGTACATCATGTGCAGCAAATTTCACCTCCCTGTGTCATGTATTTATTGTTATTTTAAAAAACGCTTCTGTACACCACCCTTGAGGCTCGGTTTGCAAGCCACCATCTACAATTCCAATAGAAGAAACATAATTACTCTTTTATGGAAAATATTTTTCGAGTTTGTTTTATCCTCAAAAATAGACCATAGTGAACACACATTAGTGTTAAAAGATTGGCCTTTAAAACCTACCCTTATGAAGGGGGACAGACATCTGTACAAAAACACAAACTGACATTGTTTTATATGGAAGATGCTTTTATTGTATTTAATAAACTAGAAATCCCCATGAGATTTAAAAAATTTATTTATATGCTTAATCTCATTCTAGGTACTACCAACACGTATGCAAAATTTGGTGGAGATCCGGCCAGCCCTTTTCTCTTCTATGATTTTCAGATGTACATGCATACATACATACATACACAGACAATTGCCTTATTTAATATAGCAGGATAAGATTCTATTTGGTGTCGTTTATGACGTTGAAGGACACGAATTGCTTTAATCTGCTAACTATAGGTCTCTGTGTTAGTAAACGTTTGATTAGCTGTTTTAATTGATTGATAGTTTTTGTGCTGTGTTGTGCTCTCATTGGTCTGATAATTACCTCCACCACCAAAGGTGGACGACAGAGGTAACGTTTTCACCCCTGTCTGTTTGTGTGTCTGTGAGCAGGACATCTCTATAAAGTTATGGACGGATTCTGATGAAACTTGGTGGATTGGTTGGGTGCATGACAAGGACGAAGTGATTAGATTTTGTTAAAGATGCGGATCCGATAATGTTTTAAGTGATTCTTCACCATTGAGTGATAGGGCCAAAAACGATATATAGCATTATATTTCAAAAAGTTGTGGACGGACAAAATTAGGTAGATGAGTTGGGTGGATGACAAGAACAAGCCGATTAGAATTTGGTCAAGGTCTGGATGCAGATCCTACATTCCTACCTATGAGTAAACTGTTCAGCCTGGTGGAGGTGTGCTCTACCGAATGCAATTCATCTGCACCTGGGCCCGAGAAGAGCTTTTTGCTAATATTGCTGTTCAAAAAGGCATTCGTATAATCTGCAATGGAAAATCATCTCGTTTATCAAATAATTACGGGAGGTGTGAAATTAATTATTAGCTCTCCTCCCTTTCCCCCAAGCATCTGTGTGTGTCTGTCCAGGCCGTAACGTTTCTGAGATTTTTTCAAGTTTTCAAGAAAACTTTATTATGAGAAAATGGAGAAGACAAATAATAATTTGGTCAAAGAAACATAAAATCGTCAATTTTCATCTGATTGACCTGAAGTTTTAAGAATTTGCATATTGGGTCACTGAATTGGTTCACCAATGAAATGCTGGAATCTGATTGGGTTTTTTTTTTTAAATCAAAAGGTCAAAGTTCATGGTTGTATAAATATCAACATGCCAGCCATATCTATATGACCTAATTCATAGTTCTCTTGAATATCAAAGGTCAATTTCCATCTCATTGACTTGAAATTTGAGCAAGGTTTGCATATTGGGTCAATGAAGCCGATTTGCCTTTGAGGTCAAAAGGTCATGGTCACCTAAAATCGTCAGTTTTTTTTAGACGTTTTTTTTTGTCATGTTTAGCATACAAAAGAAGTCTGAATACAAAGCGGATGCGGACGGTCTTTGTATTATCAGATGCTTTCTAGTTATTATTGATATCTATTTGTAAAAAAAAAAAACCCCCAAAAAACTGAAATGTGAAATTGGTTTCCCTTTTTAAAATTCTTCCTCTTTTGGATAGATGTTACATTGGAGATTAATAAATACTAGCAGAAGTACCCAGATTTGCCGGGTAACACAGAGTCGCTTCGTACCAGGAATATGAAGAGGGGGGAGAGAGAGTGAAGAGGAGGTAGGGAAGGGGGAAGAGGTAGGGAATGGGGGAGGGAGGGAGGGAATGGAGGAGGGTAGTGAAGGGGAGGAGATGGGATAGGTAGGGAGAGGGGGAAGGGAGGGAGGGGAGAGAAGGTAGGGGGAATGGGTGTGGGAGGGGAAGAAGGGAAGGGGTGTGGGGAGGGAAGGGGAGCAGGATGGGAGGAGGAGGTGAGGGGTGGGGGATGGGGGTAGTGGGCAAGGAAGGAGAGGTGGAGGGGGGAGAGGAAAGGGAGATGAGAGCGATGGGGTGGAGAGTGGGTGGGAGGGATGGCGAGAAGAGGGTGGGTGGGAGGTATGGAGGAGGGGGAGAGGGTGGGTGGGGAGGGATGGGTGGGAGAGATATAGACCAGGAGCCCAGAAGGTTTATTCAAGTGAAAAGCGCCGAAGCAACTGACCACGTGGGTTGAAAGGGTTCTACCCCCACATCACAAAAATGCATTGCTGCCGGGTCAGGGCCGGTGCCTTCCCACCCAAATCGCCCAAAATATGGGCTGCCATTACCGAAAATCCTATTTTCATCAATATCTGGAAAACTATACATGGCAGTATCACAAATCTGGTGTCTACACCCATGTTTTCATGGTCAATCATTATAAAAATGCATTTCTCCTTAGCCAGGGTTGTGTCTTTCCCGCCCAAATGCACCCAAAGTAAGGAAACCATTGCTGAAAATCATATTTCCCTCAATATCTGGACAACTATACATGGGAGAAGCACAAATCTGCTGTCTACACCCATGTTTTCATGGTCAAACATTACAAAAATGCAGTTTTCTCCTTAGTAAGGGTCATATTTTTCCCGCCCAAAGTAAGGAAACAATTGCTGAAATCCTACTTTCCTCAATATCTTGAAAACTATACATGAGAATATCACAAATGATGTGTCTACAGTCTACACCCATGTTTTCATGGTCAATTATTACATTGCCAACAATCGCAGTGCTTTAAAAATGCCTAAATTCACCATGTATTATCTAAACAATGGTGTATTATATTGTACTGACTGGTTGTAATTTCACATCATGTTTCTTCAGAAAGGGCAAAGTTAAGCCCCTCCAGCGGATGGAATCAGATCCAGCTCATATGATGGCATTGCGATCTCTGACTTCTGAGGAAGTAGACATTCCAGGTGTTACCGCCTTTGTCTGCTCGATGTATGGGTTCAAAACCTCTGACATTAATGAAGCCAGATACAAGGCATTCATGCGCACGAGTGGTGGTAATGAGAAGGAGCCCCTTGCCAGAATCAAGAAGAGAAACTGTGCTTCTCTTCCCCCGTGCAGCAAGACACTTGGTAATCATATCAAAAGAGCCCGATATGTGGCAAGAATCTGGAAGAGGGCTGACCAGACTGATCCAACAGGTGGGGCAAGTCCCACAGACTATGGATGGAAGTTGACTCAAAACTGCTTTGAACCAGATTGGTACCCAGGAAGTGCAGTACCAGAGTCCCTCACAGGCCCACCTACGGATGATGGAGACAGAGTTGGAGCAGCTTCCATAGATGACGAGGAATCAGACGTCGATAGTACTTGGAGTGAGGACAGCAATACTAGTGATGAGAATGACGGAGTAGACACGTGAAAATGCAGAGATGTCAGAACAACTCGTGTCATTGAACCGTACTATTTTCCTTCTGAAGGACAATGACTCTGCAAGTTGTGAGTTGAGGACACAAGTTGGATGGAAATACCATAATACACCATTGTTGAGGTAATGCATGTTGAACTGGATATTTTAAACACTGTAAATGTTGTCAATGTAATGACTGACCATGAAAACATGGGTGTAGACACGTCATTTGTGACTTTAAACACTTTTCTTGCACAGTGTTTCTAAAAATGTTTAAAACCTAAACACAAATGTCAAATTCATAAACACCGTCTGTTTAATAAACACAAGATATCAACTTCCTAAACATGTTCAGCATAAATTTAAACATGTTTAGAAACGTGGTGCAAGATAGTGTTTAGAAAAGTGTTTAAAGTCTAAACACTGTTTTTGCATATGGTATTATCATGTATAGTTTTCCAGATAATTAGGAAAGTATGATCTTTTAACAATGGTATCCTTACTTTGGGCGCTTTTGGGCTTGACCAAGGAGAAATGCATTTTTGTAATGATTGACCATGAAAACATGGTTGTAGACAGCAGATTTGTGATACTCCCATGTATAGTTGTCCAGATATTGAGGGAAATAGGATTTTCAGCAATGGTTTCCTTACTTTGGGTGCTTTTGGGTGGGAAAGACACAACCCTGGCTAAGGAGAAATGCATTTTTGTAATGATTGACCATGAAAACATGGTTGTAGACAGCAGATTTGTGATACTCCCATGTATAGTTGTCCAGATATTGAGGGAAATAGGATTTTCAGCAATGGTTTCCTTACTTTGGGCACTTTTGGGTGGGAAAGACACAACCCTGGCTAAGGAGAAATGCATTTTTATAATGATTGACCATGAAAACATGGGTGTAGACACCAGATTTGTGATACTGCCATGTATAGTTTTCCAGATATTGAAGAAAATAGGATTTTCGGCAATGGCGTCCCTATTTTGGGCGATTTGGGCGGGAAGGCACCGGCCCTGACCGGGCAGCAATGCATTTTTGTGATGTGGGGGTAGAACCCTTTCATTCAACCCACGTGGTCAGTTGCTTCGGCGCTTTTCACTTGAATAAACCTTCTGGGCTCCTGGTCTAATATGAGAGAGGAGGGGAGACAGGAACGTAGAAGGGAGAGGAAGGGGAAAGGGTTGCACTTAACGTTGTAATGGTCATCGTTTCCCATGTTAAATCCTCAAAATGTTTGTAAGTTAGTGAGAAATTGTCGGATTTCCATCAAATTTGTTGTAGTCGAGTGTTCAACCACTCCAGCGACCACCAAAACCGAATTGGAGTTAAAATAGACCCACGAGGTCTTGAAGAACATTTGTGAAGATTGTCTGACCCATCAAGGTCAAAACCCCACATTGTCCTTAAAAGCCATGTTGTTCAAAATTAATCGGATTTTCACCAAATTTGTTTTGCCAGGGCCACGATCGACCTGAAGATGCTACTAAACCCGAAATCAAATCCGAGTTAAAATAAACCCATGAGGCCGCTCAAAGCAAAAAGAACGTTTCCCCCAAAGGAATTCCTTTACAAAGCCATAATTCCCGATTTAATAGCCATCCCAACAAAATTTAAAGCTAATATTAAAAGCTTAGGGACGCAATGATATTCATAACGTTAACGATAAAACCTTCATTTAGACAATTGATTCGCCAAAAACCGCGCGGCCTAACATCTAGCCAAGACCAAACCTGATGTGATGTGAGAGTGGGTTGACCAAGATGGCGGGCCGCCATCTTGGTAAGGCTTTTTATATGTTTTTTGTTGTGAGTACCTCGTTAATCATTTTCAAAAAGGTTGTTTTAACACACCCAAACAGCCAGTTTTCATTCATGCACTCTCGTGGGGATCGAGAAGTATACATGCAAAGTTTGGGGCCTCTAGGTTGCATGGTTTTGGATTTATGGAGGATTGCCAGCCACCTTAACCTTCACTAATTTGCCAGTAAATCATCAATGAATCCGAAGATGTTTCTGAACCTCCATGCAGATGTTCGTTTTTTCCTGCTCATGTTCCATCCCGAATCAGATGCGTACATGTGTGGGACCAAATCTGCAAAGAATGGGACCGGACCCAAACCCGTGGGTATCCCCACTCGCTGCTGGAATATTATTTTGCCAAATGTAAAGTAGCCATTTTTGAAGAGAAATCTAATATTTCCTTCAAGCTTTTGAAAAAACTACATGAAAATGGACTTTGCTTTACAGACTAGTGTTCTTTTTTGATACACTGTAGTGTACATTTTACTCTCTCTCTGCTAAATGCTTTATCTTCTGTGCTGTCCGATTGCAAGCAATTGGACAGTGTCCTTGTCCTTAAAAGGCACATTTTTGACACTAATAGCCTCTCCCCTTCGGATAAGGCTAAAAAGCATGCGGACGGGCTTTGCATTTTCAGGTAATCGATATAATAGAAGCACTTTTGATAAAACAGAGACTGTAATACTTTCGACACATCTTCAATGCAGAACACGAACGTCTGGAGAGGTCAACCATGCTGGGTATGATTGATGGAAGAAGAGGAAGAGTCAGACCTTTCATGTGCTGGATTAATGGGGTAAAGTTTGCAACCAAGTTCTCTGCCAGACTTTCAGGAATCAGGATAATGGAGGAATCTGATCATTAATGTCACCAGAAGTCGGACACTTCACGGAACTAGATAATCGATAATAAGGCTTTTTAAGTTGATGATGCTGTCAAACAAGTGGCCATATTTATAGCAAACAATATGGGGTCCAACCATAGGTTAGCCTGTCTTGCATTCACACCTGAAGAATTAGCTCCTGCTACTGTGATCCCCAGGTTCAAACCCCACGCACTGTGTTGATTGTCGACATACTTTCTTGTAATTGATGTGAAAGTGCATTCATGTCTCCCACTCTTCTTGTCCTGCAGATGATTTATGTACAAGCTCCTCCATTAATTTTCTTTAAAAAAAATATGTTAAACAACAATCACAAGTTAACTCTTGTTCAGTAACTGATGAGACAAAAGGATTGGGTTGAGGCTGTGAAGGTTACCTCTCAATGATTGGCAACAAAGCAATTGGACAGTGTCCTTGTCCTTAAAAGGCACATTTTTGACACTAATAGCCTCTCCCCTTCGGATAAGGCTAAAAAGCATGCGGACGGGCTTTGCATTTTCAGGTAATCGATATAATAGAAGCACTTTTGATAAAACAGAGACTGTAATACTTTCGACACATCTTCAATGCAGAACACGAACGTCTGGAGAGGTCAACCATGCTGGGTATGATTGATGGAAGAAGAGGAAGAGTCAGACCTTTCATGTGCTGGATCAATGGGGTAAAGTTTGCAACCAAGTTCTCTGCCAGACTTTCAGGAATCAGGATAATGGAGGAATCTGATCATTAATGTCACCAGAAGTCGGACACTTCACGGAACTAGATAATCGATAATAAGGCTTTTTAAGTTGATGATGCTGTCAAACAAGTGGCCATATTTATAGCAAACAATATGGGGTCCAACCATAAGTTAGCCTGTCTTGCATTCACACCTGAAGAATTAGCTCCTGCTACTGTGATCCCCAGGTTCAAACCCCACGCACTGTGTTGATTGTCGACATACTTTCTTGTAATTGATGTGAAAGTGCATTCATGTCTCCCACTCTTCTTGTCCTGCAGGTGATTTATGTACAAGCTCCTCCATTAATTTTCTTTAAAAAAAATATGTTAAACAACAATCACAAGTTAACTCTTGTTCAGTAACTGATGAGACAAAAGGATTGGGTTGAGGCTGTGAAGGTTACCTCTCAATGATTGGCAACAAAGCAATTGACCGACAGAGTACGAGAAGAGGGGAGCTGAGTGGAGAGCAAAACCACCAAAGAGTTATACACCAAAATAGAGACGTATCCTTGCACTCCCACAACGGCGTGGCTTGGATCTGTTGTCCCACGTTGAATGCCACTTGGCACACGCGCCACATCATTCCTCATCTACCACACTGTATGCTTACAATAAATAAAGTTTCTAATCAGACACGAAATATAGTCCATGTAAAAAAAATTCTGACATTTGGATACAAGATAATTCCTGCTGTTGTCATGCTAATTGCAATTTTAAAGAAGGGTCTGTTTGTGTGTGTTTGTGTAGGTTTCCCCTCTTCATGGGCGTGTATCAAGTATGCTACGAAGGAAAACCTGTGCACGACTTCATCGCATGCCTTCAGAGCCATCCAGAGCATATGTAGTCCCACCGGACAAACTTGCAACACCACCTACGGACTGCGATGCTGATTGGACAAGCCCATTCGCTTTCCAATATCACATTACTTCCCATCATACTTACACCTCTTTAAATTAATTGCTGGTCAGAGGAGGGTCATGTAATTTGTTAATATGGATACCGTTTCACTTAAAGCAATCCTTGTGACAATGCATTGAAAAACTAGATGGTATTCATAGAATACTTACCCTGCGCAGTCAACTTGTTGCGAGCCAACTCTTCTGTTTTTGAACATTTTTTTCCTTTGATCCAATATGGCTGCCAGACCACGTGAGCAATGACATCATATATTTATATTCTCTAATATAATTGTTGCATAGATCACGCTCAATACATTTCAAACTGATCAGACTAAGCGTTGACCCTGTCGAATTATAACGTCATAATTATGGCACCAATGACGTCATCGTTAACAACACCTATTCCCCATATAGAGTTATTTACAATGAGCCCCGTTTCAATTTTTTCCATGCAGTGGTTTTGGAGATATAGAGGTGCAACATTTTTCGGTTTTTCAAAGATGGCGCCTGTACCACATGACCTATGCCGTCATGATTATCATTAAAATATTCCAAAGGAGGAGGCGCTCCTATGGTGAAAATTTCGTATCCATCAGACGAACAGTTGCTGAGAAAAAATTAATAATGATGAGATGGATAAGTGTTGTATTTGGCGAATTATGACGTCATAACGAAGGCACCGATGACATCATTAACATATCTTATTCCCCATGGGGAGTACTTGGCAATGAGCCAGGTCTCAATTTTTTCCATGGAGTGGTTTCAGAGATATAGAGGTGCGAAGTTTTTCCAAGATGGCGCTTGTACCACGTGACCTATGTTGTCATAATAATCATTAAAATATTCTACAGGAGGAGGCCCTCCTATGGTGAAAATGTCATGTCAATCGGACCAACGGTTGCTGAGAAAATGATTTTTTAAAATGCAGACATGGCACACGGCACGCGTACGTACGTAACTGAATGCTTAACCCCGCTTTTCGCTTCGCGAGCGCAGGGTAAAAAGATAAGCTACAGCCAAGCAGAGTGCCATTTTTGTCCTTGCTCAGTCACTGCCCAACTGCCTCTCAAGTTACCCATGTCCAAATATAAACTTCATAGTGCTGTGCCACCCTCTAAAGAACTCGCTTCTTTTAGGGCAGGAATTTGGAAATAATGCTTTACCCTCTTACTTGTACTCCTGTAAAAAAATAAATGAATCTAATGCAATACTATAATCAAGGAAAGGTTTTCATATGTGAATTGCCATAGTTTACTATGTACCAATGCCCGAAGACTATGAGTATGAGGTATCCCTGGGCAGTACACGGGGGGCAGTATATCGTAGATTAGGACACGGTCAGCATTCTATATGGATCTATATTTGGGACATGGGCTTTCCTTGGAGATCTTGCCAACAGTCTTAATTTGGGTCTGATATTTAGCTTCTCTGCAACTCGAATCAACCTGGTATTGGCATTTGAGGCAGGACAGGGCCATCTCACTTGGTATCAAAGGCATTATCATCCAAAAGTTTTTGCCACCAGAAATGGGGCTGGCACGCCATGGCCAAGTGGCGCTGCCGAGCTTGGGCTGCAATAGGGCTGGAGTAGCTCTTGAAGACAGCCAATTGGGTGCCACCTTCCTGCAGGCCTGGTGCATCTAAACATACACAAATACAAAGTAGGATGAAATCGGAAAAGCAGAGTGCATCTTCTCAATGCCAGCACCCTAAGTAGTATCGATAAATTGGCTATCATGGAAAAAATGGAACACATTTGGAATCTTCCTCCTCCACCTCTCCAACACCCACCCATTTCCCTTCAAATTCACGTTCTCTTCCTACTTTTATTCCATACTTTTCTCCCTTTCCACCCTTATCATTTTGCCTTCCCTTCGATTTTTCTATCTGCCTGCCCTCACCCCCATCTCTCAGGGGTATGAATATATATATGTCCCCTTTTCAAATTGATGGACCACCACATAATAATAGAGATAGCATATGCATTCACAATGGAGAGCTGCATAAGAGGATTACAATTAGCTGCGACCTAACCCAGCCTGTACAATAACACCATGTAATAAGAAATAGGTACGTAAGCAATAATAATACATGTTCCAATGTAAATACTCATAAGCAGTTGTGCATCTGTGTGCAGCTGGGCGAGCGTGGCCAGGCAGCGGATGTGTCTCTTCTGCCTCTCTGTGTGCTGAAGCGCATGTTTCACAAGCGTACACTGTGCCTGCTTGTGCAGATCACTGCACCTCTCCTTACCGATTCCTTGCACCTTTCACGTGGAAAACAAACAACCCCCCAAAAACAGTTAATTTAATTATTTATAAGCCACGACCATATGAAATGCTGATGGGAACTTAATTTGATTATGATTATCTGTAGAAGGCACCAAGAGAAGCTGTGAATTCTCTTCCACATGTGCACGAAGCTCGAGGTGCCGAGCGTGGCTAATTGGCAGTGCCCCCAATGTGGGGTGGCACACCTGGCGCCGAACATGAACACGGTGCAGGAACTTGCGAACCTGGACAGAAACAAGCCAAAGGTGGTGGAGATACAGATTAGGCATGATTTAAAAATGGCCTTTAGATTGGTAGAAGAGTAGGTTGGAAAGGAAGATAACAAGAGGCGTGTAGTTGGATCCCAGGTGCATGTTATCATTAAGGCTTTCAACTCACAGCTTGCTGGATGATTCGAGCTGCCTTCTCTCTTAACAACGAGGGCCTTTGTCTTTGAAAAATCTTCCTCTGGTGCCAAGCCCTCCAGGTTGCTTGGATCAATGTGGCAGCATGATGTCGCTCCTCTTTCAGGACTCTTTGCAGTTCACCTGCAGAAAATCGAGCCCTGAACCCTGACTGCATCAATACACTGTGGCTAATGGTAAACATGTGTACAAATTATGAGGCAATGTCTTCTCTCGTTAAAAATATTCACCGCATACGATGACAATAAAAAACAACAACATTATATTTGTTCCAGTTTCAGCATCCTCTTCTGTGCGGTGGCCATGAAAGGACAAGAAGTTTAGATCTATTTCAGCTTCGGGGTTGATTTTTTTCAAAGGGCCACAATTTTACTTTTGGCAAGAAATGGCACTGACCATAGCACAACTAACAGGTGGATACCAATAATAAACACACAGGTGTTTGGGGGGGGGCTCATTGTGTCGTTTGTAGGAAGAATATAATTGCTTGTCAAGCATGACGTATGCTTGATGAGCTTGTTCAGCACTTAGTTACAAGAAGGTAACTCCTTGCTCGCAAAACAAAGGAGCGAATCATACTTGCTGGAATTCTCTGGAGCAGCTGGAGGCGTCGGTGCCATGAGGCACGTTGAGCTCTTCGACGCTTCCTCTGCTGCTCCAACGCTGCCTCGTGCTGTAAAATATTTTGCTCTCTTTGGCACAGCGAGTGTTTCCGCCGAGCTCTGTGGATCATGTGGATAAAAAGCCCAACGATAAAGCAGGGAAGACATTAAATGAGTGCAAAGAAGAGCTCAGAAACTGAAAGTTAATGATTTAAATTAGAAAAGGATGGAGTGCTCCAAGGCTGCATCTTGGGCCCAGTCATGTTCCTCTTCTATGTAAATGACATCTCAGATACACTGGAAAATCCCCTCTTCCCTCTTGCAGGAGACTCCCCATTGTGTAACAGGAGACTCCCCTCATATGCAGGAGACTTGCAGGAGACTCCCCTCCTATGGGAGTAACCCATCCCAAAGGCAGGCCGATAACAGCAGCTGCATCACTCTCTGCCACTCTGATATTGATTAGATACTGGTCTGACATATGGAACAAGTCTTTCAATCCTAGCAAATCAAACATTTTCCCCTTATGGTTCTTGAAGGATTGTTTAAATGCATCCAGAGTCAGCCACTGGAAAAGATTTGCTTTCTTGAACTTTTGGACCTGATTATCAGCCACAACCTCTCCTGAGCCACAGACTGGGCATCTTCCATCATTCCAAGTAATTCCTTGAACAATAAGAACTACTCATAACCTACAAAGGCCTTCATTGCCCGCAGCTCTATCGAGTATTGGTCTCCCCTTTAAGCTGGTGTGCCGACTTCACATTGTCCTCTCCTTGATTGACTCCACTTGATTGACAAATTCTACTTGACAGTAGAATTTAAAGTCCAACATATTATATATACAGTATATAATATATATATATATATATATATATATATATATATATATATACATATATATATATACATATATATATATATATATATATATATAATATATATACATATACATATATATATATACATACATACACAAATATATATATATATACTGTATATATATATATATATATATATATATATATATATATATATATATATATATATATATATATATATATATATATATATATATATACATACATATATATATATATATATATATATATATATATATATATATATATATATATATATATATATATATATATATATATATATATACAGTATATATATATATATATTTGTATACATATATATATTTGTATACAAGATCGAGGCTCGTGAAAGAGTGAACATTAATCACACAAAAAGTCAAACCGACACAAAAACACAAAATAAGGGGAGCGGTAGACAAGATGGGGAGAGAGGGGGAAGGACACAAACACAACATTTGAGAGCAGGGACATCGAAAGAACTGTGGGAGGGAGAGGGTTTGGGGGAGGTGGGAGAGGTATAAAACATATGGACACTGCAAGGACTTCCAGGAAAGAAGTTGGAATTTCAAAAAAGTGTATCTGGGGTGAATTAGCGGGGGTAGAAAAGATCAAGGTTTTGGATGGGGGAAGATAAGAGATGGTGGTAAACAGCTGTTTTAAAGACCTGGAGGGAGGAGTGGGATTGAAGAGAGTGTGGGAGATTGTTCCAGAGGTGGGAGAAAAGGGGAATGAAGGAGTGAAGGTGAGCAGAGAGTCTTGATTTTGGCAGTTTAACCATAAGAGGATTGCTGGCAGATGTTGTGCGACTTGTAGGAATATTTGGGGGACAGAGCACAGAGAGAGCTGGGGGAGCAAGGCCGGAGAGGAGTCGGTAGAAGACAGAAAGACCACCAACCTGCCTGTGGTGAGTAAGTGAAAGGCCCTCGGAGTTAGCTTCATTGCAGTTAGCATCGAGATTCCAATGATTCTGAAAGCTTTGGTTTCAACAGCGTGAAGCCGAGCTAGGTGTGAGGCAGGAGCACCGGCCCAGAAGGGGGAACAGTATTCCATTGAGCTGCGGATAAAAGCCTTGTATGTGGTGAGGAGCTCAGGTGTGCCAAGGAAGGACTTCGCATGACGGAGGATGCCCAGTCGGCGACTGGCTTTGGAGGCCAGCTTGGAAATGTGGTTTTCCTAAGAAAGATCATGGCAGATAGTGAGACCCAAAAGCTTGAGCAACAGAACTTCTTGGAGAGGATTGTTGAGAAAGTATATGGGAGGGTTTTCCAGTCGGTCTTTTCAGAGAGACAAAGTGAGAGTGTGAGATTTGTCAGGATTGAAAGACATGTTCCACTTGTTTGACCAGTCTGTGATTTTGTCCAGATCTGCAGAGAGTGAGGAGGCTGCAGACTGTCGATCTGAGGGATGAGGAATGGAGCGGCAGAGATTGGAGTCATCAGCAAAGAGATAGAGAGGATTTTCCAGAGAGTCGGAGAGATCATTGATGAAGACCAGACAAAGCACAGGGCCCAGAACACTACCTTGGCCTTCATTGGCCATCCCACAGGCCAAAGCATTGCAGGTTATCTCCTGCAATGAGAAAGAAGTACAAGTCCTGTGGCTCCCACCTCCCAGACAATATACACACACACACACACACACACACACACACACACACACACACACACACACACACACACACACACACACACACACGAACACACACACACGTGATTGCAATAACCCCATCTCCCGCAGCGAGTGTGACGGGCTAATAAGCTCATCATTGATTTAGCAGTTAAGACACAGTATCTGTTCTTTCATACTCTTATGTTGAATGGGGCAACCATGTGCAGCACTTGGATCCAATGAGTTATTGCAATGCCATTTTCCAGCATCCATGTTACACAGTAGTCTACAACATATGTCAACATGGCAACATCTTCTTGAAGTTAACACTTGTTTAACATGCCCTCAAATGTGTTACAAGAGATGACATAACAAAAGAGGTTTTCTTCACTAGTATATCAAATTAAAGCATTTCACAAATCGATTCACTTACATTACTAAAAAGCAAAATAATCTCCATTTTTATATGTACGTGCATATGGCATCCTTCATTCTTTCCCTCAATTTGTATAATGTGAGAATGCTACAATGAAAGTTCAACACAGGCCCACTGTAACAAATGTTTTTTTACATTCTAATTTTAATCACACCCTATTGTAAGAAATGCACCAAAATAACTGCACAGGTAAGACAACATTAACTAGAACGGCACCTCGGTAGAGCGCATACCTCCGCCAGGCTGAACAGTTTGTTTTGTATCCCAATGATAGGCCGGATCTGGATTTGGACCTGAACCAAAATCAAATCAGCTTGTTATTGTCACCCAACCAACTCATTCACCTCTTTTAGTCATAACTCGTCCATAACTTTTTAAAATATCATGATATATATCACTTTTCACCTGATCTCTCAATGGTGAAGAATCACTTAAAAATTAAATAATTCTTGTATCTGAATTGAATTGTATATAATTCTTGTATCATATTGAGATCTTCACCAAAATTGAATCGATTCTTCCTTGTCACACACCCAACCTCTCCACCAGGTTTCGTCCAAATCCGTCCATATCGTTTTTGGCCCTATCTCCCAATGGTGAAGAATCGCTTAAAAAATTCTAGTAGCCGGATCCGAATCCGATACTTCACCACAATCTAATCATTTCGTCCTTGTCACATGCACTACATATCTGCCAAATTTCGTCCGAATCCGTCCACAACTTTTTGAGATATCCCGTTCACAGACAGACAAACAAACAGACAGGAGTGAAAGCATAACCTCCATCCACCTTCGGCGGCGGAGGTAAAGCTATGAAATGAACGCAATGTATCCTCCACATGGACGTATCTCACCGAAAAGTACGCTGCAAGAACGTGACAACTTTTGTCAGAAATTTAAGCCTCCGTCTCACTTGGTGAGCCCTCCATGCTGACTGTATGGTGGTTGCTGCATTGTGTTGCTGCTGAAAGGTACAATGGGGGAACCGGATGAAAAACATCTGAAGGTCGCAAAAAAAAGGGCACAGGAGCGGAGGTCGTGATATGAAAGAAGCAACGAAGCAGCAAGTCAAATCTTCCCATTAGCGGCAAACAAAATAAAATTCCAATCTTGGCATGCCTCTACCACCTTGTGGACCTAAACTCACCTGCACTTCCACATGCTGAGCAGACGTCTCATTGAGCATATCAAGTAGCTGTGAAAAAGGCTCATGGTGCTCCCCACCTTGTAAAATAGTGAGCGAGTGGCTGAGTCCTAAATGGAGGGCAAAGACAAGAGTGCTACAAATGTAACAAAGGTGGACGTAGAAAGCTCACACAGCAGCAATACGAGTAAGACTGGAAATGTAACTGCATGAAAAATCAACTTGGTGCAACGGACGTAAAACTGTTAATATAGTTGGGATAGATGAATGAAAGCATAAACAAAACTTAAACTACTTTACAGAACAAAGGTCTTCGACAAAATATGCCTATCAACATATTTGGGTGTTCACATTGCGAATGTAACTTCATCAACCAATTATGTGAAGAAACATTTGACAGAGCTCGTGAAAAATTGGACAAATTTTCAAGAAGTTCAAATGTCCTAGAACCGTGGACTTAAAGATTGATTACTTTGTCTATCGTACGAAATATGCAGATTTGAAATCATTAGGGGAGATGGAATGATTCTGAAGATTTTGGAATAAATCAGAGCAGCACTTCAAATGTCAGAAATGTGATATATATGGAGTTTGGTCAACTGAGTGGATTAAAAAATCGATGCTGTGGTATAACCGTTGCAAGTCTTGATGGCATCGTCGTGGCACATCAAGTGATAACAAAATAAGATGCGTGGAGCTGTTTGATTGGCCAAAGCACGTTGTTGCTATGCAAGACCAAACTCTTTAGTGGGAGAGAGCATTTGGCAGCCATGATGTCGGGAAACCCGGCAGGAGCGTTTCTGTGAAAACGTTTAACGGCCGCTTAGTGAACTTTTTTTTCCATCATTTACGACGATTACGGACTTGCAAAACTTGGTTGACAGAGAGAACGATTCATAAGACAATCATTCATTAATATTGCATACACTAACAATTTTCATACATTTATTATGGTCCTAGTCAGCATTGGGTGTTGGGCTAGCGGCCCAACCTGGCCTGGTGTTGGGCTAGCGGCTAGGGTGCCAGCTTAGGATCCTGGGTTCGAATCCCGGTCGATCGCTGAATTAACGCCAGGGGGGTTGACTCAGCCTGTCATCCTTCCGAGGTCGGCAAATTGAGTACCAGCTTGCTGGTAATTCCCTGCTTGTCGTAAAAGGCGACAAAAAGGGTTGGCGGCAGGAAGGGCATCCGGCCGTAAAACATTACTTCAAAAAGGGGACCGAAAAACAACAACAACCATGGTCCCCGAAAAATGGCCTCTAAAGGTGTTTTTTTTGTTTTTTTTTAAAGTCAGCATTGGGTGTTGGGTGCGAAATCCCTGATATTGGGCTAGCGGCTAGGGTGCCGGCTTAGGATCCTAGGATCCTGGGTTCGAATCCCGGTCAATCGCTGAATTAACGCCAGGGGGGTTGACTCAGCCTGTCATCCTTCCGAGGTCGGCAAATTGAGTACCAGTTCACTGGTAATTCCCTGCTTGTCGTTAAAGGCGGCAAAAAGGGTTGGCGTCAGGAAGGGCATCCGGCCGTAAAACATTGCTTCAAAAAGGGGACCGAAAAACAACAACAACCACAGTTCCCGAAAAAGGCCAACCCCCGCTTGCGGGGAAAAATGGCCTCTAAAGGTGGTTTAAAAATTTTTTTTTATTGGGTGTATCAAAGATGTATTTATTTAGTTTTAACTAAAATAATAAAATTGGCCATTTTTGAGGAACAAGACCAGGAATTCATTTTATTCGCTATGCTCTCCTTTCTTTTCTCTCTTTTTACCCACAAAATTGAAAGGGTTACCTGAACATTTTTTGTCTAACCCATTTTGAGGTTACACAAAATTTTCAATTTGTGAACAGAAAGAACAGAAGCACCTTTCAAGGCCATTTTTCCCCGCAGAGCAAGGGTTGGCCTTTTGCGGGCACCGTGGTCCCCTTTTTGAAGCAATGTTTTAGGGCCGGATGCCCTTCCTGCCGCCAACCCTGTTAGTCGCCTCTTGCGACACAGGGAATTACCAGTGAAACTGGTACTCAATTTGCCGACCTCAGAAGGATGACAGGCTGAGTCAACCCCCCTGGCGTCAATTCAGCGATCGACCGGGATTCAAACCCAGGATCCCAAGCCGGCACCCTAACCGCTAAGCTAAATTTTCAATTTGTGCAGCCCTGAAGTAGGGACGATGGAGATATGTATATAGTGCTGTCACCCAATATCCATAATCGTATGTTTCATGCTTCAATGAATGCGCTGAAAATCAAAATGGCAGCAAGTGATACAAGAATGAGGGTGTAACAGCAATAACTAGAATGGCACTCGATAACGGGCCGACGTCTGTCAGGCTGAACAGTTTACGTTTTGTATCCCACTGATAGGTCGGATCTGGATCCGGACCTGAACCAAAATCTAATCATCTTGTTCTTGTCACCTTACCAACTCATTCACCAAGTTTTGTCATGAGTCATCCACAAATTTTGGAAATATCATGCTATATATAGTTTTTGGCCCTATCACTGAATGGTGAAGAATCACTTAAATAATTATCTGATCCGGATTCGAATCTTCATCAAAATTGAAGCACTTCTTCCTTGTAACACACCTAAACTGTCCACCAAGTTTCGCCCAAGTCCGCCTACAACTTTTTGAGATATCCTGCTCACAGACAGACAGACAAACCACAGGGATGAAAACATGGCCTCCATCCACCTTAGGTGGTGGAGGTAATTATGAAATTTCTTCTCAATGAAAACATCAAGCCTTCATGTCCAGGATTACCAGACCAGTGTCCTTACCAAAGTTAGTAACGTTTCAAAGCTAAACTATCACCGAGTTTCTGGAACGTCTGCAGTGTACCATGCAAGTGCCACATTGGAATTGTAACCTGCTATGCTTAATCAGTGCCTGTCATCGTGTCGCTGGTCAGCTTTGTGACTACATCTTCCTTGTAACTGGGAACAATAACTATGTACGAGGGTGTGTTGAAAAGGAATGCTCTTATTAGTTTTCTCCAAAACAGGTAAAGATATTCGAATAAAACAAAGACAGATACTAACATCAATCTTTATTCTACCCTGGTGCATATTGATTTTTGTACATAATCACCACACCGGTCTACACCTTCCTACCAAGCTAAAAGTAGTTTTGGGATGCCGTCGTGATAGAACGGTGCGTTCAGCTGACTTAACCAGCGTTTTACAGCGGCCATTAACATCATTGTTGGAAGAGAAATGTTCTCCATGAAAGTGTTCCTCAGGTTTGGGGGAAAGATGAAAATCTGACGGACCAAAGCCTTTGGTGGTCCTTTGGTCCTTTGGTCCTTTGGTGGTCCTTTGTAGTGGCACTCCATTGACCATCTCTTACTCTCAGGATTGTAATGGTGCACCCATACTCTCATCTCCAGTCATATCATCTCCAGTCATCTCATCTTCAGTCAGTCATCCCAAATCTCATCTCCAGTCATATCATCTCCAGTTATCTCATCTTCAGTCAGTCATCCCAAATCTCATCTCCAGTCATATCATCTCCAGTTATCTCATCTTCAGTCAGTCATCCCAAATCTCATCTCCCGTCATATCATCTCCAGTCAGTCATCCCAAATCTCATCTCCAGTTATCTCATCTTCAGTCAGTCATCCCAAATCTCATCTCCAGTCATCTCATCTTAAGTCAGTCACCCCAAATCTCATCTCCAGTCAGTCATCCAAATTTTATCTCCAGTCATCTCATCTTCAGTCAGTCATCGCAAATCTTATCTCCAGTCATCTCATCTTCAATCAGTCATCCCAAATCTCATCTCCAGTCATCTCATCTTCAGTCAGTCATCCCAAATCGCATCTCCAGTCATCTCATCTTCAGTCAGTCATCCCAAATCTCATCTACAGTCATCTCATCTTCAGTCAGTCATCCCAAATATCATCTCCAGTCATCTCATCTTCAGTCAGTCATCCCAAATATCATCTCGTCATCTCATCTTCAGTCAGTCATCCCAAATCTCATCTGCAGTCATCTCATCTTCAGTCAGTCATCCCAAATCTCATCTGCAGTCATCTCATCTTCAGTCAGTCATCCCAAATCTCATCTGCAGTCATCTCATCTTCAGTCAGTCATCCCAAATCTCATCTGCAGTCATCTCATCTTCAGTCAGTCATCCCAAATCTTATCTCCAGTCATCTCATCTTCAGTCAGTCATCCCAAATATTATCTTCAGTCATCTCATCTTCAGTCAGTCATCCCAAATATTATCTCCAGTCATCTCATCTTCAGTCAGTCATCCCAAATCTCATCTGCAGTCATCTCATCTTCAGTCAGTCATCCCAAATCTTATCTCCAGTCATCTCATCTTCAGTCAGTCATCCCAAATCTCATCTGCAGTCATCTCATCTTCAGTCAGTCATCCCAAATCTTATCTCCAGTCATCTCATCTTCAGTCAGTCATCCCAAATCTCATCTGCAGTCATCTCATCTTCAGTCAGTCATCCCAAATCTTATCTCCAGTCATCTCATCTTCAGTCAGTCATCCCAAATCTCATCTGCAGTCATCTCATCTTCAGTCAGTCATCCCAAATCTCATCTGCAGTCATCTCATCTTCAGTCAGTCATCCGAAATCTTATCTCCAGTCATCTCATCTTCAGTCAGTCATCCCAAATCTCATCTGCAGTCATCTCATCTTCAGTCAGTCATCCCAAATCTCATCTGCAGTCATCTCATCTTCAGTCAGTCATCCCAACTCTCATCTCCAGCGCTTCACAGCACTGACGACGTCCTGCTGCCCTCTGCCATCTTGACTAATGTAGCATTGAGACGTCTAGTGTCAGAATCATGAAACTTCCCACTCAGTCGTGGGAAGAACTAAAGTGCTGACTGTGCTTTGTTTAATTCAAATATATTTACCTGTTTTGGAGAAAAAGAAGAAGAGGCATTAATTTTCAACAACCCCTCATACTTTATCTAAATTAACACAAAGGGCTGAATATTCTTCCACAACACTTAATTTATTCACATTTGTTTTGATTATTTTATTCTTCGCCAACAACAAATACAGGTTATTCACTTTATATTGCACTTTGCGTATGTCTCATCGTGTGCACTATTTCATGTACGTCGTGCACAAGTTTAGACATGAGCACCAGCACTGTGTGCAAGTCTCGTCATGTGCTCCATTTTATGCGATGATCGTGGTTTTTCTTCAATCTTATTTCGTGAATCTGTGATTTACTAATACAATTTTGTGTACCAGTGAAGTGCACATTGTTGTTCAATCTGTGCAGCATTTTGTGACGATGACAGTGACAATGGATTAGAATACAACAACAAATATTCTGAGGTCAAAGGAACATGCACTCTGCTGGTGCTGTTGTAAAATGTTCACATTGATGTTTTCCAAAACTTCTTCTTCATTACCAACATGAGCTCTTTTACACAGCAGCTTTTACACAGCAGCTTTTACACAGCAGCTTTTACACAGCAGCTTTTACACAGCAGACTTTACACAGCAGCTTTTACACAGCAGACCGACTTCCAATTATAAGGGTCCGATTCATGAGGCAGAAGGGTGATTGGTTCGATGGCCTTGTCCTATGGTTTGAATATGCACCTTTGTTGTGTTCCGTTAGATATGATGCTGATGGAGGGTGTAGCTTGGCAATGGTCAGCAGCAGCGCACATGTCTGAAGCTCTGTTTCTCCGGGCTGCATTATTGATGAGGACAATAGCTGAGAGACGAGCTCTTCCATGATTGGTTTCACAAAATCCTTTCCCACCTGCACTGTCCTGGAAAACCAGCCATGAGGTGACGAATCATATATTTGCTTGTCCTTTGATTGTTTGCACTTGAAAAATAAACTTCTTTGCGAAAACTGCACATTATGTAAAGTTCTGATAAGTACTTCACCAAATAGTACCTGCAAGTTGGTAACATGAACACCAATTGAATATTAGCTATCATATTACCATGTAATATGATATCATCGACAGACAGGAGTGAAAAATAACTGCACGGGCCTGGTGTTGGCTTAGCGGTTAGGGTGCCGGCTTGGGATCCTAGGATCCTGGGTTCGAATCCCGGTCGATTGCTGAATTAACACCAGGGGGGTTGACTCAGCCTGTCATCCTTCCGAGGTCGGTAAACTGAGCACCATCTCACTGGTAATTCCCTGTGTGTCACAAGAGGCGACTAACAGGGTTGGCGGCAGGAAGAGCATCCGGCCATAAAACATTGCTTCAAAAAGGGGACCACGATACCCGAAAAAGGCCAACCCCTGCTCTGCGGGGGAAAATGGCCTCTAAAGGTGGTTCTTCTTCTATATTACCATGCCTCATTACCTCTGCCACTGAAGGTGGATGGAGGTTATGTTTTCACCCCTGTCTGTTTGCTGTTTGTGAACGGGATATCTCAAAAGGTTGTGGACGGATTCAGACGAAATTTGGTGGAGAGGTTGTGTATGTGACAAGGACAAAATGATTAGATTTTGGTGAAGATCCGGATCCGCATACTAGAACGTTTTAAGTGATTCTTCACCATTGGGAGATTGGGCCAAAAACGATACATAGCAGGATATCTCAAAAAGTTATCGACGGATTTGGACGAAACTTGGCGCAGAGGTAGTGTGACATGGACGAAATGATTCGATTTTGCTGAATGTCCAGATCCGGATCAGAGAATTTTACCTCCGCCACCAAAGGTGGATGGAGGTTATGTTTTCACCCCTGTCTGTTTGTCTGTCTGTTTGTGAAAAATATATCTCAAAAAGTTGTGGACGGATTCGGACGAAATTTGGCAGAGATGTAGCGTATGTGACAAGGACGAAATGATTAGATGTTGGTGAAGATCCGGATTCGGATACGGCTACTAGAATGTTTTAAGTGATTCTTCACCATTGGGAGATGGGGCCAAAAACGATACATAGCAGGATATCTCAAAAAGTTATGGATGGATTTGGACGAAACTTGGTGGACCGGTTGGGTGTGTGACAAGGACGAATAGATTCAATTTTGGGGATGATCTGAATATGGATTCGGATATGAGAATTATTTAATATTTTAAGTGATTCTTAACCATTGGGAGATAGGGCCAACCAGGCGGAGGTATGCTCCCGACTGAGTGCCGTTCTAATTAAGTGATTCTTCACCATTGAGTGATCGGGCTAAAACCGCCATATAGCACGATATCTCAAAAAGTTGTAGACGGATTTGGACGAAACTTGGTGGACCAGTTGTGTGTGTGTGACAAGGAAGAATCGATTCGATTTTGGTGAAGATCTGAATATGGATTTGGATAAGAGAATTATTTAAGTGATTCTTCACCATTGAGAGATCAGGTGAAAAGCGATATCTAACATGATATTTTAAAAAGTTATGGACGAGTTATGACTAAAAGAGGTGAATGAGTTGGTTGGGTGACAATAACAAGCTGATTTGATTTTGGTTCAGGTCCGAATCCAGATCCGGCCTATCATTGGGATACAAAACAAACTGTTCAGCCTGGTGGAAATGGGCGCTCTATCGAGGGCTGTTCTCGTTAAATGTCATATGATTACATTATCCCATCTGCAATTACATTACCTCATCTGTGATAACATTAGCCCCATTCCAGTTTTACTTTGGATCAAATCAACAGGATGTTGATTGAGGTACAGTGCATTCAGAAAGTATTCAGCCCCCTTCACTTTTTTCACATTTTGTTATGTTGAGCCTTATGCTGAAATCGTTTAAATTCATTTTTCCCCTCATCAATCTACACTCAATACCCCATAATGACAAAGAGAAAACAGGATTTTAGAAAGTTTTGCAAATTTATTAAAGAGAAAAAACTGAAATATCACATTGACATAAGTATTCAGACCCTTTGCTATGACACTTGAAATTTAGCTCAGGTGCCTCCCATTTCTCTTGATCATCTTTGACATGTTTCTACATCTTGATTGGACTCCACCTGTGGTAAATTCAATTGATTGGACATGATTTGGAAAGGCACACACCTGTCTATATAAGGTATCACAGCTGGAAATGCATATCAGAGCAAAAACCAAGCCATGAGGTCGAAGGAACTGCCTGAAGAGCTGAGAGACAGGATTGTGTCGAGGCACAGATCTGGGGAAGCCTACAAAAAAATTTCTGCTGCATTTAAGGTTCCCAAGAGCACAGTGGCCTCCATAATTCTTAAATGGAAGAAGTTTGGAACAACCAGGACTCTTACTAGAGCTGGCCGCCCGGCCAAACTGAGCAATCGGGGGAGAAGGGCCTTGGTAAGAGAGGTGACCAAGAACCCGATGGTCACTCTGGCTGAGCTCCAGAGATCCTGTGTGGAGATGGGAGAAACTTCCAGAAGGACAACCATCACTGCAACACTCCACCGATCTGGGCTTTATGGCAGAGTGGCCAGACGGAAGCCTCTCCTCAGTGAAAGACACATGAAAGCCCGCTTGGAGTTTGCAAAAAAGCACCTAAAGGACTCACAGACTGTGAGAAACAAGATTCTGTGGGCTTTCATGTTTCATCATCACCACAGCGGTCACCCAATATGGAGTTTGGTCAACATCACCCACAGTGGTCATCCATCATCACCACAGCTAACAAATATATAGACAGGTGTGTGCCTTTCCAAATCATGTCCAATCAATTGAATTTATCACAGGTGGACTCCAATCAAGGTGTAGAAACGTCTCAAAGATGATCAAGAGTGCTTATGTAAATGTGATATTTCAGTTTTTTCTTTTTAATAAATTTGCAAAACTTTCTAAAATCCTGTTTTCTCTTTGTCATTATGGGGTATTGAGTGTGGATTGATGAGGGAAAAAATGAATTTAAACGATTTCAGCATAAGGCTGCAACATAACAAAATGTGAAAAAAGTGAAGGGGTCTGAATACTTTCTGAATGCACTGTATGCTCACTACCATGGGAAGCAAGGAGAAGCTGAGGTTTTAGGAATTAACCCTTTGTCAAGTTTTCTTACACCCACTCATGATTAGTAACCCCCCATTGGCGATTCCAAACTCTCGTACGCGATTACAAACCCCACAAAATGACAATGCATTGAAGCATGAATGGAAGAGAGTGGGAACCCCTTCCTGTTTGGTATTATTAATAAATGTACAAAATGCCACATCTGCATTCAGATTTTGTGAATGTGCACACGTTAACAAAATATAACGAAGGAGTTAATGTGTAGATTTAGTTTTGAGGGCCACATGTCACAAGATCCAGTCTCCCCCTGTTCTCCACCTCCTATTTATTATTTTATTAATCATGAGTCATGATTTCCACATCACCTTGGGAGCAAATACCTTGGGAGCTTCCCCAGGGTAAGTAGAACTATACAAACGGGGAGGTATATAAAGCAGGCTGAGTACCTTGCCCGAGCATTTAAGGGGGTTGGGAGGAGAAAATACATTTCAGTTGGTGCGGGGATCACGTGGTAGGCAGGTCAGGCTGGAAGTGCAGTCATAATGTCAGCTAACAGACTGACAAAGGAGCCTGCAACTCACCTGTGATTTAGAGCGTTCCGATAAACAGCGATGGTGGCACAGAGCGTCTCAGCATCACTCGACATCAGGAGCTCAAGTAGGTGATTTGACTTCACAACTGCCAAACATGGTTTGGAAAACATGTTCATGTTTTAGTCTCCAATTTAACCCAAATCATTCATAACCCAACCTTTTATCTCAGGTAGAAACATGATAAGATGGGAATAATTATGGATGAGCACATGCAGTCGACAAAATGTGCACCAGGGGTTTATGATTGTAACAACAAACCAAATAAACATCATCATTCCCTAGTGAAAGGCTGTGATGTGAAAGACAATGCCAATGGGAAACAAACCCGGAGAGTAATGTCATTTTCATGCGTTTTGTGTTTATAAGATGTAATTTATATGAAAGAGGTCAGTCCAGGTGACAGTTTTCAACATTGGAAGGGGGAGTAATCCCAGTATGACATTGCCGACACAACAGCCAATCCACAGAACATCTATCTATAATTCCAGTAATCTCTGTATGTGTGTGTGTCTGTGTGTTTGTCTGTGTGTTTGTCTGTGACCGCTGTTTCTCGACAACCACGGGTCCGATATACTTGAAACTTGCCAGGTATATTGCTGGGGACCTGAGGATGTGCCTTTTCAAGGTTTCATATTAATCGGAGAAGTAGTTACCGAGCTATGGCGATTTATTTACCAACCGTTCGCTTTGGCTTTGCGAATGGACCAAACCATTTCATGTAAATAGAGGGGGGGGGGGGGGGTTCTACCGTACTCGCAAGCCGTTCGCTTTGGCTTTGCGAATGGACCAAACCATTTCATGTAAATAGAGGGGGGGGTTCTGTGGTCGTTACTGCCATGTGGTTTCAAAGTTTTTTTTTGTTGTTGTTGTTTGCACGCATGTTTTTTTGCACCCACGTACGGGCACGCCCTAGTATTGTTAATGATAATAAGACTTTACTGCATATATTACATAAAATACAAGGAACATACCAACATCAAAAAAAAAAAAAATTTACAAAAATAAATTAACATCCCACCGAACATAACAAAAATTAACAACACCCGACAGAAATCCCTGAAATACGAGGAATATAAAGGAAGAGATGTGTATAATTTCCCAAGCAGAGCACCTTGAATGGCGAGTTGGGCAAAACTCCCAACTAGATGGTTCATGGAGTCCAGGACAATCATCAAACTTCGCAGAATGTCCTCTTCATCATCATTCTGATCACACAATAATAACAGCATAAACATACGCGTCCCTAGATATAAATATGGAAACAAAACGCCATTGGGAAAGAAAAAGGTCTTTTTAATATTAAAAAAAAAACATTCTTGAAAAACATGGTGAAAAGTTCATTGTAAGTGAGCGAAAAAAAACTCAGCAGGCAGGGATCTGTCGAGAGGTGTATTGTGATTACTTCTCAATTACAGGTGTCCTACGATTCACTATTACTTTACCTTTCCATCTGTACTGTAAAATGTAATCAAACTCAAGAGTACTTACTGTTAGTCTTTATAAATCACATGACATTCTCCAATAGCTTGCTTAAATTGGTGAAAATTTGAGGGGTGGAAGGGGGGGGGGGGGGCAGGGGGTGAATTAATGCAGAGATCAATATGTACTTCCTGCTTTCACTTGGCTCGGCTGTGGCACATGTTAGACTCGTGGATTTTAATAAGTCAGGACTTCCGTTCGTGTTCGCCTTCCCCGCAAAATATATATAAAACGAAACAATTGGTGATTTTTCCATTCAAATGAAGAATATTTTTGGTGAAACAGGAAAAATCATTCGCGCAGTAATTTCTGTCAAACATAGCAAGAAATTTATTCCTTAATTAGAACGAATTAATCTTCCAAGTGTTTGACCACTGTCATTCAAATGTCAATGATGACAAGGTAGGCCAAGGAAAAGCAGACGAACGTGTGTGATCAAAAAGAGTCCTGCATTGACGTAGTTAGACATGAGCTTTTTGGTTCGATACTGAGGTAACTTGCATCTAATTACGAAATGAATGCACTTGTAAATAAAGAGTGAGATGGTTGTTATTGTCTTAATGCTCTCCTGTTCAAAGAGACGATTTTGAGCCACATACAATATACAGAGAGAAAAACTAAATTAATGACGTTGTAAAAAAGAACGAATGAATGAATGATCGTTTTCAGGCCATTTTTCCCCGCTACGGCGGGGGTTGGCCTTGCGGGCCCCATGACAATCATGGTTCCCTGTTTGAGGCAATGTTTTTATGGCCGGATGCCCTTCCTGACGCCAACCCTTGGTCATGCTCTTACGATGCGCAGGGATACGGTGTACCTATTCTTACGATGCGCAGGGATACGGTGTACCTATTCTAAACCGGGGTACACACCGGGATCATTCATCCCAGCAAGCTGGTACTCAATTTGCCGACCTCGGAAGGATGACAGGCTGAGTCAACCCCCCTGGTGTTAATTTAGCGATCGACCGGGATTCAGAACCCAGGATCCTAGGATCCCAAGCCGCACCCTGACCGCTAAGCCAACACCAGGCTGACGTTGTAAAAAAGGAAAAATGATAATTAAATTAAGCTTCCAGATAGGATTGAGAACTTCCTAGGACAGGGAAAAAGGCCGTCCTACTAATTACCGACCTATACTTATCTTTTGGCTCAATATGTGCCAGTCTAAGCAACCTATGCAAAAAAAATTAATTAATCACATTGTCCTGATGTTTCAATTTGACAACAATTACATTATATTCAAATAAGAAGACGAAGAAGCGCGGAGAAAAGGGCCAACAAATAAAGAACCAATGTAGGTATTGTCAAAGAGTAACAGATTAGCTTTTCAATAATGATGATTTACTGCCTTGGATAGAAAGCCGTAGATACTGTATAATTGATTAAACATAACGACAATACCCCTGGTGCTCACCTGGTAGAATAAACAGTATACCGCACTGACAAAATATATTTTAAACCAATTTCAATGGTTGCTAGAAGACAGGGCAGCATGTAGAATCATACTAGCATAATCATAAGACTTTAAACAAATAAACAAAAAAATAACTATTTTTGGGGGCAAGTCCCCTTTCTCCCCCATGGGAAGGATACCTCATCAGACCCCAATTTTTCTAATGCCATGAACAAACATTGGGACATCACGGATGATGAAGGTTGTGGTGAAGTTTCATCGAAATTGCGTGTGTAGTTTCTGAGAAGAAAGCAAATACCTATTTTGGGGGCAACCCTCTCCCCCTCCCCCAGAGACCCCCAAAGGGGCAGATTATTTTTAATGTCGTGAACAAACTTTTGTACATCATGGGTGGTGAAGCTTGTGGTGAAGTTTCATCGAAATTGTGTGTGTAGTTTCAGAAAAAAAAGCAAATACCTATTTTGAGGGGTCAAACCTGGACCCACTTTGACCCCCCATATACATTTTGCCCTTCAGACCCGGATTTTTTAAATGCCTTGAACAAACTTTAGTCACAACACAGCAAATATAATTTGTGCCAAGTTTGGTCAAAATCCCTTCAGCGGTTTCGGAGAAAAAGTTGCAAGTGTTTACGGACGGACGGACGGACGACGCGTCATCGCATAAGCTCCCCTGAACTTCGTTCCAGGTGAGCTAATAATAATAAACAGTTTCATTCCAGATCCATTTCATTAAGAGATCAAACGCTTGCCCGTAATTGTTAAATTAAGACGAAATAGCATAATTGGCTGCATTTTATCCTTTTGGCGAATGTTTTGACTACACTTTAAAATACCAGAGGAAGTGCTGAAAAGGGTCCAAAGGAGCAAACAATTAGCCCAGGTGATAATTAAGAGTACCTGGTGTGCATCAAGAACTTGGAGTGCTAATTTAATAAACCAGGTGAATCGACCCTGCTATTTTGTGAGACCACTAATAACACTAATAACATCATACATGTTGTAAAGCAGTATTTAAAGTAATTATTCCGTGGTAGCAATTGCCAAATTCACCACAGGTTCAACTAGAGAATTCATAGAACACCTTGCCCAATGCAGTCTTGCGAAAAAGGACATGGGAAGGGTCTTTTTAAATCTTGCTTTGCATTTCAAGCACAATTTATATTTCGTAAGAGTCGCGATTTTGTCTGAATCTCGATATTCCCCAATGATGAGAGCGCGAGTGGCAAATAAATTTGATTGGTCGGGATGACATTATATTTTGTTCAAGTACTGCTAAACGGAAGGGTTTTGAAAGTGTCAACAAGGAGATTTGTGTTCTACAGTGTTCAAGTAAATAATTCAATTAAAATAAAATAAAGATTTTAAAGCCTGTAGAAACAAGAATGGCACTCCTCGACATCACGACGTTGACCGTTATGCCTCCACCCACATTATTACATCATTATATGTACTTATTCACATTTTTACGTGACATGACCTCTGACCTTTGATGCCAAAATCGAATCAGTTCATCTTTGCATCATAATACATACTTATTCCAAGTTTGGTCAAAATACAATCACGAGGCCACAAGTTAGCTCAGTAACAGAATTTTTACCTGACGGGACCTCTGACCTCTTGAGCCCATAATAAAAAAAAAATTAAAAAAACCACCTTTAGAGGCCATTTTTCCCCGCAAAGCGGGGGTTGGCCTTTTTCGGGAACCGTGGTTGTTGTTGTTTTTTGGTCCCCTTTTTGAAGCGATGTTTTACGGCCGGATGCCCTTCCTGACGCCAACCATTTTTGCCGCCTTTAACGACAAACAGGGAATTACCAGTGAACTGGTACTCAATTAGCCGACCTCGGAAGGATGACAGGCTGAGTCAACCCCCCTGGCGTTAATTCAGCGATCGACCGGGATTCGAACCCAGGATCCTAGGATCCTAAGCCGGCACCCTAGCCGCTAGCCCAACACCAGGGTTGTCTTGAGCCCATAATATAAGCACTTAATCTTTGCATCATTATACATACTTGTACCAAGTTTGACTTGGATATCTTCAGCCGTTCTTCAGTTATCGTGGTAAAAAAAACCTATCACGAACGGACAGGAAGACGGACAACACGAAAACATAATGCCTCCGGAGAAGTCATAAAAAATTGTTTGTCAGAAGTTTTTCAGTAGTTTTTCAAAGTTGATACACCGTCTTTTACACCACCTTATTTATCACGTTAAATTAGTTATGCCTGTTATCTGTGTCCTTGACGATGTCACTAAAAACATTAAGTTTCCTGATTGGAATGATTTTCAATCTTGTTTGACTGTCAGACAGACTAACACAATTACCTTACACCTCTGTGCACATTTGCACTCGGACGAAATTCCATACATTTTGCCAATTTCAGAGCCAAAGTACAGCTAAACTGTAGGTTCGTTTTCCGATGCAAGTTCCGATTCATATTCAAAATATAACTTTCAATTAAATATTAAGTCGGTCCTCTAAGTCCAACATAAACTGATATGTGTAGACAGAAAAGACAAAGTGAACCAATTGCTTAATCCCGCTTTTTGCTTCGTGCACGGGGTAATGACTTAATTCACTCGGTAGGAGTGACATGATGCTTGTGAAATGTGCCCTTAACATGTTGGCACCTGACAATAACTACTGTACAACAACAACAGGCATTTTAAGGCCATTTTCCCTGCTAGAGTGGGGGTTAGCCTTGCAGGCCCCATGACAATCTTCTTCATTTTGCCCTATTTTCTGCATCCCCCCTTGTTAACCCCCTTTGCCCGCATTACTTCTTCCACCACCTTCAGCCAAGTCTTTCTCGGTCTTTCACGTCCTCCCCTCCCTTCTACATTAATTTCCATCACTCTTCTCAACCAGTCACTTTCATCCTTTCTCCACACATGACCAAACCATCTCAACCTGTTTCTCTTCACAGCATCAATCACAGGCACTATTCCCATCATCTTTCGCAATTCATCATTTGTCTTCCTCTCTCCCAACGATACTCCGCACATCCACCGAACCATTCGCATTTCCACCCTTTCCAGCCTTTGTTGCTGCTCTACGTTCATTACCCATGTCTCGCTCCCATAAATCATAACACTTCTCACACATGCAGCATACTCCTTTCCCTTCAGCTTCAACGACACTCCCCTCCTCGTCAGCACGCCACTCAGTTCCCGAAACTTCTTCCATGCACATCTCACTCTAGCAACCGTTGCTGAGACTGATCCACCTTCTCCATTCAGCATGTCTCCTAGGTAGCAAAATGTTTTCACACCTTCCAGCCTCACGCCGTCTCCAAGATCCAACTTAACATTTCCTACATCTGCAGCTCCCTCTCTGCACACCTTACACTTGAATGTAGCTGCCACACTGGTTAATGACCCTCTCAGACCACTACAATTTTGACAATAACTACTGTGAACATCAGAAAACTTTACCTCAATTGGAATTCTCCTTTTAAGTTGTCATACAACAGTAATGAAAGAGCTGTCGTTTGGTGATGATCAAAATAGAATTAACCACAAAATGACACATAGGTATATATTGACACACCTTGACACCTGACACTTATCGTGTCAATAGATATTGACACACCTTGTCAGATGGAACCCTTTGTGTGTGTAATCGTTGTGCAAGCAGAAGCATGTTGTCCAGAGCTGTAGGGAGGAACTCGATATAAAATTCCTCAACGTCCGTATCTGGCTCCAAGCCTACACAGCACGAGCTGCACAAAACAAAATGCATGGTTATAGATGGTGTGATGGGTGAGGGTCGGTGGCAAGTCTAGATGGCAATAACACCACCAACATATCAGTTTTAGCTCTTATTAGAAGCCAAGGCTAATATGTTACTGATGTAGTATCTTCTTTTACACTTAGGTGTAAGGCAAATTGTGACCAATACTTTAAAGCCTTTTACTTCTGCATAAATATATAAATAATGGAGGCCCATACTCGTGACAGAGATTCGGATGTTCATGACAAATTGAGCAAATGTTCCAGACTAAAACGAAATCCTGGACATGAATTTGAAATTTGTTCAGGGTGGCGGTGATAACTTCACTCCTCTTTGCAAAACACGCGTTGGGATCTTTGATGTCCACGAACAACCAATGTTAGCAAACTAGTACTCCAGCTCAACATCTTTCTGATGGATGGAACATACATTAATGCATTGTGCTGCCTGCACCGAGTTAATTTGTTATGGCAACAGTTTATAGCTGGGATGAAATTCAAACCCAGGCTAAACAGCTCAAAAGGCAAGTTCGCGGACCAGTCCGAGTGCTCATACCAGCCCTGCCAGCCCACATATTTAAATAAATTGAAGACATTCAAGACAAACATGACTAATTATAAATGCCCCTCGAACAATTTGTAGGCAATTATGTCATTTGTTACAAAAACGAAAACGTTGTGCTCAGTCAATTCGGATGTTCTATCCATTTAAAAGGCACTACTGCCAAAACATTCTGAAAGGCCGCACAGTTTTTCAGATTGAAATACATATATTTTTTATTTTTGTAATCAATGGAATAAATTCTGATGGCGATGTATATGTGGCATAAAAGCTATCTACATTCTTTTCAGTGAAAGGTAAATGGAGAAGGACCCATCTTTTTTGCCAAATTAAAGAGTGTTTGTTTGTAAAGCAAAGCTATCCAACATAAAAATCATTTCAAGTTCATTATGATCCTTTAAAACTTATAATAAAGAATTATACTTCAGTCAGTGCCAAAGTCAGGAAAGAGAGATAAATAGAAAGGGAAAAGAAGAGAGATAACAAAAACAAAGTTATAAGTGTAGAACATATGGTCAATGTGGGAAGTAGAAAACTTCTACATTTAAGGGCATCAAATGACTCTTTCACCAACTTAATGAGAAACTGGTCTTTTCAATACAAAGAGATAAGCTTGGGGGCAAATGAGAAAAGGAAGAGAAAGGAGGAGGCTTGAGAAGAGAAAGATTGGTAGGGGAGTGTGGCAGGATATAGGAGATAAAAGAAAAAAGGTAAAAATATAGGATGAAGACAGATGCGGTGGGAGAAGTCAAAATGCTGTTATTTTGCATAGATCATTTATAAATGGCCCCTGAAATCCTCACTATAATTCATGGACCGGTGTTTGTCTGCATGTGTGTGTGTTTGTTGCGCAACTCCTCCTACAGTTCTGGGCCCATTACATCCAGACTTGCTACATAGGATCAGCATGACCCCTATTAGTGCATATGGGCATTGGGAATTCTAAATTTTTGCCGGTGGTCTTGGGGGCAAAACTCTCTTTGTAAATATGTATCGTATTGCGCCACCTCCAGATGGGAGATGGTATTACAAGTCCCCACCCTTTACATACAGTATTCCTGTTCCCACATTTTCCAGTGCAGTGAGGTGTTTTGAATTATAAGTAGGAGGCAAGTTTTTTCCTTAATGCAGGTAACCAGGGTTATTATTTTTTTTTTTCGGGAGCGATTGAGGGAGCTGTCAATTGCCTATACACCGCCCAAATAGAGGTATGCATCAGAATAATGTGTTGCATGCTTGGAAAAAGATCACCCGTAGGGTGGGTACTCTGCTGGTAATATACAATCCTCTTCATTGGAATAGTCATCAGCGACAAAAGTCCTTGAGCAACCTGATAATGCGTGCCAGGTGCGCTAAATTGATCCAACTGTTGTGCAGATGAGAATGGTCATAGCGAAGGGACAGAGAGCAGTAGTGCAGCAGCTGCATTTCCCACACAGAACGCTTGAGCACAACCTGATGGCCTCCATTCACATCAGCCAGGATTTCTGCAACATCGTAACGCAAATATATACTTCAATATAAACAGGAAACCATTACTATTTACTTCCATATATACTTCAAGACTTACTATTAATAATAGTAACGATGCAAAGATTATGTGCAAGCTTTCTCTCCAGATAAGTAAAGCAAGGATAGATTTAACACAAGGATGGAACCAAATGACCCAAAGCCACCACCCTAATGTCCTGTCACTTGAACCTCTGCAGAAACCCAGACCCAGAACAAACTGCAAAATTCTTAATCTCAAGGAGAAAATTGAGGCCTAAAATCACTCTCCTTTCTCCTTTTGTGTGTCATCCCTATAGTGGGGCAACTTAGCATAACAATTGTGCATTTTGTGAGGAAAGCACCAAATTTGGCACACTAGTAGACTATCATATTATGAAAAGATCTGGATATTGGGCCATCTCAGATTCAGAGATTTGATTTTTGCAAGATTTCGATTCGATTGGGATCGAAGAGAACACCTTCTTCGTCTTCTGTACAGTGAAGTTGCCAGCCCTGAATTCTCTGGCTACATCTGAGTGCTTCATTGGGAGTGCAACCATGTCCCTCAGGTGAACAGGGACCCACCTGGCATAGCGTGTGTGGTCTAAGGCATGGAACCATGGGACCAGTTCCGTCAGGGCATCGAGGTACATCGTGAATGAAGCCTGCCGCAGAGAACGCACGTAGACCAGTACCAACATCTCTAGTTCCAGCACAGTTGCCCAGTACTGAAAGTTGGGAATGTCTTCTCCTCTCTGGTGACACCAGTCTTCGAACTCAGGCAGGTCTTCTGCATCATCAGCATATGTCATACAGTGGCGTTCATACGCACGGTGTTGCAGGATGTGCAGTGCCGCTGCAGTGATTTGATGAGCTCTTCTTGTGCGGGTGACGTGGGCAGCTCGCAGGAAGGAGTCGGCCGTCCCTGGCGTTGCAATCTCAGCTTGCAAATCTGCAAAATCTGCAAATCTTGCAAAAATCAAATCTCTGAATCTGAGATGGCCCAATATCCAGATCTTTTCATAATATGATAGTCTACTAGTGTGCCAAATTTGGTGCTTTCCTCACAAAATGCACAATTGTTATGCTATATTTAGCTTAGCTGCCGGACTACTATGTTTGTGTTCAAGCTTAAAAGATTTGTGACTGTTCAGACCAGGACTTCTGGTATCTTGTACCTGTTGCTGTATTTGAGCCGGGGGAGTATCTGCTGAAATCTATCTATCAGAGTTCTTCCCAACAACTTTGGTCTTTGTTCCTTTCAAACTTCTTTCTGTTTGTTCACATTTCTCTTTATTCATTATAATTCTTGCTTCTTCTTTATTTCTCTCTTTATTTATCTATCTGTCAAGGAGAAGTAAATTCTTGCAGAAAATTTTCTGTAAGGTTCACTTGGCTGCACCTGGATGGGTTTGAAGGTTATGGAGTAGTGGCTGAAACCCGAATCCTATCCAGGTTCCTTCTGATGATTCCAGCTTTGCTTATTCTGGTTCCTCCTGATGATTCCATCTTTGCTTATTCTGGTTCCTCCTGATGATTCCATCTTTGCTTATTCTGGTTCCTCCTGATGATTCCATCTTTGCTTATTCTGGTTCCTCCTGATGATTCCAGCTTTGCTTATTCTGGTTCCTCCTGATGATTCCAGCTTTGCTTATTCTGGTTCCTCCTGATGATTCCATCTTTGCTTATTCTGGTTCCTCCTGATGATTCCATCTTTGCTTATTCTGGTTCCTCCTGATGATTCCATCTTTGCTTATTCTGGTTCCTCCTGATGATTCCAGCTTTGCTTATTCTGGTTCCTCCTGATGATTCCATCTTTGCTTATTCTGGTTCCTCCTGATGATTCCATCTTTGCTTATTCTGGTTCCTCCTGATGATTCCAGCTTTGCTTATTCTGGTTCCTCCTGATGATTCCATCTTTGCTTATTCTGGTTCCTCCTGATGATTCCATCTTTGCTTATTCTGGTTCCTCCTGATGATTCCAGCTTTGCTTATTCTGGTTCCTCCTGATGATTCCATCTTTGCTTATTCTGGTTCCTCCTGATGATTCCAGCTTTGCTTATTCTGGTTCCTCCTGATGATTCCATCTTTGCTTATTCTGGTTCCTCCTGATGATTCCATCTTTGCTTATTCTGGTTCCTCCTGATGATTCCAGCTTTGCTTATTCTGGTTCCTCCTGATGATTCCATCTTTGCTTATTCTGGTTCCTCCTGATGATTCCATCTTTGCTTATTCTGGTTCCTTCTGATGATTCCAGCTTTGCTTATTCTGGTTCCCCCTGATGATTCCATCTTTGCTTATTCTGGTTCCTCCTGATGTTTCCATCTTTGCTTATTCTGGTTCCTTCTGATGATTCCAGCTTTGCTTATTCTGGTTCCTCCTGATGATTCCATCTTTGCTTATTCTGGTTCCTCCTGATGATTCCAGCTTTGCTTATTCTGGTTCCTCCTGATGATTCCAGCTTTGCTTATTCTGGTTCCTCCTGATGATTCCATCTTTGCTTATTCTGGTTCCTCCTGATGATTCCATCTTTGCTTATTCTGGTTCCTCCTGATGATTCCATCTTTGCTTATTCTGGTTCCTCCTGATGATTCCATCTTTGCTTATTCTGGTTCCTTCTGATGATTCCAGCTTTGCTTATTCTGGTTCCTCCTGATGATTCCATCTTTGCTTATTCTGGTTCCTCCTGATGATTCCATCTTTGCTTATTCTGGTTCCTTCTGATGATTCCAGCTTTGCTTATTCTGGTTCCTCCTGATGATTCCAGCTTTGCTTATTCTGGTTCCTCCTGATGATTCCATCTTTGCTTATTCTGGTTCCTTCTGATGATTCCAGCTTTGCTTATTCTGGTTCCTCCTGATGATTCCAGCTTTGCTTATTCTGGTTCCTCCTGATGATTCCAGCTTTGCTTATTCTGGTTCCTCCTGATGATTCCATCTTTGCTTATTCTGGTTCCTCCTGATGATTCCAGCTTTGCTTATTCTGGTTCCTCCTGATGATTCCAGCTTTGCTTATTCTGGTTCCTCCTGATGATTCCATCTTTGCTTATTCTGGTTCCTTCTGATGATTCCAGCTTTGCTTATTCTGGTTCCTTCTGATGATTCCAGCTTTGCTTATTCTGGTTCCTCCTGATGATTCCAGCTTTGCTTATTCTGGTTCCTCCTGATGATTCCATCTTTGCTTATTCTGGTTCCTTCTGATGATTCCAGCTTTGCTTATTCTGGTTCCTCCTGATGATTCCAGCTTTGCTTATTCTGGTTCCTCCTGATGATTCCAGCTTTGCTTATTCTGGTTCCTCCTGATGATTCCATCTTTGCTTATTCTGGTTCCTCCTGATGATTCCAGCTTTGCTTATTCTGGTTCCTCCTGATGATTCCAGCTTTGCTTATTCTGGTTCCTCCTGATGATTCCATCTTTGCTTATTCTGGTTCCTTCTGATGATTCCAGCTTTGCTTATTCTGGTTCCTTCTGATGATTCCAGCTTTGCTTATTCTGGTTCCTCCTGATGATTCCAGCTTTGCTTATTCTGGTTCCTCCTGATGATTCCATCTTTGCTTATTCTGGTTCCTTCTGATGATTCCATCTTTGCTTATTCTGGTTCCTTCTGATGATTCCAGCTTTGCTTATTCTGGTTCCTCCTGATGATTCCATCTTTGCTTATTCTGGTTCCTCCTGATGATTCCAGCTTTGCTTATTCTGGTTCCTCCTGATGATTCCAGCTTTGCTTATTCTGGTTCCTCCTGATGATTCCATCTTTGCTTATTCTGGTTCCTTCTGATGATTCCAGCTTTGCTTATTCTGGTTCCTTCTGATGATTCCATCTTTGCTTATTCTGGTTCCTTCTGATGATTCCAGCTTTGCTTATTCTGGTTCCTCCTGATGATTCCAGCTTTGCTTATTCTGGTTCCTCCTGATGATTCCAGCTTTGCTTATTCTGGTTCCTCCTGATGATTCCATCTTTGCTTATTCTGGTTCCTCCTGATGATTCCAGCTTTGCTTATTCTGGTTCCTCCTGATGATTCCATCTTTGCTTATTCTGGTTCCTCCTGATGATTCCAGCTTTGCTTATTCTGGTTCCTCCTTATGATTCCAGCTTTGCTTATTCTGGTTCCTCCTGATGATTCCATCTTTGCTTATTCTGGTTCCTTCTGATGATTCCAATGCAATATTTGGTCTTACATTTGATTATAATCCTCTGTGCAGATTAAATGTTAGTACTGTATATAGTCATGTTACTTTTCATTGGTTGAGATTGAAAGTATGAATTATCTTGTATATCTCTTTCAATGCATGAATAATTGTCTTTTTACCTCCCCCTCTCTTCCCACCCCCAAGTGTGGAAAGAATACATTTCAAGTTTATCTACAATATAAAACACAATGTGTGTGTTTGTGTGTGTGTGTGTGTGTGTGTGTGTGTGTGTGTGTGTGTGTGTGTGTGTGTCTGACCCCCTTCATAAGGATAGGTTTTAAAGGCTTTGATTAGTGCTTAAGGAGGGATTTGAGTAGGGGGGTGGGGGGGGGGTTAATGGGCAATCTTTGAACACGACTGTGTGTCCACCGGTTAAAAGACCTAAAAGACTCTGAGGACCCAAAAGACCCAATGGACCCAAAACACCCAAATACACGAAGACCCAAAATACCCTGTAGACTGTTAAAGACACAAAAGACCATGAAGACCCAGAAGACCTCAAGGACCCAGAAGACCCCAAATACCCTGAAGACCCAAAAGACTGAAAAGACCCTGAATTGACCAATTGACCCCAAAGACCCAAGACACCCTGATGACCCAAAAGACCCCAAGGATCCAAAAGACCCAAACAACCATGAGGACCCAAATGACAAATTGGACCCAAAAGGCCCCACAGACTCAGAAGACTCCCAAGGACTCTGAAGATCCAAAATACCCCAAAAGACCCCAAAGACCCAAAAGACTGAAAAGACCCTGAAGACCCAATGGACCCCAAAGACTGAAAAGATGCTGAAGCCCAATGGACCCCAAAGACCCAAAAGACTGTGAAGATCCAATGGACCCGAAAACACCTAAAATACCCCAAGTACTGGATAGACCCCAAGGACTCTGAAGACCCCAAGGACTCTGAAGATCCAAAATACCCCGAAGACCCTAAATACCCCAAAGACCCAAAATACCCAAAAGACTCTGAACACCCAATGGACCCCAAACACCTAAAATACCCCAAGTACTGGATAGACCCCAAGGACTCTGAAGACCCCAAGGACTCTGAAGATCCAAAATACCCTGAAGACCCAAAATACCCCAAAGACCCAAAATACCCAAAAGACCCCGAACACCCAATGGACCCCAAACACATAAAATAACCTGAAGACCCAAAAGACCCTGAAAACACAAAAGACCCAAAAGACCATGAAGACCCAAAATACCCCAAAGACCCTTAAATACCCCAAAAGCCCCAAAAAACCCTGAAGATCCAAATGACTGAAAAGACCCTGAAGACCCAATGGACCCCAAAGACCCAAAAGACACTGAAGACCCAAAAGAGCCTGAACACCCCAAGGTTCACTGCTGGTTTAAGGCTGAGGATATTTTTTGCCTCATCTCCTTGGCCCAGGGGTTTCATGTGTCTTTCCAGACAGCTGGGGGGACTTCCCGAGTTCTGGGTGAGGTGGACTGCCACTCGGTCCACTGGGTCTCTGGCTGACTGGGTGGTCAAAGCCTTCTCTAACCATGAGAGGGTTGTGACGGTCCGCCTCTGGCCCTCTACAATGAGAGCGTTTCAGATTATGACGTTAAGTTTTGGTTGTCACGTTTTGTAGCTATTAAGTCTCCACCCACAGTGGTGAAAAAGGAGAAGGAGAAGGAGAAGGAGAAGGAGAAGGAGGAGGGAGAAAATGGGAGGAGAGCAGTGTGGTGGCTGATGGCCATTTGCCTCAAGAGGCACTGTAGCCGAGTGCAGTGCTGCCATTGTTATCCCCCCTCCCTGCAGAGATGGAGAAGGAATTGGACGCAGCCTCTGTGCCCTCAGCAGCAGAGGTCCTGGATGTGGTCAAGTCGGGATCCAAGCTCACTGAAGTGGCAGGGGAGAACATGGTCGAAAATGTGGTCGCAAGTGGCGGGGTCGGAGGGAACGACCTCCATTCAAGAGACCCCGCTCCCGGGGGCTGAAAGTGATGGCTCTTCCTCCGAGGCCGGTATAGACACTGGTGCTGCTGAATGGACACATTACAAGTGCCGAAGGAGGGGCTGGAAGTCCAAAAGACCGCCTCCCCTGGGCATGGCTCTCAGGGAATTGATCAGCAGCGGAAAATTGCGAAGAAACCTGTTGGAGTGTAGAGCCCCCTCGGGCATTGGACGGCCCATCCAGGGCTGGGGAAATCTCAGGAAGGGACATTTTGAACTGTGAGGAGGGGGGTTTTCCCAGACATTACCCCTCTGTTCCTTCCCGTTCCCGCTCTCTTCAGTGAAGCTCCCCACTCCTGACTTTTGTTCCCCCTCCAGGGGCCATGGGAATTCAGAGGGCGGATGAGTGAGGGTTTTCTTGTTTATTGTTCTTCGGTTTTTTATTCCTCTTTGACTTGTTTCCGATTCTTCTCTCTTAAATTTGTTTCTGTTTCTTGTTAGCCCATCCCCTGCGCAGCAGTAATCACTTCTGTGTGTCTGTCTCTCTGTGTGTGTGTGTGTGTCTGTCCAGGCCGTAATTTTTTTTTACCATTTCAGCTATTGTCATCAAATTTTCACCAAAGCTTTATTATGATAATACAGAGAAAGCAAATGAATAATTTTGTTGTGGTTGGATCTGATGTAGTCTTATCTTGCTCTACCTTGCAACATATTATTATGATAACACGGAGAAAGCAAATGAATAATTTTGTTGTGGTTGGACCTGATGTAGTCTTATCTTTCTCTACCTTGCAACATATTATTATGATAATACGGAGAAAGCAAATGAATAATTTTGTTGTGGTTGGACCTGATGTAGTCTTATCTTGCTCTACCTTGCAACATATTATTATGATAATACGGAGAAAGCAAATGAATAATTTTGTTGTGGTTGGACCTGATGTAGTCTTATCTTGCTCTACCTTGCAACATATTATTATGATAATACGGAGAAAGCAAATGAATAATTTTGTTGTGGTTGGACCTGATGTAGTCATATCTTGCTCTACCTTGCAACATATTATTATGATAACACGGAGAAAGCAAATGAATAATTTTGTTGTGGTTGGACCTGATGTAGTCATATCTTGCGCTACCTTGCAACATATTATTATGATAACACGGAGAAAGCAAATGAATAATTTTGTTGTGGTTGGACCTGATGTAGTCATATCTTGCTCTACCTTGCAACATATTATTATGATAACACGGAGAAAGCAAATGAATAATTTTGTTGTGGTTGGACCTGATGTAGTCTTATCTTGCTCTACCTTGCAACATATTATTATGATAATACGGAGAAAGCAAATGAATAATTTTGTTGTGGTTGGACCTGATGTAGTCATATCTTGCTCTACCTTGCAACATATTATTATGATAACACGGAGAAAGCAAATGAATAATTTTGTTGTGGTTGGACCTGATGTAGTCTTATCTTGCTCTACCTTGCAACATATTATTATGATAATACGGAGAAAGCAAATGAATAATTTTGTTGTGGTTGGACCTGATGTAGTCTTATCTTTCTCTACCTTGCAACATATTATTATGATAATACGGAGAAAGCAAATGAATAATTTTGTTGTGGTTGGACCTGATGTAGTCTTATCTTTCTCTACCTTGCAACATATTATGATAATATGGAGAAAGCAAATGAATAATTTTGTTGTGGTTGGACCTGATGTAGTCTTATCTTGCTCTACCTTGCAACATATTATCTATCTATAATTCCAGTAATCTCTGTCTGTACGTTTGTCTGTGACCGCTGTTTCTCGACAACCACGGGTCCGATATACTTTTAACTTGCCAGGTATATTGCTGGGGACCCGAGGATGTGCCTTTTCAAGGTTTCATATTAATCGGACAATTACTTACCGAGCTATGTCCAAAAAACGATTCAACCAATCAGAGAGCAGCGAACGATCGCGTGTGCCGAACGTGGCGGGCACACTCTGCCTCGGATGGCACATTTGAGAGCGTATTCATTTATTTCACGTTTGCAAACTATGTTGGCGTTAAACTATGTTTTACAACTAATAAAAACGAATTTGCGATTCATTCGCTTTCCTGCGCGTTTGTGCACGCGATGGCGATTTCTTTACCAAACTCCGGAAGCCGTTCGCTTTGGACCAAACCATTGCATGTAAATAGAGGGGGGGGATTGTCACCACTCGCAAGCCGTTCGCTTTGGACCAAACCATTTCATGTAAATAGAGGGGGGGGATATAATTTTAGATATAGATATAGTACGGGCATGCCCTAGTTATGATAATACGGAGAAAGCAAATGAATAATTTTGTTGTGGTTGGACCTGATGTAGTCTTATCTTGCTCTACCTTGCAACATACTATTATGATAACACGGAGAAAGCAAATGAATAATTTTGTTGTGGTTGGACCTGATGTAGTCATATCTTGCTCTACTTTGCAACATATTATTATGATAACACGGAGAAAGCAAATGAATAATTTTGTTGTGGTTGGACCTGATGTAGTCTTATCTTTCTCTACCTTGCAACATATTATGATAATATGGAGAAAGCAAATGAATAATTTTGTTGTGGTTGGACCTGATGTAGTCATATCTTGCTCTACCTTGCAACATATTGTTATGAATTTGGTAGAGCAATATCTAGAGCTAGGTAGATCTGAATAGGTAGGTATTCGGCTGTCGTGACAGGGACTCTACATGTAATAAGTTCTTGATGTTTAGGCGTTTGTCGGGGTAAGATGTATGATTGTGGATCTACCTGGAGGTCCGAGTGTTAAATAGTGAGGGATTAAAGGTAACGCCCCTGTGAGTCTCACCTGGTAGTCAAACCTCTGTCCATTATGGCACTGCAAACCACATAAACATTAGTTAGGTCCTTAGCGCAACATTAAATAATTCCCTTTCCCTGACATTGACTTCGTAATAAATAGACAGGAAACCAGGCCAAAAACACCGCCGCGGTTGGCCGCCGCCGTTCGCACCTCAAAGGCCTACCAACCTCGCTGGCACGTGTTACAAAACGACCGCGGGGGGGTCGCGGACGGGAGATGTCAGGAGTCGCATGCCGCAGAGGGCGTGACCTGGGCGAGTTGGGAGGCTGTGATTGGCTGAGGAGTGCGCCAATGTGACGTGATCGGCCACCAATATATGCGACGGTCGGACGCCATTTCAGGCAGTCCAGAGTTGAGTTGAGTTCGTGGCAGACGCAGGCAGACACCAGAGAGTTCGTAGGAGTTGGTTGGAGCACACAGTCGACGCAGAGACACAGTTGGTGGAAAAGCTCCCCGAAGGCAGTTGGTGGAAAAGCTCCCCGAAGGCAGCTGGTGGAGAGTTCGTTCACACACCGAGCACACCAAGCCCACAGAGCACGCGGCAGTTCGCAGCAGTTCGTTGCAAGTCGAGCCCTCCGTTGAACCATTGGTGCACGGGCCTTGTGGAGATCGTCCTCGTGTGAAGCTGCTGGCCACGCGTCGGACGCGTGGTGCTTGGAGCGGGGCCTCGTAGAGCTTGGAGCGAAGGACCTGGTGGTGTGCGATCGGGCCAAAAGGAGCGGTGTTGGACGGCCGCCCCGAGAGACGACGAAAGACAGATAAGCCGCATCCGCGTACATTTGAACGACGTGACGTGTTATTTTTGTATCCATAATCTCCCTCGTATCGTGTTTGCTGTCAGTCGTGTGGGGACGTCCCGATTTAGAGTTATTAGATTTACCGGCGCGGCTTTTTCACTGTATTACTATTCGATAATAAATCCTTATATTATTTTCTGTATATATATCTGAACGCAGTTTTCCTGGGTGTTTGATTTTAGTAGATAAGGCGGCGGGCGGAGCTTTGCTGCGTGCGCCATTCCGCGCGTTTAACTTTGTGTTGAACTTGAATCCGCCATTGAGTTTTCGCCTCGGGAGTTAAAGTCTCGCAAATCGGTCATCCGTAACTGTGGTGTTAATCACGGTTGCGTAACAAGTGGTGTCAGGAGTGGGATTTGAACCCGTCGGACAAATTTTTTTTGTCCGCGGCGAGACATCGACACGGTCGGACAAATTTTTTTGTCCGCGGGGAGAAATCGACACGGTCGGGCGTACATTGCGCCCGACGTTCGAACGCAAAATTTTTATAGTTGAGGCGGAGAAATTTGATAATCAATTGGGCAAACGGAGCGCGATATCGCGTCTTCGTCAAATTTAAATTGTTTCAGGAATTATTAAAACAGATAAATACGCGCGCGGGGAACGACCTTCCGAAAAGCGGATGTCGGAGGTCGACGAGATGGAAGTACGCAGCGAGGCCTCCGTCAGCGTTGGGAGTGAGCCGGAAATAGGGGAATTAGATGTCGAGGTGAGCCTTGGAACCTCCCCCGTCCCGAGCACCAACTTATCCCCCTCCCCCACCGGGGAGTCGGGAGCAGTAGGAACGGCCCCGACAACCGACCAGATGTTGGGTCAATTGCTTCGAAAAATTGAAGGGATGGAAAAGAACGGTGAGCGAGCCAGTTGGGAATTGAATGAACAAATGAAGTCGCAGGGGAAGGAATGTAGGGAAGGAATGAAGGGAATGAGTGATCGATTGGAGGAACAAATGGGACAAATGAAAAGTGGGTTGGAAAATAAAATGGAGTCCCAGGGGAAGGAATGGAGGAATGAAATAAAGGAAAGGAATGAACAATTGGAAGGAAAAATTGGGGAAATGGCACAGCAGCTGGGGGAACGAATTGATGGCATAGAAGGGAGAGTGCAAAACCAAATTACGGACAGACTGGGGAAATTTGAGGGTAAAGTAGAAACTCAAATGGGGGAGATGGAAAAAGCCATAGGGGTGGAAATTGAATTGAAACGGGAAGAATTAATGTCAAAAATAGAGGAGGGCGTGACGCAGGCTGTCCAAATGGGGGAAAAGTTGGAGGGTCAGATTGGTGCCACAAATGCTCGAATTGATAAAGCAAATGGGGACCTGGAAGGCTATCGGGGCCGGGTGGATGCCAGAATGCTACAGCAGAGTGAGGAATGGGGACTGCTCAACCGACAGGGGGGCAAATTGGCCGAGGAGGTGAGGGGGTTGGAAACCCGCATAAAAGAGCAGGAGCAAGGGTTAATTGAGAAAGGCCTGTGGGGGCCACTAATGGATAATGAAAGGGTGAGTGATTTTATGCAGGAGCGACTGGAGATCTGGGACAATACCATCAAGAAGGAGGTTGGTCGGGTTCAAGGGAGCCTGGGTGATGAGGTGAGTTGGTCCGAGGAGGTGGTTGGAGTGACCGAGGGGACGCTCACTGTACACTGCTATTTGGAAACAGAGGCTCCAAAATTGGACAACCAGTTGGGGGAGTGTGTTGGCTCCGGGCTGGATTTGGATCTTGGAGGATCGGGAGATAGAGCTTCTGGAGATTTGGTCCCTGTAGGGAATTTGGATCAACTGCAGGGAGGGGCAGAACAACCGGTGGTAGAGGTTGTTCCCTGCAGCTGCGGTTTGGCAGTGGGAATGAAAATTTTTAAAATAAAATTACAATGGGAACTTGATTTGGAGCAGCCATGGTGGGGATTGGTCCCCGGGCTGCGGGATTTGGACATGGAGAGGTCATGGGTGATGGCCTCGGGCAAAAGTTGCCCCTTTCAAAATTTGGGTATGCCGGCCAGCTGGGGGGCTGTGATGGCGAGATTTGGACGTGGGGTCCAGCCTTGGGTGTCGAGGTACGACCTGGGTCCCACGGGGGGTCTGGTGGAGTGTGGCGTCCCTTGTCCGTCGGGGCGCCGTCCGAGCTGGTGGCTCGGGCCGGCAGGGTCACCGGACCCTGGTGGGGGTTAAGACCTCCAGAGGGGTCCGAGGTGGTTTCTCAAGCCTGGGATGGCATTTATTGAGGACCACTAGGGGGAGGTGTTGTGGGTCGCGCTTTGGTGGTGGCACCGCAGATGGCCAGCTTGGGCCTGATGTAGTGATCACCCGGGCATGCGACCTGACACCCTCTCCCTGAGACTTTGGGACAACCAGCATGTGGTGACCTGGCATGGTGGTTGGTCTATGGACGCGGGTCAAACCGAATGGACAGGGATGGAGATAGCCTGCCGGACAACCATTGGGGCATCTGTGGAACGTGATGGTGTGAGTGACCTTCCACAGATGCTCCGTTATGATTTATGGACTCTCGGGTTGGGAAGAGAGCCATGGGGATGTGAATCGGGAGATGTGTAACGAGCCGAGCATATGGGCCATGCTCGGCTGGCATGTGTATGGCAAAGCATCTTTCTTTGGTGAGGTTAGTGAAATGTGACAAATGTTTGGCATGGGTAATCTGTGGGTTAGATGGAAATTTAAGGGTGGATTTTGAAATGCCATGGTGGACACTGTACAGTGACGTCATTATTGATCCAGGTGTGTAGACCAAAGTGTTGGAGGCTGTGATGAAATTAATAGGGTAGTAAGACACAGCTTTCAACTGGTTGCGGGGGCAACTGTGCTGATATTTGGGACGCGGGATCCTGGGGATGCAGTTGTGTAGCCTGAGGGTCAACGTGGTGCTGTGCATGTCCGAGGTGTGTGGACCATGTCTTCTGGGTGAGTCTCCTGGTGGAGCATGGCTGTTGACTGGACCTTGGTGTGGTCAAGTGTGGGTGAGCACTGGGGGGCTGCAGTTCTGTAGTCGGACTGGGGGATGATGGGGAGGTGCAGGGGACGTGGCTGTAGGGATGCCACGCACTGCGACCGTGCCCCCCAGGGCCGAGGTTGTGTGTGCGGTAGTGTGTGTTGTGGCAGCAAGTGCTCACCACATTGGCCAGCTGGGGCTGCTGCAGCTGTGTTCCTCGCAGGGGGGCCGAAGGATGGATGGTGGGTCGCACCCTTATGGACACTCATGGGCCATGTTGGCGTTTTGACTGCTCACCTTGTCCCGGTGACCCTTGCACGGTAGAGGTGCAGAGCTGTCGTGGCCACAGGTAGTTGTGTAGTGATGATCACCGTTGGATGCGGATCCACATACCTGCCAGTGTAGTGGGGACAAAAGAGAAATTTGGAAGTATTTGGTAGGCCCAATGTGAAATTTTGGAATTGTATGGGTGGATGGCACCTTTGAACCTGACCAACCTGCAACTACCTGCACTTGAGGTGAGTGTTTTAAGGAGTACTGTCCCAGGCTTCAGGATTTGCTTTGGGAAATTGGGGACATGTAATTTGGAGTTGGGAGGTGAGAGCGAGTGATGACATGGCCGGTGAGGGGATGGAATGGGAGCCACAGTGTCTTGTGGGTGGCGTATGTTTTTGTGTTGTGGTTAGGTGTTTTGATGTGGTCGTGAGAGTGGAACCTGGAGAGTGAGTGATGATTATTGGAGATAATGAGGGGCGATAATTGTGCTTTTTGGAAATGTGCTAATGGAAATGTGTAAGGATTCAATGATTCGAACTGTGAATGGGATTTCACATTGGCAGGCCATGGCAAGCCTTGTAACACCTTTTACACCATCTATGAATTGTACTGAATTGTGCTGAGTTGTGTGGAGAATTGAATGGCAGCGGGGGAGGAAGTGTGTTTTGGGGTCTTGTGGGTGGGGAAGGTGTGTGTGTCCGCAGGTACAGAGCAAGCTCTGAGGAGCGATGCCTGCGGGCCCCCCTCTGCGGCAATTACCCCTGGCAGCCGGTGGTAACTGGAAATTGGAGCTCGTCGGTGGAGGGTCTGGTTGGGCGCCGCGGGGTGAGGAAGTCCCCCGGTGACCCGTGTTGCTGCGCGAAAGCAGGAGGCAAAGGAGCCTGGTGTGTGTGGAGACCCTCACCGGCGAGGTAACGGCGGAAAGGGGCTGTTGGGCTGTCATGGGGCCAAGAGGTAAAGGGGGGGGGGGGGGCAATGAACTTGTAAGTCGGTTGACTTGTTTTTGGGACTGCGGGCACCACAGCCTGATGCGCCCCCACCATCTTTTTGTGCGGTACCTCCCCGCTGCCTAGTTGAGGAATGCACACACACGTGAATGACATCAATGCCATGGTCCTGCAGGGGGGTGTATTGAAGAAGAACCTTATTGATTTTTGAAATGCCTTGATGACCTATGGAATGAGAATGAGTGGTTAAGGGGTCTGTGTAGCATGAATGTGGGCGAAATCCACCGAGCCGTGTCACTCACCTGTAACATCTGGACAGGGCCCGTGGAAATTTAGGGGGATGCATTGGGGATGGCCCCGCAGGTAAGGTTGTGTCTTGTGGCATCCACCGGGGGACGCGGTCTGTAGACCGGGGTATGTACAAAGGTTAGAGGTTTGAGTTTGGAAAGATGGTTAAGTTTTGTGGTTAAGTTAGTGTTGTGTGTTGTTGTTTCCTCCCTCCACAGGAACAACGAAGAAGATGTACATACTTGCATGATGGTTAAGGGGTTCAGCATGTTAAGGAAGTGTAGGTAGGTAGTCCGACTCACTTCCCACAGCCCTTCCTGATTTATTTCATAGGTTAATTAAGTGTGTGACAGTAAGTGTTAAGGCTGGAATGGTAGCGCCTGCGGTGAACCTTGCAGGAGCTACGGTTCCAGGGGGGGGGCTGTGTTATGAATTTGGTAGAGCAATATCTAGAGCTAGGTAGATCTGAATAGGTAGGTATTCGGCTGTCGTGACAGGGACTCTACATGTAATAAGTTCTTGATGTTTAGGCGTTTGTCGGGGTAAGATGTATGATTGTGGATCTACCTGGAGGTCCGAGTGTTAAATAGTGAGGGATTAAAGGTAACGCCCCTGTGAGTCTCACCTGGTAGTCAAACCTCTGTCCATTATGGCACTGCAAACCACATAAACATTAGTTAGGTCCTTAGCGCAACATTAAATAATTCCCTTTCCCTGACATTGACTTCGTAATAAATAGACAGGAAACCAGGCCAAAAACACCGCCGCGGTTGGCCGCCGCCGTTCGCACCTCAAAGGCCTACCAACCTCGCTGGCACGTGTTACAAAACGACCGCGGGGGGGTCGCGGACGGGAGATGTCAGGAGTCGCATGCCGCAGAGGGCGTGACCTGGGCGAGTTGGGAGGCTGTGATTGGCTGAGGAGTGCGCCAATGTGACGTGATCGGCCACCAATATATGCGACGGTCGGACGCCATTTCAGGCAGTCCAGAGTTGAGTTGAGTTCGTGGCAGACGCAGGCAGACACCAGAGAGTTCGTAGGAGTTGGTTGGAGCACACAGTCGACGCAGAGACACAGTTGGTGGAAAAGCTCCCCGAAGGCAGTTGGTGGAAAAGCTCCCCGAAGGCAGCTGGTGGAGAGTTCGTTCACACACCGAGCACACCAAGCCCACAGAGCACGCGGCAGTTCGCAGCAGTTCGTTGCAAGTCGAGCCCTCCGTTGAACCATTGGTGCACGGGCCTTGTGGAGATCGTCCTCGTGTGAAGCTGCTGGCCACGCGTCGGACGCGTGGTGCTTGGAGCGGGGCCTCGTAGAGCTTGGAGCGAAGGACCTGGTGGTGTGCGATCGGGCCAAAAGGAGCGGTGTTGGACGGCCGCCCCGAGAGACGACGAAAGACAGATAAGCCGCATCCGCGTACATTTGAACGACGTGACGTGTTATTTTTGTATCCATAATCTCCCTCGTATCGTGTTTGCTGTCAGTCGTGTGGGGACGTCCCGATTTAGAGTTATTAGATTTACCGGCGCGGCTTTTTCACTGTATTACTATTCGATAATAAATCCTTATATTATTTTCTGTATATATATCTGAACGCAGTTTTCCTGGGTGTTTGATTTTAGTAGATAAGGCGGCGGGCGGAGCTTTGCTGCGTGCGCCATTCCGCGCGTTTAACTTTGTGTTGAACTTGAATCCGCCATTGAGTTTTCGCCTCGGGAGTTAAAGTCTCGCAAATCGGTCATCCGTAACTGTGGTGTTAATCACGGTTGCGTAACAATATTATTATGATAACACGGAGAAAGCAAATGAATAATTTTGTTGTGGTTGGACCTGATGTAGTCTTATCTTTCTCTACCTTGCAACATATTATTATGATAACACGGAGAAAGCAAATGAATAATTTTGATGTGGTTGGACCTGATGTAGTCATATCTTGCTCTACCTTGCAACATATTATTATGATAACACGGAGAAAGCAAATGAATAATTTTGATGTGGTTGGACCTGATGTAGTCTTATCTTTCTCTACCTTGCAACATATTATTATGATAACACGGAGAAAGCAAATGAATAATTTTGATGTGGTTGGACCTGATGTAGTCTTATCTTGCTCTACCTTGCAACATATTATTATGATAATACGGAGAAAGCAAATGAATAATTTTGTTGTGGTTGGACCTGATGTAGTCTTATCTTGCTCTACCTTGCAACATATTATTATGATAATATGGAGAAAGCAAATGAATAATTTTGTTGTGGTTGGACCTGATGTAGTCTTATCTTTCTCTACCTTGCAACATATTATTATGATAATACGGAGAAAGCAAATGAATAATTTTGTTGTGGTTGGACCTGATGTAGTCTTATCTTGCTCTACCTTGCAACATATTATTATGATAATACAGAGAAAGCAAATGAATAATTTTGTTGTGGTTGGACCTGATGTAGTCATATCTTGCTCTACCTTGCAACATATTATTATGATAACACGGAGAAAGCAAATGAATAATTTTGTTGTGGTTGGACCTGATGTAGTCATATCTTGCGCTACCTTGCAACATATTATTATGATAACACGGAGAAAGCAAATGAATAATTTTGTTGTGGTTGGACCTGATGTAGTCATATCTTGCTCTACCTTGCAACATATTATTATGATAACACGGAGAAAGCAAATGAATAATTTTGTTGTGGTTGGACCTGATGTAGTCATATCTTGCTCTACCTTGCAACATATTATTATGATAACACGGAGAAAGCAAATGAATAATTTTGTTGTGGTTGGACCTGATGTAGTCATATCTTGCTCTACCTTGCAACATATTATTATGATAATACAGAGAAAGCAAATGAATAATTTTGTTGTGGTTGGACCTGATGTAGTCTTATCTTTCTCTACCTTGCAACATATTATTATGATAATACGGAGAAAGCAAATGAATAATTTTGTCAAAAGGTCAAAGGTCGGCATCACATAAAATCATAAATTTTCATCCAATTGACCTGAAATTGCAATTTACCATTTGAGTTTTGTCATCAAATTTTCAAAAAAGCTTTATTATGAGAATATGGAGAAGACAAAATCATAATATGGTCAAAAGATCAAAGGTCAGCATCACATAAAATCATCAATTTTCAACCGATTGAGTCACTGAATTGGCTCACCAACCAAATGGCAGGAGTAGACTGGTTTTTTTGGATCAAAAAGTCAAACGTTGCATAAAATCATCAATTTTCATTTTGTATTTTTATTAACTCCGCCACCAAAGGTGGATGGAAGTTATGTGTTCACCCCTGTCTCAAAAATTTGTGGATGGATTCGGACGAAATTTTGTGGAGATGTAGCGTGTGTGACAAGGACGAAATGATTAGATTTTGGTGAAGATCCGGATCCGGATCCGGCTAGTATATATTTTTAAGTGATTCTTCACAATTGGGAGATTGGGCCAAAAACGATACATAGCAGGATATCTCAAAAACGTTGTGGACGGATGATTTCGATTAAATGCGATTCTGTATTGTGATTTTCTGGTCTACTCTGGGATAGAAAATGTAAACTGTTACTTGCACGCACACACACACACACACACACACACACACACACACACACACACACACACACACACACACACACACACACACACACACACACACACACACTGTTCCAGACGGCTTTGCCCTATGGGCTACGCCGTAAAAAGGCAGCGGCCATTAAACCGTCGAATAAATCGTCCCAACCCGGCATTTTTGACGGGCTTTTCGCTGGTATTTTGTTAAACCGTTCGTTTTTGTGGTTTCCATTCATTCCCGCGCAAATTAATCAATCGATCGCCTCTGAACACTCAATTTGGCTGTCATGGCCAATTGTATTTATTTCACGATAGAATCGAAATGTTAATGCTCGATTTACACTCAACCATGGTCGCTTCATGTGACTCCCCCTTCTGAGTCTCTGCAGTGGTCTACACCTTAACAACGGACATGGCGTCGGTGCATCACCGACCTTCCAATTGGAGCAACAGTCGCGGGATCTCTGTGTCTGGAGCGTCAGCGACACGCGAGGCCAGAGCAAGGACCGATCCTGCGACACAGTTCATCCTTCAACGCCTTCAGAGTTACAAATCATGATTACAAATGGAACTGTTACTCGCAATAAAGCCTAATTATTGCTTCCCTTTCACTTCGGGGTTATTTCTGGTGCACATCCTTCTTTCTCATCACCGGGCACCAAGGAAACCAATGAACCTACATCCTCCCACATCCCTTATCCACTGTGATCTGTGACTGTGAACAACTTTACAATAATGATTAAATTAATGAATATGCACAAGCCATTGTTTATAGCTTGTAAATGTGTTAATAACGTATTTTGAGATGAATTTAAATCCATCAGAAAGCGAATTAAACAAAAACTGGCTCGTAAAATCTGCATAAACATTTCAATCGGTGTAGTGGTCCTGATGGTATAATTAGCAGCAGAGGCTGGCGAACGTATTTTCGAGTGCACTATTTTCACCGAATATATGCGCACTAATCCTGATCATCATAATAAAGATTGTCTTGTAAATATGAATCCACTTTGGACATAATGATGCCAGTGAAAAAAAACATCAAATAACAATGACTTCCGGGGTAACAAGAGGACAAGGTTCAATGCTCAGTCTGAGTTGAAACTGCTTCGTAGTTATGCATTTTGGGGGATCATCACTGTCGAGCGAAACTCGATTGACATTTTATCAGTACGAGTTGAATAACCACTAACTTGCGAGCTCGTCCGACACCACTCATTCAAAAGAGGGGTTTCAGTACCCATGCTACGCCTACAGTGCGCAGGCGGCATATTGGTTGGCAAGTTAATCGAGCGAGAAAAGGTAAACAAGACTAAATAATTAGTGAAATCTTCCAATGCAGTAAGTCTGAATAACGAGATAAACGAACTAGATTGTAGAGCTACTGATGCTACGGTTGCCAAGGAAGTGGATACAAACAACATGGCGGCTCGCACGTCATTTAGTCCGGCGGAAATACGCATAATTGGGGTCAAATTGTGCACATCTTGCTACAAGCGTGAAACCTGGCACAATTGTTCCCAATAGTCATATGAATGATTTCAGATATGGAGCCACGAGAACAAACGACTTTATCCATACTTTTTACACACTTATTTTTATTGCACACTTTTATTATGATTACACACTGTTATTATTATTACACAGTTATTATTATTACACAGTTATTATTATTACACACTTATTATTATTACACACTTTTATTATTATTACACACTTTTATTATTATTACACACTTTTATTATGATTACACACTTTTATTATGATTACACACTTTTATTATGATTACACATTTTTATTATGATTACAAACTTTTATTATTATTACACACTTTTATTATTATTGCACACTTTTATTGTTATTACACACTTTTATTATTATTACACTTTTATTATTACACACTTTTATTATGATTACACACTTTTATTATTATTACACACTTTTATTGTGATTACACACTTTTATTATTATTACACACTTTTATTATTATTACACACTTTTATTATTATTACACACTTTTATTATTATTACACACTTTTATTATTATTACACACTTTTATTATTATTATTACACACTTTTATTATTATTATTACACACTTTTATTTAACTTTATCTGAACTTTGTTTGTCCCATTTCAAATATTTGAGCCGTTCGTTTTCGAGGTTCCATACGTCCTAGAGAGCTGAAACGGTCCTCTTTTCTGGTACATTTTCATCTGTCAAAATTTAATAAAAATAAAAAATAAAAAAAAGGTTTAAAACTTTGAAAAAATAATAATAGTGTGTAGCCATAAAACATGTTTTTTCGTTTACTTGTTGAAAGTGTTTGTACGATGTCCTTCGATTGCCTATACGGAGTTAGCTTTCATCTTCATTGGCTGAGATGTGATATGTTATCCGGTAATTTTAGACATATATAATGTTATGAATTTTGGAGTAGGGGAATATCTAGATTTAGGTAGATCTGCATAGGTAGGTGTCCGGCTGTCGTGATAGGGAACCTCACCTGTAATAAGTTCTGTGTTTAGCCCGGTTTGTCGGATCAAGTGTGTACCTGTGATCATACAAGGATGATCGCGTGATAAATAGTTCTCGGGACTAAGATAATTCCCCTGTGTGTCAGACCTGGTGATCAATCCATTATCCCTTATGGCAACGCCCTCTTAGCCATTAGATAGGCCCATTAGTGCAGCACATTAATTAAATCCCCCATTGCAATGACTGACGATAAAAACTGACCGGAAGAAACAGGCAGGAAGCGGCCGCGTACAATGGCGCCATGGAAGACGAACATCGTGCAAGGCGGGCTGAGAGCCACGCCCAGAGGAGCTCTTGATTGGCCGGGGGGAGGGGCGAGCAACAAACACCACACCGATTGGCAGAGTAGGGGAGGACGTGCGATTGGTCAAAGGAAGGGCAGAGAGCTTCTCCGTGATTGGGGATGAGAAAGGTAAAGGAGCAACACACTGATTGGCCACCAACCGACGAGACCATGGCCAATCAGTGCGGAAGGTGCGAACGAACGACCAACAAGCTACGCACTGGTTGGAGGGCAAGCGCCGGTGACAAAAAAGGGTGCAAAAGGCGACAAGTAAGTGACGCACTGGTTGGAGGGGAAGCGAGCTGCCATGAGAAGACCGCCAGTAAAACCGCTTGCTCGCCGGCATTTTGAGCTCTTCCCTTGCTCTCTCGTCCCTGATTCCTTCCTGCCCGGATCTCTTCCCTGACTCTCTCGTCCCTGGTTCCTTCCTGCCCGGAACTCTTCCCTTGCTCTCTCGTCCCTGGTTCCTTCCTGCCCGGATCTCTTCCCTGGCTCTCTTGTCCCTGGTTCTTTCCTGCCTGGATCTCTTCCCTTGCCCTTCTCGTTCCTGGATTCTTCCTGCCTGGACCTCCCTTCTGCCCGTGATTTTCGTCTCCGTTTGGACCTTCTCCCTGTTCGCCTTTCTTTCCTGATTGGACCTGTTGTTGCCTCTGGACGTTGGAGCGACGATCGTGCGAGCGGGGCCTGCCGGGCAGCATGTGCTGATTAGCGGGGCGCGCGAACGAAGCGGACTGAGGCCTCCTTCCCGCCAAGCACGGAGCCGTGTCCAGACTCGAGTTTGGGGCTTGGACGACAGCAGACAGATAAGACGCACCACACAAACCCCAAACACGAAGATTCTTTCCCTTGTCTTGTATGTGAAGTGAGGTGTGCGGGATCCCGATTTAGGAACATTATTTACTTACCGTCGCGTCCATTGTTCTCGGGTCCGTAATAAATATTCCTTTTGTACATTCTAAATTCTGTTTTTGGTTTGATTTATTGATTTCAGGTTGAAGACGCCTGCGGCCGTGAAGGTAGGTCGGCACTGTTCATTCCATCTCGTGTATCGGCCACCATTGGATTGAATAAACGTCTCCATTAAAGTTCGATTCCATCCGTGGTGACGCTCGGTGGTAACTGAGCCAGCCACGTGACAATAAGCATGTAAACACGAATATGCTATCATGCATGTGAAATGAATGAATGAATGATCATTTTAAGGCCATTTTCCCCGCTAGAACAGGGGTTAGCCTTGCGGGCCCCATGACAATCATGGTTCCCTGTTTGAGGCAATGTTTTTATGGCCGGATACCCTTCCTGACGTCAACCCTTGGTCACGCTCTTACGATGCGCAGGGATACGGTGTACCTATTCTAAACCGGGGTACACACCGGGATCATTCATCCCAGCAAGCTGGTACTCAATTTGCCGACCTCGGAAGGATGACAGGCTGAGTCAACCCCCCTGGCATTAATTAAGCGATCGACCGGGATTCGAACCCAGGACCCTTGGATCCCAAGCTGGCACCCTAACCGCTAAGTCAACACCAGGCTAGCATACCAGGCGAGCAACACCACCATAGCTATCATGCATGTAATATGACATTATAATTACTAGGGCATGCCCGTACTATATATAAGCTAGGACGTGCCCGTACGTGGGTGCCCGTTCCTTGCCAAAAAAAAAAAAAAAAAAAATTTGTGTAGGGGTGTGTGTGTGTAAACATCCTAGGGCGTGCCCGTACGTGGGTGCAAAAAAACATGCGTGCAAACAACAACAACAAAAAAAAACTTTGAAACCACGTGGCAGTAACGACCACAGAACCCCCCCCTCTATTTACATGAATGGTTTGGTCCATTCGCAACGACCACAGAACCCCCCCCCTCTATTTACATGAAATGGTTTGGTCCAAAGCGAACGGCTTGCGGTGTTTGGTAAAGAAATCGCCATAGCTCGGTAACTACTTGTCCGATTAATTTCAAACCTTGAAAAGGCACATCCTCGGGTCCCCAGCAATATACCTGGCAAGTTTCAAGTATATCGGACCGGTAGTTGTCGAGAAACAGCGGTCACAGACAAACATACACACATACACACATACAAACACACATACACACATACACACAGAGATTAATGGAATTATAGATAGATTGTAACCCTAGCACAATGCATGAGCATACTGTGGATTTGAGGTCGTTCCGCCACATTCACTGGTGACACAAACAATGATGGAAACCTTTTGAGAGAACAATGGAAACGCATTTTGTGAATTCAGTGCTGATCTCATTAGTCTTCATAACAAGGATGTTGCAGATGGGCCGGTCAGAAGGACAGTTGATACTGTAGAGCAGAGTGGCAAATCTCAGTACCAGTCCTTCGTAAAAGAAAGGCTTGATGAATGCTCCCTGCTCCTATATGATTCCATCAAGAGAAATAAGTTACCTCTGATGTCCTGCCCATCTAAGAAGCCAGCAACAAAGTCACGCAATCAAATAGCAAATCTCAAGAGTGATTGTAATCTCTTTTCAAGACTACATTGCATGCCAGACACAAGATGGCAATTTAGAAGATTTCATGTTCAGGAACCAGCCATGTCCACCTTCAAAATCTCATTTGGGAAATTAAGGACATGTGCTCAGGCTTGTTTGTTCCAGTGCCTGGAAGATTTCAGTTGTGGAAGAGCAAGCAATGTCGGGATTTGGCCATGCCTACTGAGGAGTCCCATTCCACGGATGCCATAATTATAGATGGAGCTGCTATTATGAATATGCTCAAACCAGTCACGGCTAGAACTTTTAGCATCTATGCAGCTGATGTGTTCTTACCATATCTCCAGTCAACTGCAACATATTGAAAAGAGAATAGACGTCGTCTGGGATGTCCACCAGAAAGATTTATTGAAGGCAGCCATATGAGAGAGGAGTGTAAAAGGAGTGAGAAGAAAAGTGGAATCCAACAACCCAGTCCCTGGAAATTGGCAGCAATTCCTCCATCTGGATGAGAACAAAACTGAACTTCTTAAGCTATTGGCTGAGCAGAGTGTCACCATCGAGATTGATAAGCAGATAATCGCCACATGCGAGGATAGAGTGGGTGGTTCGTGTGCAGCCACCCAGCTGCTGGTTGCATCATTTCTGTGTGTGCGTCTGCCGCTGATACAATACCTCTCTTTAACCAGTTGTTTGGTACTCATTTTGCCGACCTCCGAAGGATAACAGGCTGAGTCAACCCCACCAGGCGTTAATTCAACGGAATTCGAACTCAGGACCTATGGATCCCAAGCCCGCTGCCCTAAACACTGCAAACTTACTGGAAGTTAAAATATATCATTTTTGTGTTCGTTACGTCATTACGTTTATGATGTCATTACGACAGCTGAGTCCACTGACCAACATTTTAATTTACTGATACACCCGGTCACTACGAGAGTGGCAGGAAGGGTCATTCCTCTTTGAGGTATATAGATTACAGTCGATCTATGGTCGGGTCTCAATAACATTGGGGGTTTGTTCATTTACCAAGTTTCTTGTGGAGAGATCGCCAAGTGGTTCAAGCATTCGAGCAAGCACTCCATTCAAAACTGTTAAGGTACAGCTGGCTTGGCAAATGAGCACATCTCCAACCCTTGTGGGGTATATAGATTACAGTAGATCTTCACTGAGTTCTGTAAGTAAAACTTACCTCATGGATGTCGAGATTCCTCCATATTTCTTTGTTTAATGTTATAAGCAGCATTAGCAACTGTTTGAAAAGCTAAACATATGTGTTAGTGGTTTATAATATTTTACAAGCCCGGCTACGCCGCTGTTAGACTTTTGGTCTTGTTTTACTCATTTTCACTCCTTACCTTTACATTCTCTTTTATTTCTTACCTCACATTTATAAGTGCAGTTCTTTTATTTAAGGCCTGGTCTTGATGAGGAAGGACTTCATAGTCTGTGACTGGAGCCTTCAACTTAAAAAAATAAATAATAATATGGGATAGCTATGAAAACCCTCTATAGTCCTTTCCTAAGTATACGTTTGTCTTACCTTAGCCTGAGATCCAAACCCTGAAAATTGGGTCTCGTTGACAAGATATCCTCTCCTCGTTTTCTATGTTTTAAATGATAGATTATAACCTTCTAACATCAGAAACAATATGGTGCAGAAAAATTTAGGCCTGCTAACAGTCCATCTGGTAGAGAATCTGAACTAACCCGTTGGAGTGCAATTTTCTGTAATGCCAGTATTTAGAAAAGTTGAAGAAGTTTGAACATGTTTGTTCAGTCATAAATTTAAATTGGTAAGGGAAAGAAACCTGAAATGTTCACTGTAGATTGCTCTTTGTTGAGGATAAAAATAAAAGAGGTGTTCTCCAGCGACAGCCGAGTTACTGTCCATGCTGATATGTACCGAGATGCATGTTTTATAAATCAGATGGAAATTGTGAAAATTAGAATAATAAAAAAAAAATGTCGGAATATAATTTCTCTTTAACAAATCTTCAGGCTACTACTATTGACAGATTTGTGAGTTTAGAAGACATTTGAAGACAAAAATCTTTTTTCGTTTGTCAGTTATGACTAATTTGTTGTTGATCCCCATCGGCAGGTAAACAAACCATGTGCTTTCCAACAAGACCGATGGTGTAGCATACTCATGAAGTATAGGGTCCACCAAAAGTCATGACGGTATTTGCATTGTAAATTGTGCTGAAGGCAATGTATTACCTGTTTGTTATTCTGTTGCAGGTTAATCTTAATGGTTGAATTTACCATGAATAAATGGACACCTCAGCAGAGGGCACTGTTGGAGCTGTACTTCCAAAACGGTTGCAGTGTTGGGTGTGCACAGTGAATTCCGAAGAGCACGTGGTGTGACAATAACACCTCCAGACAAAGCCTTAAAGAGATGGGTGGACAGCATGCCGACAAACTGGTTCAGTGGTACATGCAAAAAGGTCAGGTCATCCGAGGTCAGTGACAAACATTGCGGCTGTCCACGAAGACGTCGTGCGCTCCCCGAAGAGATGTCGTAACCGAAGATCCCATGAACAGCAGATTTCCAAGACTTCACTTTGTCGGGTTATGAAGAAGGACAATTGACAATTATTGTATCCTGCAGGAATACTTTAAAATGAGCAGCAAATGTTTACATATATCTATTTATTTTGGATTGCATTTACATATTTTTATATCTTTTTCAGGTATGACCAAGTGAGAAGCAGATGGAAAGATGGCAGGCAATTCCCTCTCTTCCCAAGCCCATCAATAAGAAAAGTAGATACTCAACAGATTTTGATTTGTGTGTGATATGCCAGAAATCTACAGCAGAAAGCCTCAATAACATTCAAGACGTTTGTTCTAACAGTATTCTGATGGCCATCATCTGTGTTTCTTGTAGAGGAAGGGTATACCTATAATTTGAGCCATATAAAATAAGGGGAGGCCATACTGAGCCATAGAAAATAAGGGGAGGCCATACTGAGCCATAGAAAACAAGGGGAGGCCGGACTAATGACAAAGTAAGCACGTCAAGATTGTGTTACCCCAATTAAGCGGTGATATTTGTTACAATGAGTTTCAAAATTTTTCACTTTTACTAACATGGACACGTGTACATGCAAATGCCATTTATACCTTATATCACAACTTCCATCAGATTACAACGAGCTTGCATCATCATGAATATCAGACAAGTAATTTTCGGAAGAATCCGGTTTAGGAAGATGAGCCATGTCCTTCATTATAATGATTTCACCAACTTCCAAAGACATTCACAGGATGTCATGAGGATGTCAGAGCAGAGGAGCAGAAGCAGCGTCCGAGGTTGTCATCCAATGAGTTGGTGAGGAATTCGGTCTCGGAGCACAAAGTGCAAACATCTGGGTGAATGAAGCTTGGCAGTGGCCCATAAACACGAGTGCGACAAACACCACCTCAACAAGAACCAAATAAGACAGACCAAAGGTTTAATCTGAGAAAGTATTTTGCCAATAAGTATGGCCGTGTCACCGCCACTGGAGGAAGTGAGGTCCACAGTTCAACTCAGGCTGATGGGGTGTTTTCCTTTGCTTCATTCACTGCATTCTCAATGTCTTCCAAGAAATGTTCTTGAGAAACCGAATATATTGTATAGCCATCTGAAGTAGTGATTAAGAAACAAACTTCACCAACACATTGATGTACCATGCTCTAGAACAGGGCGTTTGTTCTAGGCCATATCTAGGATTACAATCCCGGACTTTAGGGGGGGGGGGGGGGGGGGGAAGAGCAGGCAAGCGCCACTCAGGGGGCAGGGAAGAGCAAGGAAGCATCACTCTGGGAGGAGTGTGGGGGGGGGGGGGGGGGGGGGAGAGAGAGCAGGCAAGGATCACTCTGTGGGGAGGGGAGGACGGAAGAGCGGGCAAGCGTCACTCTGGGGGGAGGGGGGAGGGAAGAGCAGGCAAGCGTCACTCTGGGGGGAAGAGCACGCACGCATCGCTCTGGTAGGGGGGAGGGGGGGGGGTTAGGAAAGCAGGCATGTACCACATGACTGGGGAGGGAAGAGCGGGCAAGCGTCACTCTGGGGGGAGGGAAGAGCGGGCAAGCGTCACTCTGGGGGGAGGGAAGAGCAGGCAAGCGCCACTCAGGGGGAGGGAAGAGCGGGCAAGCGTCACTCTGGGGGAGGGAAGAGCAGGCAAGTGTCACTCTGGGGGAGGGGGGAGGGAAGAGCAGGCAAGTGTCACTCTGGGGGGAAGAGCGGGCAAGCGTCACTCTGGGGGGAGGGGGGAGGGAAGAGCGGGCAAGCGTCACTCAGGGGGGGAGGGAAGAGCAGGCAAGCGTCACTCTGGGGGGAGAGGGAGGGAAGAGCGGGCAAGCGTCACTCTGGGGGGAGGGGGAGGGGGAAGAGCAGGCACGCACCACTCTAGAAGGGGGGGTTAGGAAAGCAGGAACGCACCGCTCTGGTAGGGGGGTGGGGGGGGGGGGGGTTAGGAAAGCAGGCATGCACCACTCGGGAGGGGGTAGGAAAGCAGGCACGTACCACTCGGGGGGGGGGGGGGGGGTTAGGAAAGCAGGCACGCACCACTCGGGAGGGGGAGGGGGTTAGGAAAGCAGGCATGCACCACTCGGGATGGAGAGGGGGGGGGGGGGTTAGGAAAGCAGGCACGCACCACTCGGGAGGGGGGGGGGGGGGTTAGGAAAGCAGGCACGCACCACTCTGGGGGGTACGTAAGCAGGCACGCACCACTCGGGAGGGGGGGGGGGGGGTGCGGTATAGGAAAGCAGGCAAGTGCATTCGGAGCATGAACAAAGAAAGAAAGCCGGAAGTGTAAATGGTGACCCATCATCACGTGCAAGGATACAAACTCCGAGAACAAATCCCGCGAGCAAGAGTCCGACACCTGCGTTCTTTCCCACCAAGCGACGGCTTTGCCGTTGTAACAACTGGCCTTTCATCGGGTCGCTGTGCTGTTCAGTCGAGGACACACGAATATCATTACTCGTAGCTTTTCGCCCGGCATCACCTTTATTCTTGTCTTCCATGTTGTGTTGGTATCAAAAAATATTCTCTACTTCTTACAGAACTGAGTACATTAAATGATGTGCTTATTTATTTTACGCATTTATGTGAACAGACTTATAGACCAAATTAAATATTGCGGTCCCATTATTATAATTAATCTTATTAAGGTTAATCCAATTTAGACACGACTGACACCAACCTCTCTGCCATGATCGGCATATATTGTACAGAAAAACAAACTAAGTAAAAATGTATAAAAGTGCATTGTAGTGTTATTAAATACGGTCCAGGTATGATTTTGCTTCCAAATATTTTACCTCATGTTAAAAAGGTTGTTAAATGAAATTACTAATTCGTATAGCTTGATGAATTTTTTAACTTATTCGAGATCAAGGAGATTGGAGGTTATTAAGAGTTGGCTTTCCAAATTCATGACAGTCAGCTTGGTGGTAAAGTATGTCGCAGAGGTGGTGATGGTGTTCCGGCAGCAAGCGGCTTTCTTGATTTAGGCGCTCAAGCAATAACTTCTACGGAACGGACTGCTCGGCACCGCTTAACAAAATGGCGGCCTCCATGCAAACAATGCCGTTGTGGTACTCGAGCAAATGCTGTTCAGGCCGTCGTTTTCACTTTTACTCGATCATTTTGTGATACCTTCCCCAAACGAATTAACAGCAGCTGCAGAGTATGAGGAAGAGGGAAAGAAAGTTAAATAAATGTGGAGTCAGAAGGGGGAGTCCCCTACCAAGCTTATCTATGCACCTACCACTGTGCATTCAGGAGAGGTGTTTGCACTTTCGTAAATATTAAATAATTTTGATGAAAAGCACAAGTAACAATAGTAGTATGACCTGCACGTTTCAATGATGTCCGCTGTGACTATAATTTAATAAATAGCCACCAATCGTTTTGAATCCCACTCCTGTGACCATTTTTGGTGCGTTCTGTTAGCAAGCAGCTTGCTTACCCTGGGCCAACCCTAATCCTGGGGGATTTGGAGAGGGGTGTGGGCATACATATTATGTAGATGGCCTCTTCTAAACATACGAGCAGATAATACAGATCATATTAATCGTTTTGATCCCGGATTTAGCAATGACTGGATCAGGAGCTAAATTGACAGCAGAGGGCACTGTATTCCTATCCAAATAACAACTTGCTCCCCATTTCCCAACACCGGCATTTTGCCCCCACGTTACTCTGTATGTTGGACTTACATTACCTGTTTCACAGCCAGGCAACTACGTCACAAGTTCACCATTTAGACTGTATGAGCTGGTTATATACATCGACTGGCCATGGCGAATATCTTCTCCAAAACGAGGAAGCAATAATTCCATGACAACTCAAAATTCCCAGTTTCTGATTGTAAGAAATCCTCATCATGTCCTTGCTGTCCAATTAGTCCATACAGATTAAATTTGTAATACAGTATTGCATATGATGAATGTTAGGCCGGGGTCTAATGAAGAAGAAGAATTATTTTATTCTTTTTCCATTAAAAAGTTTTAAATATTGTAAAAACCAGACTATTCATTAGAATATGTTTCAATAATGTCAGTCTTTGACTATTGTTTCAAGCTGTGTGCTTATTGATCAGCTCTCGTAAGTTTGTAATGCTGTCTACTTCCACATGCAGATGAAATATGTCTGTGGCTGCTGGTTGCATCATTGCTGGGAGAGTGACATGTCGCTAATGAAGTGGTGCCCCCTTTAGTTTGGAGCAGGAATTTTGAATTTGGCCATGGTGCCGGCAATAGCCCACCTACTCTTCATGAATGTCGCCCTGTGATCTTTAACGTCCACCAACAACTAATGATGGCAGACGAGAAGACTCGTTTATCGCCCGTCTGAGGGGTTCGTGCCTCGCAATCCCTGCGAACACACCAGGACACACAGTTTGTGTGTGTGTGTGTGTGTGTGTGTGTGTGTGTGTGTGTGTGTGTGTGTGTGTGTGTGTAATGTTACCGATAGACTCCTAAACGGAGAGGCTTACGTGCTTGATATTTGGCATAGACATGGCCATTGAGCCTTGGAAGGACATGGCCGAACTCAAAATATTTGACGATCCATATTTTTTATTCATATTTACCTCAGCGCATTTCAGCACACGGAATCAACGGAATCAGAGCAGGGGGGCGCTGATTCGCTCAGAGCGATCACGTGATGACGCGATGACGCTATGGACGCTATGAAAAAAAAAATCGCTATGACGCTATGAAAAAAAAAATCGCTATGAACGATATGACGCTATGACGCTATGAACGCTATGAAGCTATGAACGCTATGAACGATATGACGCTATGAACGCTATGACGCTATGAAAAAAAAAATCGCTATGACGCTATGAAACGCTATGACGCTATGAACGCTATGACGCTATGAAAAAAAAAATCGGTCGCTTTGCCAAGGGGCTCGCTCCCCCCTCCGTTCCCCTCCCCTCCCCTTCCCCCTCCCCCTCCCCACCCCCGCCCGGCAATGCCGGGTACTTCTGCTAGTCCCTTATAGCTAAATCATGATTCCACTCAGGCTAGACAGGTCAGACGTGAATGTGCATTCCTCTAGGCAGTGGCATAGTTAGGATTTGTGGCCCCCGGGGCCAAAGATCAGCACTAGTGCCCCACAGGCACTGTCATATTCATGAATTTGTTTTGGGAGGGGGAGGGGGGGTCATATGGAAGGGCTCCAAGCTTCCTCAGCAGGCTCATCGGCAAAGCACCCGGAAACTGGTCAAAATGAAATTTAGAATATGCTATGTGTGAGTGAGCGTACCTCTAGGCCTACCTGCTCGCCAAACACACTTGCTGAGGCCTCTCACCACGTTTACCCTTCTGTCCAGTCCAGATCCAGACCCTTCGAGCGCCAGAGCCTTCTTCACTTTTTTCCGTCACAAGTCAATTTTTCTGTCACTTTTTTCCGTCCTCGTCATATGGTATGGGTATCTTGTGTGTAAACACGTGCTGGACTTAAATAAACTCTACCTGTGAAAGAGAGAAAAAAAAAGAAAAAGCCACCGATTACAATTATCCTTATTATCCTCAGATGGCCGCACACATTATAAAGAGGAAGAAATTATAGGAAAGTGGGGATTCCAATCAAGACGTCCAAAGGAAAAGCAAGGTGAACAAGGAAGTTAGAGAACTAAGTTGACACGTGCTCCTGGCCGTCGCTGATTGGGCTCATACAGCGCGAGACATCAGGAACTGAATGACACACAATTACCAAATAACTGTCCAACAATTATAACCACTCCATCCCTCAATATTACAGAAAGCATCATCTGTTCGATGGTTCACAGAACAATTACATAAGAGATTTACACCGACAGTGCCCCATCCCTAATTACTAACACGGATTTATTTACTGTGTCGAGGTGATTACTAATTATGAAAAATGTTAAACTGGATGGAAAGAGTTTGTAAATGTGTTCATGACACATTGAGTGAACCTCTCCCCCACCCTTCACCCTCCTCATCACTAGGCCTAGGCCTCTAGGCTATCCTATCAGCCCCATGATTAAGATGATAACGGTTTATTCCATGTAATGGATTTGTGCATGTACTGGTTTACAAATATATGTCTTCCATGAAAATGGAGTGGGCTTCCCTATGAGAGTGGTCATCTCCAATTAAACTAATTTCTCTCTGCTCATGCACCAACATGTCACTATCACAGGAAATTGCAATTTAGCATCAAATAGACATGTACTTTATATTGATAATGTGGACTTCATTCCTTTGCACCAAGTATATTCCGGGTACGTTTGTTCTATACCCATTCAATGGTGAATCTGCATATGGCGATCCGCAAATTTCACGTTTAGAAAGTAGAAACCATCACGGCATTCCGTCATTCACTTGAACTCGATATCTCTTTTTTCATTCCAAACATCATAACTCCAATCACAAATATACATTAATATAATAAACTTTTAACAACATTTGTGACATAAACAAATATTTAAATCCTGATGTGAAGTTCCGTACGGTTGGGTGAACACAATTACGAATTCAAAATCGTAATTGTATTCACTCAATTCCAATCATCCATTGATACTTTAACAAAACGATTAACACGATTAACGTTTAATGATTAAACATTACGATTGATTGACGGTTGTATTGGGATATTACCAAACCCGCGCAAACCCGCGCATATTATCAAACTTCCGGATTCGCTGCAGGTTCGTAATTCTCATCAAAATCTAAGCAGTATTTGTAGAATTTCAATAAAAGCCACATCACTGTTCATATCGGTAAATATTATTCCATCGTGTTTGGAAAAACTGGAAAATTGGGGAAAAATTGGAAAAACAATATAGCCTATTTTACTCCAGGGGGTCCTAGGATGACCAACCCAAAATATCGTTGCAATTGGTTCAGCTGTTTTTGCGGTACCTTCGAACAGACAGACGGATGGACATTTGGTGAATTATAGTAAGATGAAGTTTTGCATCGATCTGTTAATTGTTTCCTGCAAAGAAGATTTTGATACGTTTTTATTTTCAATCCAATATGGGCACCACCACCACACCACATGACCGATTATGTCATAAATATAATTATCCACTCACATCGTGTTGTAGATCAAATATATGAAGTTTCAGATTTTTCGAATAAGGGTTTCAATTCAAGCAATTATGTCTGGAATACCATTTCACTGATGAAGTCATCGTTATCACCCTATATACCTCATGGGGAGGTCATGACATATGCCAAGTTTCAATTTTTTTCAATGAGTGGTTTCAGAGAAGTCCAATTATTTTCCTATAATCCAATATGGCTGCCATACCATGTGACTGGTGACGTCAGAGATATAAATAACATATTCTCCATTGGGAGTCCCTCCTATGTCTAAAGTTTCGAATCGATCGGACATGCGGTTGCAGAGAAAAAAAATTAAGTGAAACTTTGGAAACCACTTTTGCAGATGTAGATCTTTTGCTTTTGCTAACACTAATACAAGTGCAAAAGTGGTTTCCTGCACCAACACAAGTGCGAAAAGTGGTTTTTCAACACTAACACAAGTGCGAAAAGTTGTTTTTCAACACTAACACAAGGGCGAAAAGTATTTTTTCCACACGAATACAAGTGCAAAAGTGGTTTCCTGCACCAACACAAGTGCGAAAAGTGGTTTTTCAACACTAACACAAGTGCGAAATGTGGTTTTTCAACACTAACACAAGTGCGAAAAGTGCTTTTTCCACACGAATACAAGTGCAAAAGTGGTTTCCTGCACCAACACAAGTGCGAAAAGTGGTTTTTCAACACTAACACAAGTGCGAAAAGTGGTTTTTCAACACTAACACAAGTGCGAAAAGTGGTTTTTCCACACTAATTCAAGTGCGAAAAGTGGTTTTTCCACACTAATACAAGTGCAAAAGTGGTTTCCTGCACCAACACAAGTGCGAAAAGTGGTTTTTCAACACTATCACAAGTACAAAAAGTGTTTTTTCCACACTATCACAAGTGCAAAAAGTGTTTTTTCCACTCTAATACAAGTGCAAAAGTGGTTTCCTGCACCAACCCAAGTGCGAAAAGTGGTTTTTCAACACTAACACAAGGGGCGAAAAGTGGTTTTTCAACACTAACACAAGTGCGAAAAGTGGTTTTTCAACACTAACACAAGTGCGAAAAGTGGTTTTTCCACACTAATACAAGTGCAAAAGTGGTTTCCTGCACCAACACAAGTGCGAAAAGTGGTTTTTCAACACTAACACAAGTGCGAAAGTGGTTTTTCAACACTATCACAAGTGCAAAAAGTGTTTTTTCCACACTAATACAAGTGCAAAAGTGGTTTCCTGCACCAACACAAGTGCGAAAAGTGGTTTTTCAACACTAACACAAGTGCGAAAAGTGGTTTTTCAACACTAACACAAGTGCGAAAAGTGGTTTTCCACACTAATACAAGTGCAAAAGTGGTTTCCTGCACCAACACAAGTGCGAAAAGTGGTTTTTCAACACGAACACAAGTGCGAAAAGTGGTTTTTCAACACTATCACAAGTGCAAAAAGTGTTTTTTCCACACTAATACAAGTGCAAAAGTGGTTTCCTGCACCAACACAAGTGCGAAAAGTGGTTTTTCAACACTAACACAAGTGCGAAAAGTGGTTTTTCAACACTAACACAAGTGCGAAAAGTGGTTTTTCCACACTAATACAAGTGCAAAAGTGGTTTCCTGCACCAACACAAGTGCGAAAAGTGGTTTTTCAACACGAACACAAGTGCGAAAAGTGGTTTTTCAACACTATCACAAGTGCGAAAAGTGGTTTTTCAACACTAACACAAGTGCGAAAAGTGGTTTTTCAACACTAACACAAGTGCGAAAAGTGGTTTTTAAACACTAACACAAGTGCGAAAAGTGGTTTTTCCACACTAATACAAATGCAAAAGTGGTTTCCTGCACCAATATAAGTGCGAAAAGTGGTTTTTCAACACTAACACAAGTGCGAAAAGTGGTTTTTCAACACTAACACAAGTGCGAAAAGTGTTTTTTCCACACTAATAGAAGTGCAAAAGTGGTTTCCTGCACCAATACAAGTGCGAAAAGTGGTTTTTCAACACTAACACAAGTGCGAAAAGTGGTTTTTCCACACTAATACAAGTGCAAAAGTGGTTTCCTGCGAAAAGTGGTTTTTCAACACTAACACAAGTGCAAAAAGTGGTTTTTCAACACGATCACAAGTGCGAAAAGTGGTTTTTCAACACTAACACAAGTGCGAAAAGTGGTTTTTCAACACTAACAAAAGTGCGAAAAGTGGTTTTTCAACACTAATACAAGTGCAAAAGTGGTTTCCTGCACCAACACAAGTGCGAAAAGTGGTTTTTCAACACTAACACAAGTGCGAAAAGTGGTTTTTCCACACTAATACAAGTGCAAAAGTGGTTGCCTGCACCAACACAAGTGCAAAAAGTGGTTTTTCAACACTAACACAAGTGCGAAAAGTGGTTTTTCAACACTAACACAAGTGCGAAAAGTGTTTTTTCCACACTAATACAAGTGCAAACGTGGTTTCCTGCACCAACACAAGTGCGAAAAGTGGTTTTTCAACACTAACACAAGTGCGAAAAGTGGTTTTTCAACACTAACACAAGTGCGAAAAGTGGTTTTTCCACACTAATACAAGTGCAAAAGTGGTTTCCTGCACCAACACAAGTGCAAAAGTGGTTTCCTGCACCAACACAAGTGCGAAAAGTGGTTTTTCAACACTAACACAAGTGCGAAAAGTGGTTTTTCAACACTAACACAAGTGCGAAAAGTGTTTTTTCCACACTAATAGAAGCGCAAAAGTGGTTTCCTGCACCAATACAAGTGCGAAAAGTGGTTTTTCAACACTAATACAAGTGCGAAAAGTGGTTTTTCCACACTAATACAAGTGCAAAAGTGGTTTCCTGCGAAAAGTGGTTTTTCAACACTAACACAAGTGCGAAAAGTGGTTTTTCAACACTATCACAAGTGCGAAAAGTGGTTTTTCAACACTAACACAAGTGCGAAAAGTGGTTTTTCAACACTAACAAAAGTGCGAAAAGTGGTTTTTCAACACTAACACAAGTGCGAAAAGTGTTTTTTCCACACTAATACAAGTGCAAAAGTGGTTTCCTGCACCAACACAAGTGCGAAAAGTGGTTTTTCAACACTAACACAAGTGCGAAAAGTGGTTTTTCCACACTAATACAAGTGCAAAAGTGGTTGCCTGCACCAACACAAGTGGAAAAAGTGGTTTTTCAACACTAACACAAGTGCGAAAAGTGGTTTTTCAACACTAACACAAGTGCGAAAAGTGTTTTTTCCACACTAATACAAGTGCAAAAGTGGTTTCCTGCACCAACACAAGTGCGAAAAGTGGTTTTTCAACACTAACACAAGTGCGAAAAGTGGTTTTTCAACACTATCACAAGTGCAAAAAGTGTTTTTTCCACACTAATACAAGTGCAAAAGTGGTTTCCTGCACCAACACAAGTGCGAAAAGTAGTTTTTCAACACTAACACAAGTGCGAAAAGTGGTTTTTCAACACTATCACAAGTGCAAAAAGTGTTTTTTCCACACTAATACAAGTGCAAAAGTGGTTTCCTGCACCAACACAAGTGCGAAAAGTGGTTTTTCAACACTAACACAAGTGCGAAAAGTGGTTTTTCAACACTAACACAAGGGCGAAAAGTATTTTTTCCACACGAATAGAAGTGCAAAAGTGGTTTCCTGCACCAACACAAGTGCGAAAAGTGGTTTTTCAACACTAACACAAGTGCGAAAAGTGGTTTTTCAACACTAACACAAGTGCGAAAAGTGGTTTTTCAACACTAACACAAGTGCGAAAAGTGTGTTTTCACACTAATACAAGTGCAAAAGTGGTTTCCTGCACCAACACAACTGCGAAAAGTGGTTTTTCAACACTAACACAAGTGCGAAAAGTGGTTTTTTCAACACTAACACAAGTGCGAAAAGTGGTTTTTCAACACTAACACAAGTGAGAAAAGTGGGTTTTCCACACTAATACAAGTGCGAAAAGTGGTTTTTCCACACTAATACAAGTGCAAAAGTGGTTTCCTGCACCAACACAAGTGCGAAAAGTGGTTTTCAACACTATCGCAAGTGCAATAAGTGTTTTTTCCACACTATCACAAGTGCAAAAAGTGTTTTTTCCACACTAATACAAGTGCAAAAGTGGTTTCCTGCACCAACACAAGTGCGAAAAGTGGTTTTCAACACTAACACAAGTGCGAAAAGTGGTTTTTCAACACTAACACAAGTGCGAAAAGTGGTTTTTCCACACTAATACAAGTGCAAAAAGTGGTTTCCTGCACCAACACAAGTGCGAAAAGTGGTTTTTCAACACCAACACAAGTGCGAAAAGTGGTTTTTCAACACTATCACAAGTGCAAAAAGTGTTTTTTCCACACTAATAGAAGTGCAAAAGTGGTTTCCTGCACCAACACAAGTGCGAAAAGTGGTTTTCAACACTAACACAAGTGTGAAAAGTGGTTTTTCAACACTAACACAAGTGCGAAAAGTGGTTTTTCAACACTAACACAAGTGCGAAAAGTGGTTTTCCACACTAATACAAGTGCAAAAGTGGTTTCCTGCACCAACACAAGTGCGAAAAGTGGTTTTTCAACACTAACACAAGTCGAAAAGTGGTTTTTCAACACTAACACAAGTGCGAAAAGTGGTTTTTCCACACTAATACAAGTGCAAAAGTGGTTTCCTGCACCAACACAAGTGCGAAAAGTGGTTTTTCAACACTAACACAAGTGCGAAAAGTGGTTTTTCAACACTATCACAAGTGCGAAAAGTGGTTTTTCAACACTAACACAAATGCGAAAAGTGGTTTTTCAACACTAACAAAGTGCGAAAAGTGGTTTTTCAACACTAACACAAGTGCGAAAAGTGTTTTTTCCACACTAATACAAGTGCAAAAGTGGTTTCCTGCACCAACACAAGGGCGAAAAGTGGTTTTTCAACACTAACACAAGTGCGAAAAGTGGTTTTTCAACACTAATACAAGTGCAAAAGTGGTTTCCTGCACCAACACAAGTGCGAAAAGTGGTTTTTCAACACTAACACAAGTGCGAAAAGTGGTTTTTCAACACTATCACAAGTGCAAAATGTGTTTTATCCACACTAATACAAGTGCAAAAGTGGTTTCCTGCACCAACACAAGTGCGAAAAGTGGTTTTTCAACACTAACACAAGTGCGAAAAGTGGTTTTTCAACACTAATACAAGTGCAAAAGTGGTTTCCTGCACCAACACAAGTGTGAAAAGTGGTTTTTCAACACTAACACAAGTGCGAAAAGTCGTTTTTCAACACTATCACAAGTGCAAAAAGTGTTTTTTCCACACTAATACAAGTGCAAAAGTGGTTTCCTGCACCAACACAAGTGCGAAAAGTGGTTTTTCAACACTAACACAAGTGCGAAAAGTTGTTTTTCAACACTAACACAAGTGTGAAAAGTGTTTTTTCCACACTAATACAAGTGCAAAAGTGGTTTCCTGCACCAATACAAGTGTGAAAAGTGGTTTTTCAACACTAACACAAGTGCGAAAAGTAGTTTTTCAACACTAACACAAGTGCGAAAAGTGGTTTTTCAACACTAACACAAGTGCGAAAAGTGGTTTTTCCACACTAATACAAGTGCAAAAGTGGTTTCCTGCACCAACACAAGTGCGAAAAGTGGTTTTCAACACTAACACAAGTACGAAAAGTGGTTTTTCAACACTATCACAAGTGCAAAATGTGTTTTTTCCACACTAATACAAGTGCAAAAGTGGTTTCCTGCACCAACACAAGTGCGAAAAGTGGTTTTTCAACACTAACACAAGTGCGAAAAGTGGTGTTTCAACATTAACACAAGTGCGAAAAGTGTTTTTTCCACACGAATACAAGTGCAAAAGTGGTTTCCTGCACCAACACAAGTGCGAAAAGTGGTTTTTCAACACTAACACAAGTGCGAAAAGTGGTTTTTCAACATTAACACAAGTGCGAAAAGTGGTTTTTCAACACTAACACAAGTGCGAAAAGTGTTTTTTCCACACTAATACAAGGGCAAAAGTGGTTTCCTGCACCAACACAAGTGCAAAAAGTGGTTTTCCAACACTAACACAAGTGCGAAAAGTGGTTTTTCAACACTAACACAAGTGCGAAAAGTGGTTTTTCAACACGAATACAAGTGCAAAAGTGGTTTCCTGCACCAACAGAAGTGCGAAAAGTGTTTTTTCAACACTAACACAAGTGCGAAAAGTGGTTTTTCAACACTAACACAAGTGCGAAAAGTGGTTTTTCAACACTAACATAAGTGCGAAAAGTGGTTTTTCCACACTAATACAAGTGCGAAAAGTGGTTTTTCCACACTAATACAAGTGCAAAAGTGGTTTCCTGCACCAATACAAGTGCGAAAGTGGTTTTTCAACACTAACACAAGTGCGAAAAGTAGTTTTTCAACACTAACACAAGTGCGAAAAGTGGTTTTTCAACACTAACACAAGTGCGAAAAGTGGCTTTCCAAAACTAATACAAGTGCAAAAGTGGTTTCCTGCACCAACACAAGTGCGAAAAGTGGTTTTTCAACACTAACACAAGTGCGAAAAGTGGTTTTTCAACACTATCACAAGTGCAAAAAGTGTTTTTTCCACACTAATACAAGTGCAAAAGTGGTTTGCTGCACCAACACAAGTGCGAAAAGTGGTTTTTCAACACTAACACAAGTGCGAAAAGTGGTTTTTCAACACTAACACAAGGGTGAAAAGTATTTTTTCCACACGAATACAAGTGCAAAAGTGGTTTCCTGCACCAACACAAGTGCGAAAAGTGGTTTTTCAACACTAACACAAGTGCGAAATGTGGTTTTTCAACACTAACACAAGTGCGAAAAGTGTTTTTTCCACACGAATACAAGTGCAAAAGTGGTTTCCTGCACCAACACAAGTGCGAAAAGTGGTTTTTCAACACTAACACAAGTGCGAAAAGTGGTTTTTCAACACTAACACAAGTGCGAAAAGTGGTTTTTCAACACTAACACAAGTGCGAAAAGTGGTTTTTCCACACTAATTCAAGTGCGAAAAGTGGTTTTTCCACACTAATACAAGTGCAAAAGTGGTTTCCTGCACCAACACAAGTGCGAAAAGTGGTTTTTCAACACTAACACAAGTGCGAAAAGTGGTTTTTCAACACTAACACAAGTGCGAAAAGTGGTTTTTCCACACTAATACAAGTGCAAAAGTGGTTTCCTGCACCAACACAAGTGCGAAAAGTGGTTTTTCAACACCAACACAAGTGCGAAAAGTGGTTTTTCAACACTATCACAAGTGCAAAAAGTGTTTTTTCCACACTAATAGAAGTGCAAAAGTGGTTTCCTGCACCAACACAAGTGCGAAAAGTGGTTTTTCAACACTAACACAAGTGTGAAAAGTGGTTTTTCAACACTAACACAAGTGCGAAAAGTGGTTTTTCAACACTAACACAAGTGCGAAAAGTGGTTTTCCACACTAATGCAAGTGCAAAAGTGGTTTCCTGCACCAACACAAGTGCGAAAAGTGGTTTTTCAACACTAACACAAGTCGAAAAGTGGTTTTTCAACACTAACACAAGTGCGAAAAGTGGTTTTTCCACACTAATACAAGTGCAAAAGTGGTTTCCTGCACCAACACAAGTGCGAAAAGTGGTTTTTCAACACTAACACAAGTGCGAAAAGTGGTTTTTCAACACTATCACAAGTGCGAAAAGTGGTTTTTCAACACTAACACAAGTGCGAAAAGTGGTTTTTCAACACTAACAAAAGTGCGAAAAGTGGTTTTTCAACACTAACACAAGTGCGAAAAGTGTTTTTTCCACACCAATACAACTGCAAAAGTGGTTTCCTGCACCAACACAAGGGCGAAAAGTGGTTTTTCAACACTAACACAAGTGCGAAAAGTGGTTTTTCAACACTAATACAAGTGCAAAAGTGGTTTCCTGCACCAACACAAGTGCGAAAAGTGGTTTTTCAACACTAACACAAGTGCGAAAAGTGGTTTTTCAACACTATCACAAGTGCAAAATGTGTTTTATCCACACTAATACAAGTGCAAAAGTGGTTTCCTGCACCAACACAAGTGCGAAAAGTGGTTTTTCAACACTAACACAAGTGCGAAAAGTGGTTTTTCAACACTAATACAAGTGCAAAAGTGGTTTCCTGCACCAACACAAGTGCGAAAAGTGGTTTTTCAACACTAACACAAGTGCGAAAAGTCGTTTTTCAACACTATCACAAGTGCAAAAAGTGTTTTTTCCACACTAATACAAGTGCAAAAGTGGTTTCCTGCACCAACACAAGTGCGAAAAGTGGTTTTTCATCACTAACACAAGTGCGAAAAGTTGTTTTTCAACACTAACACAAGTGTGAAAAGTGTTTTTTCCACACTAATACAAGTGCAAAAGTGGTTTCCTGCACCAATACAAGTGTGAAAAGTGGTTTTTCAACACTAACACAAGTGCGAAAAGTAGTTTTTCAACACTAACACAAGTGCGAAAAGTGGTTTTTCAACACTAACACAAGTGCGAAAAGTGGTTTTTCCACACTAATACAAGTGCAAAAGTGGTTTCCTGCACCAACACAAGTGCGAAAAGTGGTTTTCAACACTAACACAAGTACGAAAAGTGGTTTTTCAACACTATCACAAGTGCAAAATGTGTTTTATCCACACTAATACAAGTGCAAAAGTGGTTTCCTGCACCAACACAAGTGCGAAAAGTGGTTTTTCAACACTAACACAAGTGCGAAAAGTGGTTTTTCAACATTAACACAAGTGCGAAAAGTGTTTTTTCCACACGAATACAAGTGCAAAAGTGGTTTCCTGCACCAACACAAGTGTGAAAAGTGGTTTTTCAACACTAACACAAGTGCGAAAAGTGGTTTTTCAACATTAACACAAGTGCGAAAAGTGGTTTTTCAACACTAACACAAGTGCGAAAAGTGGTTTTTCAACACTAATACAAGTGCGAAAAGTGGTTTTTCCACACTAATACAAGTGCAAAAGTGGTTTCCTGCGAAAAGTGGTTTTTCAACACTAACACAAGTGCGAAAAGTGGTTTTTCAACACTATCACAAGTGCGAAAAGTGGTTTTTCAACACTAACACAAGTGCGAAAAGTGGTTTTTCAACACTAACAAAAGTGCGAAAAGTGGTTTTTCAACACTAACACAAGTGCGAAAAGTGTTTTTTCCACACTAATACAAGTGCAAAAGTGGTTTCCTGCACCAACACAAGTGCGAAAAGTGGTTTTTCAACACTAACACAAGTGCGAAAAGTGGTTTTTCCACACTAATACAAGTGCAAAAGTGGTTGCCTGCACCAACACAAGTGGAAAAAGTGGTTTTTCAACACTAACACAAGTGCGAAAAGTGGTTTTTCAACACTAACACAAGTGCGAAAAGTGTTTTTTCCACACTAATACAAGTGCAAAAGTGGTTTCCTGCACCAACACAAGTGCGAAAAGTGGTTTTTCAACACTAACACAAGTGCGAAAAGTGGTTTTTCAACACTATCACAAGTGCAAAAAGTGTTTTTTCCACACTAATACAAGTGCAAAAGTGGTTTCCTGCACCAACACAAGTGCGAAAAGTAGTTTTTCAACACTAACACAAGTGCGAAAAGTGGTTTTTCAACACTATCACAAGTGCAAAAAGTGTTTTTTCCACACTAATACAAGTGCAGAAGTGGTTTCCTGCACCAACACAAGTGCGAAAAGTGGTTTTTCAACACTAACACAAGTGCGAAAAGTGGTTTTTCAACACTAACACAAGGGCGAAAAGTATTTTTTCCACACGAATAGAAGTGCAAAAGTGGTTTCCTGCACCAACACAAGTGCGAAAAGTGGTTTTTCAACACTAACACAAGTGCGAAAAGTGGTTTTTCAACACTAACACAAGTGCGAAAAGTGGTTTTTCAACACTAACACAAGTGCGAAAAGTGTGTTTTCCACACTAATACAAGTGCAAAAGTGGTTTCCTGCACCAACACAACTGCGAAAAGTGGTTTTTCAACACTAACACAAGTGCGAAAAGTGGTTTTTCAACACTAACACAAGTGCGAAAAGTGGTTTTTCAACACTAACACAAGTGAGAAAAGTGGTTTTTCCACACTAATACAAGTGCGAAAAGTGGTTTTTCCACACTAATACAAGTGCAAAAGTGGTTTCCTGCACCAACACAAGTGCGAAAAGTGGTTTTTCAACACTATCGCAAGTGCAATAAGTGTTTTTTCCACACTATCACAAGTGCAAAAAGTGTTTTTTCCACACTAATACAAGTGCAAAAGTGGTTTCCTGCACCAACACAAGTGCGAAAAGTGGTTTTTCAACACTAACACAAGTGCGAAAAGTGGTTTTTCAACACTAACACAAGTGCGAAAAGTGGTTTTTCCACACTAATACAAGTGCAAAATTGGTTTCCTGCACCAACACAAGTGCGAAAAGTGGTTTTTCAACACCAACACAAGTGCGAAAAGTGGTTTTTCAACACTATCACAAGTGCAAAAAGTGTTTTTTCCACACTAATAGAAGTGCAAAAGTGGTTTCCTGCACCAACACAAGTGCGAAAAGTGGTTTTTCAACACTAACACAAGTGTGAAAAGTGGTTTTTCAACACTAACACAAGTGCGAAAAGTGGTTTTTCAACACTAACACAAGTGCGAAAAGTGGTTTTCCACACTAATACAAGTGCAAAAGTGGTTTCCTGCACCAACACAAGTGCGAAAAGTGGTTTTTCAACACTAACACAAGTCGAAAAGTGGTTTTTCAACACTAACACAAGTGCGAAAAGTGGTTTTTCCACACTAATACAAGTGCAAAAGTGGTTTCCTGCACCAACACAAGTGCGAAAAGTGGTTTTTCAACACTAACACAAGTGCGAAAAGTGGTTTTTCAACACTATCACAAGTGCGAAAAGTGGTTTTTCAACACTAACACAAATGCGAAAAGTGGTTTTTCAACACTAACAAAAGTGCGAAAAGTGGTTTTTCAACACTAACACAAGTGCGAAAAGTGTTTTTTCCACACTAATACAAGTGCAAAAGTGGTTTCCTGCACCAACACAAGGGCGAAAAGTGGTTTTTCAACACTAACACAAGTGCGAAAAGTGGTTTTTCAACACTAATACAAGTGCAAAAGTGGTTTCCTGCACCAACACAAGTGCGAAAAGTGGTTTTTCAACACTAACACAAGTGCGAAAAGTGGTTTTTCAACACTATCACAAGTGCAAAATGTGTTTTATCCACACTAATACAAGTGCAAAAGTGGTTTCCTGCACCAACACAAGTGCGAAAAGTGGTTTTTCAACACTAACACAAGTGCGAAAAGTGGTTTTTCAACACTAATACAAGTGCAAAAGTGGTTTCCTGCACCAACACAAGTGTGAAAAGTGGTTTTTCAACACTAACACAAGTGCGAAAAGTCGTTTTTCAACACTATCACAAGTGCAAAAAGTGTTTTTTCCACACTAATACAAGTGCAAAAGTGGTTTCCTGCACCAACACAAGTGCGAAAAGTGGTTTTTCAACACTAACACAAGTGCGAAAAGTTGTTTTTCAACACTAACACAAGTGTGAAAAGTGTTTTTTCCACACTAATACAAGTGCAAAAGTGGTTTCCTGCACCAATACAAGTGTGAAAAGTGGTTTTTCAACACTAACACAAGTGCGAAAAGTAGTTTTTCAACACTAACACAAGTGCGAAAAGTGGTTTTTCAACACTAACACAAGTGCGAAAAGTGGTTTTTCCACACTAATACAAGTGCAAAAGTGGTTTCCTGCACCAACACAAGTGCGAAAAGTGGTTTTCAACACTAACACAAGTACGAAAAGTGGTTTTTCAACACTATCACAAGTGCAAAATGTGTTTTTTCCACACTAATACAAGTGCAAAAGTGGTTTCCTGCACCAACACAAGTGCGAAAAGTGGTTTTTCAACACTAACACAAGTGCGAAAAGTGGTGTTTCAACATTAACACAAGTGCGAAAAGTGTTTTTTCCACACGAATACAAGTGCAAAAGTGGTTTCCTGCACCAACACAAGTGCGAAAAGTGGTTTTTCAACACTAACACAAGTGCGAAAAGTGGTTTTTCAACATTAACACAAGTGCGAAAAGTGGTTTTTCAACACTAACACAAGTGCGAAAAGTGTTTTTTCCACACTAATACAAGGGCAAAAGTGGTTTCCTGCACCAACACAAGTGCAAAAAGTGGTTTTCCAACACTAACACAAGTGCGAAAAGTGGTTTTTCAACACTAACACAAGTGCGAAAAGTGGTTTTTCAACACGAATACAAGTGCAAAAGTGGTTTCCTGCACCAACAGAAGTGCGAAAAGTGTTTTTTCAACACTAACACAAGTGCGAAAAGTGGTTTTTCAACACTAACACAAGTGCGAAAAGTGGTTTTTCAACACTAACACAAGTGCGAAAAGTGGTTTTTCCACACTAATACAAGTGCGAAAAGTGGTTTTTCCACACTAATACAAGTGCAAAAGTGGTTTCCTGCACCAATACAAGTGCGAAAGTGGTTTTTCAACACTAACACAAGTGCGAAAAGTAGTTTTTCAACACTAACACAAGTGCGAAAAGTGGTTTTTCAACACTAACACAAGTGCGAAAAGTGGCTTTCCAAAACTAATACAAGTGCAAAAGTGGTTTCCTGCACCAACACAAGTGCGAAAAGTGGTTTTTCAACACTAACACAAGTGCGAAAAGTGGTTTTTCAACACTATCACAAGTGCAAAAAGTGTTTTTTCCACACTAATACAAGTGCAAAAGTGGTTTGCTGCACCAACACAAGTGCGAAAAGTGGTTTTTCAACACTAACACAAGTGCGAAAAGTGGTTTTTCAACACTAACACAAGGGTGAAAAGTATTTTTTCCACACGAATACAAGTGCAAAAGTGGTTTCCTGCACCAACACAAGTGCGAAAAGTGGTTTTTCAACACTAACACAAGTGCGAAATGTGGTTTTTCAACACTAACACAAGTGCGAAAAGTGTTTTTTCCACACGAATACAAGTGCAAAAGTGGTTTCCTGCACCAACACAAGTGCGAAAAGTGGTTTTTCAACACTAACACAAGTGCGAAAAGTGGTTTTTCAACACTAACACAAGTGCGAAAAGTGGTTTTTCAACACTAACACAAGTGCGAAAAGTGGTTTTTCCACACTAATTCAAGTGCGAAAAGTGGTTTTTCCACACTAATACAAGTGCAAAAGTGGTTTCCTGCACCAACACAAGTGCGAAAAGTGGTTTTTCAACACTAACACAAGTGCGAAAAGTGGTTTTTCAACACTAACACAAGTGCGAAAAGTGGTTTTTCCACACTAATACAAGTGCAAAAGTGGTTTCCTGCACCAACACAAGTGCGAAAAGTGGTTTTTCAACACCAACACAAGTGCGAAAAGTGGTTTTTCAACACTATCACAAGTGCAAAAAGTGTTTTTTCCACACTAATAGAAGTGCAAAAGTGGTTTCCTGCACCAACACAAGTGCGAAAAGTGGTTTTTCAACACTAACACAAGTGTGAAAAGTGGTTTTTCAACACTAACACAAGTGCGAAAAGTGGTTTTTCAACACTAACACAAGTGCGAAAAGTGGTTTTCCACACTAATGCAAGTGCAAAAGTGGTTTCCTGCACCAACACAAGTGCGAAAAGTGGTTTTTCAACACTAACACAAGTCGAAAAGTGGTTTTTCAACACTAACACAAGTGCGAAAAGTGGTTTTTCCACACTAATACAAGTGCAAAAGTGGTTTCCTGCACCAACACAAGTGCGAAAAGTGGTTTTTCAACACTAACACAAGTGCGAAAAGTGGTTTTTCAACACTATCACAAGTGCGAAAAGTGGTTTTTCAACACTAACACAAGTGCGAAAAGTGGTTTTTCAACACTAACAAAAGTGCGAAAAGTGGTTTTTCAACACTAACACAAGTGCGAAAAGTGTTTTTTCCACACCAATACAACTGCAAAAGTGGTTTCCTGCACCAACACAAGGGCGAAAAGTGGTTTTTCAACACTAACACAAGTGCGAAAAGTGGTTTTTCAACACTAATACAAGTGCAAAAGTGGTTTCCTGCACCAACACAAGTGCGAAAAGTGGTTTTTCAACACTAACACAAGTGCGAAAAGTGGTTTTTCAACACTATCACAAGTGCAAAATGTGTTTTATCCACACTAATACAAGTGCAAAAGTGGTTTCCTGCACCAACACAAGTGCGAAAAGTGGTTTTTCAACACTAACACAAGTGCGAAAAGTGGTTTTTCAACACTAATACAAGTGCAAAAGTGGTTTCCTGCACCAACACAAGTGCGAAAAGTGGTTTTTCAACACTAACACAAGTGCGAAAAGTCGTTTTTCAACACTATCACAAGTGCAAAAAGTGTTTTTTCCACACTAATACAAGTGCAAAAGTGGTTTCCTGCACCAACACAAGTGCGAAAAGTGGTTTTTCATCACTAACACAAGTGCGAAAAGTTGTTTTTCAACACTAACACAAGTGTGAAAAGTGTTTTTTCCACACTAATACAAGTGCAAAAGTGGTTTCCTGCACCAATACAAGTGTGAAAAGTGGTTTTTCAACACTAACACAAGTGCGAAAAGTAGTTTTTCAACACTAACACAAGTGCGAAAAGTGGTTTTTCAACACTAACACAAGTGCGAAAAGTGGTTTTTCCACACTAATACAAGTGCAAAAGTGGTTTCCTGCACCAACACAAGTGCGAAAAGTGGTTTTCAACACTAACACAAGTACGAAAAGTGGTTTTTCAACACTATCACAAGTGCAAAATGTGTTTTATCCACACTAATACAAGTGCAAAAGTGGTTTCCTGCACCAACACAAGTGCGAAAAGTGGTTTTTCAACACTAACACAAGTGCGAAAAGTGGTTTTTCAACATTAACACAAGTGCGAAAAGTGTTTTTTCCACACGAATACAAGTGCAAAAGTGGTTTCCTGCACCAACACAAGTGTGAAAAGTGGTTTTTCAACACTAACACAAGTGCGAAAAGTGGTTTTTCAACATTAACACAAGTGCGAAAAGTGGTTTTTCAACACTAACACAAGTGCGAAAAGTGTTTTTTCCACACTAATACAAGTGCAAAAGTGGTTTCCTGCACCAACACAAGTGCAAAAAGTGGTTTTCCAACACTAACACAAGTGCGAAAAGTGGTTTTTCAACACTAACACAAGTGCGAAAAGTGGTTTTTCAACATGAATACAAGTGCAAAAGTGGTTTCCTGCACCAACAGAAGTGCGACAAGTGTTTTTTCAACACTAACACAAGTGCGAAAAGTGGTTTTTCAACACTAACACAAGTGCGAAAAGTGGTTTTTCAACACTAACACAAGTGCGAAAAGTGGTTTTTCAACACTAACACAAGTGCGAAAAGTGGTTTTTCCACACTAATACAAGTGCGAAAAGTGGTTTTTCCACACTAATACAAGTGCAAAAGTGGTTTCCTGCACCAATACAAGTGCGAAAGTGGTTTTTCAACACTAACACAAGTGCGAAAAGTAGTTTTTCAACACTAACAAAAGTGCGAAAAGTGGTTTTTCAACACTAACACAAGTGCGAAAAGTGGCTTTCCACACTAATACAAGTGCAAAAGTGGTTTCCTGCACCAACACAAGTGCGAAAAGTGGTTTTTCAACACTAACACAAGTGCGAAAAGTGGTTTTTCAACACTATCACAAGTGCAAAAAGTGTTTTTTCCACACTAATACAAGTGCAAAAGTGGTTTCCTGCACCAACACAAGTGCGAAAAGTGGTTTTTCAACACTAACACAAGTGCGAAAAGTGGTTTTTCAACACTAACACAAGGGTGAAAAGTATTTTTTCCACACGAATACAAGTGCAAAAGTGGTTTCCTGCACCAACACAAGTGCGAAAAGTGGTTTTTCAACACTAACACAAGTGCGAAATGTGGTTTTTCAACACTAACACAAGTGCGAAAAGTGTTTTTTCCACACGAATACAAGTGCAAAAGTGGTTTCCTGCACCAACACAAGTGCGAAAAGTGGTTTTTCAACACTAACACAAGTGCGAAAAGTGGTTTTTCAACACTAACACAAGTGCGAAAAGTGGTTTTTCAACACTAACACAAGTGCGAAAAGTGGTTTTGCCACACTAATTCAAGTGCGAAAAGTGGTTTTTCCACACTAATACAAGTGCAAAAGTGGTTTCCTGCACCAACACAAGTGCGAAAAGTGGTTTTTCAACACTATCACAAGTACAAAAAGTGTTTTTTCCACACTATCACAAGTGCAAAAAGTGTTTTTTCCACTCTAATACAAGTGCAAAAGTGGTTTCCTGCACCAACACAAGTGCGAAAAGTGGTTTTTCAACACTAACACAAGGGGCGAAAAGTGGTTTTTCAACACTAACACAAGTGCGAAAAGTGGTTTTTCCACACTAATACAAGTGCAAAAGTGGTTTTCCTGCACCAACACAAGTGCGAAAAGTGGTTTTTCAACACTAACACAAGTGCGAAAAGTGGTTTTTCAACACTAACACAAGTGCGAAAAGTGGTTTTTCAACACTAACACAAGTGCGAAAAGTGGTTTTTCCACACTAATACAAGTGCAAAAGTGGTTTCCTGCACCAACACAAGTGCGAAAAGTGGTTTTTCAACACTAACACAAGTGCGAAAAGTGGTTTTTCAACACTATCACAAGTGCAAAAAGTGTTTTTTCCACACTAATACAAGTGCAAAGTGGTTTCCTGCACCAACACAAGTGCGAAAAGTGGTTTTTCAACACTAACACAAGTGCGAAAAGTGGTTTTTCAACAATAACACAAGTGCGAAAAGTGGTTTTTCCACACGAATACAAGTGCAAAAGTGGTTTCCTGCACCAACACAAGTGCGAAAAGTGGTTTTTCAACACTAACACAAGTGCGAAAAGTGGTTTTTCAACATTAACACAAGTGCGAAAAGTGGTTTTTCAACACTAACACAAGTGCGAAAAGTGTTTTTTCCACACTAATACAAGTGCAAAAGTGGTTTCCTGCACCAACACAAGTGCAAAAAGTGGTGTTCCAACACTAACACAAGTGCGAAAAGTGGTTTTTCAACACTAACACAAGTGCGAAAAGTGGTTTTTCAACACGAATACAAGTGCAAAAGTGGTTTCCTGCACCAACAGAAGTGCGAAAAGTGTTTTTCAACACTAACACAAGTGCGAAAAGTGGTTTTTCAACACTAACACAAGTGCGAAAAGTGTTTTTTCAACACTAACACAAGTGCGAAAAGTGGTTTTTCCACACTAATACAAGTGCGAAAAGTGGTTTTTCCACACTAATACAAGTGCAAAAGTGGTTTCCTGCACCAATAGAAGTGCGAAAGTGGTTTTTCAACACTAACACAAGTGCGAAAAGTAGTTTTTCAACACTAACACAAGTGCGAAAAGTGGTTTTTCAACACTAACACAAGTGCGAAAAGTGGCTTTCCACACTAATACAAGTGCAAAAGTGGTTTCCTGCACCAACACAAGTGCGAAAAGTGGTTTTTCAACACTAACACAAGTGCGAAAATTGGTTTTTCAACACTATCACAAGTGCAAAAAGTGTTTTTTCCACACTAATACAAGTGCAAAAGTGGTTTCCTGCACCAACACAAGTGCGAAAAGTGGTTTTTCAACACTAACACAAGTGCGAAAAGTGGTTTTTCAACACTAACACAAGGGCGAAAAGTATTTTTTCCACACGAATACAAGTGCAAAAGTGGTTTCCTGCACCAACACAAGTGCGAAAAGTGGTTTTTCAACACTAACACAAGTGCGAAATGTGGTTTTTCAACACTAACACAAGTGCGAAAAGTGTTTTTTCCACACGAATACAAGTGCAAAAGTGGTTTCCTGCACCAACACAAGTGCGAAAAGTGGTTTTTCAACACTAACACAAGTGCGAAAAGTGGTTTTTCAACACTAACACAAGTGCGAAAAGTGGTTTTTCAACACTAACACAAGTGCGAAAAGTGGTTTTTCCACACTAATACAAGTGCAAAAGTGGTTTCCTGCACCAACACAAGTGCGAAAAGTGGTTTTTCAACACTAACACAAGTGCGAAAAGTGGTTTTTCAACACTATCACAAGTGCAAAAAGTGGTTTCCTGCACCAACACAAGTGCGATAAGTGGTTTTTCAACACTAACACAAGTGCGAAAAGTGGTTTTTCAACACTATCACAAGTGCAAAAAGTGTTTTTTCCACACTAATACAAGTGCCAAACTGGTTTCCTGCACCAACACAAGTGCGAAAAGTGGTTTTTCAACACTAACACAAGTGTGAAAAGTGGTTTTTCAACACTAACACAAGTGCGAAAAGTGTTTTTTCCACACGAATACAAGTGCAAAAGTGGTTTCCTGCACCAACACAAGTGCGAAAAGTGGTTTTTCAACACTAACACAAGTGCGAAAAGTGTTTTTTCAACACGAACACAAGTGCGAAAAGTGGTTTTTCCACACTAATACAAGTGCGAAAAGTGGTTTTTTCCACACTAATACAAGTGCAAAAGTGGTTTCCTGCACCAACACAAGTGCGAAAAGTGGTTTTTCAACACTATCACAAGTGCAAAAAGTGTTTTTTCCACACTATCACAAGTGCAAAAAGTGTTTTTTCCACACTAATACAAGTGCAAAAGTGGTTTCATGCACCAACACAAGTGCGAAAAGTGGTTTTTTAACACTAACACAAGTGCGAAAAGTAGTTTTTCAACACTATCACAAGTGCGAAAAGTGGTTTTTCAACACTAACACAAGTGCGAAAAGTGGTTTTTCAACACTAACACAAGTGCGAAAAGTGGTTTTTCCACACTAATACAAGTGCAAAAGTGGTTTCCTGCACCAACACAAGTGCGAAAAGTGGTTTTTCAACACTAACACAAGTGCGAAAAGTGGTTTTTCCACACTAATACAAGTGCAAAAGTGGTTTCCTGCACCAACACAAGTGCGAAAAGTGGTTTTTCAACACTAACACAAGTGCGAAAAGTGGTTTTTCAACACTAACACAAGTGCAAAAAGTGTTTTTTCCACACTAATTCAAGTGCAAAAGTGGTTTCCTGCACCAACACAAGTGCGAAAAGTGGTTTTTCAACACTAACACAAGTGCAAAAAGTGGTTTTTCAACACTATCACAAGTGCGAAAAGTGGTTTTTCAACACTAACACAAGTGCGAAAAGTGGTTTTTCAACACTAACACAAGTGCGAAAAGTGGTTTTCAACACTAACACAAGCACGAAAAGTGGTTTTTCCACACTAATACAAGTGCAAAAGTGGTTTCCTGCACCAACACAAGTGCGAAAAGTGGTTTTTCAACACTAACACAAGTGCGAAAAGTGGTTTTTCCACACTAATACAAGTGCAAAAGTGGTTTCCTGCACCAACACAAGTGCGAAAAGTGGTTTTTCAACATTAACACAAGTGCGAAAAGTGGTTTTTCAACACTAACACAAGTGCGAAAAGTGTTTTTTCCACACTAATTCAAGTGCAAAAGTGGTTTCCTGCACCAACACAAGTGCGAAAAGTGGTTTTTCAACACTAACACAAGTGCAAAAAGTGGTTTTCCACACTAATACAAGTGCAAAAGTGGTTTCCTGCACCAACACAAGTGCGAAAAGTGGTTTTTCAACACTAACACAAGTGCGAAAAGTGGTTTTTCAACACTAACACAAGTGCGAAAAGTGTTTTTTCCACACTAATTCAAGTGCAAAAGTGGTTTCCTGCACCAACACAAGTGCGAAAAGTGGTTTTTCAACACTAACACAAGTGCAAAAAGTGGTTTTCCACACTAATACAAGTGCAAAAGTGGTTTCCTGCACCAACACAAGTGCGAAAAGTGTTTTTTCAACACGAACACAAGTGCGAAAAGTGGTTTTTCCACACTAATACAAGTGCGAAAAGTGGTTTTTTCCACACTAATACAAGTGCAAAAGTGGTTTCCTGCACCAACACAAGTGCGAAAAGTGGTTTTTCAACACTAACACAAGTGCGAAAAGTGGTTTTTCAACACTATCACAAGTGCGAAAAGTGGTTTTTCAACACTAACACAAGTGCGAAAAGTGGTTTTTCAACACTAACACAAGTGCGAAAAGTGGTTTTTCCACACTAATACAAGTGCAAAAGTGGTTTCCTGCACCAACACAAGTGCGAAAAGTGGTTTTTCAACACTAACACAAGTGCGAAAAGTGGTTTTTCAACACTATCACAAGTGCGAAAAGTGGTTTTTCAACACTAACACAAGTGCGAAAAGTGGTTTTTCAACACTAACACAAGTGCGAAAAGTGGTTTTTCCACACTAATACACGTGCAAAAGTGGTTTCCTGCACCAACACAAGTGCGAAAAGTGGTTTTTCAACACTAACACAAGTGCGAAAAGTGGTTTTTCCACACTACTACAAGTGCAAAAGTGGTTTCCTGCACCAACACAAGTGCGAAAAGTGGTTTTTCAACACTAACACAAGTGCGAAAAGTGGTTTTTCAACACTAACACAAGTGCAAAAAGTGTTTTTTCCACACTAATTCAAGTGCAAAAGTGGTTTCCTGCACCAACACAAGTGCGAAAAGTGGTTTTTCAACACTAACACAAGTGCAAAAAGTGGTTTTTCAACACTATCACAAGTGCGAAAAGTGGTTTTTCAACACTAACACAAGTGCGAAAAGTGGTTTTTCAACACTAACACAAGTGCGAAAAGTGGTTTTTCAACACTAACACAAGCGCGAAAAGTGGTTTTTCCATACTAATATAAGTGCAAAAGTGGTTTCCTGCACCAACACAAGTGCGAAAAGTGGTTTTTCAACACTAACACAAGTGCGAAAAGTGGTTTTTCAACACTAACACAAGTGCGAAAAGTGTTTTTTCCACACTAATACAAGTGCAAAAGTGGTTTCCTGCACCAATACAAGTGCGAAAAGTGGTTTTTCAACACTAACACAAGTGCGAAAAGTAGTTTTTCAACACTAATACAAGTGCGTAAAGTGGTTTTTCAACACTAACACAAGTGCGAAAAGTGGTTTTGCCACACTAATACAAGTGCAAAAGTGGTTTTCTGCACCAACACAAGTGCGAAAAGTGGTTTTTCAACACTAACACAAGTGCGAAAAGTGGTTTTTCAACACTAACACAAGTGCGAAAAGTGTTTTTTCCACACTAATTCAAGTGTAAAAGTGGTTTCCTGCACCAACACAAGTGCGAAAAGTGGTTTTTCAACACTAACACAAGTGCAAAAAGTGGTTTTTCAACACTATCACAAGTGCGAAAAGTGGTTTTTCAACACTAACACAAGTGCGAAAAGTGGTTTTTCAACACTAACACAAGTGCGAAAAGTGGTTTTTCAACACTAACACAAGTGCGAAAAGTGGTTTTCCACACTAATACAAGTGCAAAAGTGGTTTCCTGCACCAACACAAGTGCGAAAAGTGGTTTTTCAACACTAACACAAGTGCGAAAAGTGGTTTTTCCACACTAATACAAGTGCAAAAGTGGTTTCCTGCACCAACACAAGTGCAAAAAGTGGTTTTTCAACACTAACACAAGTGCGAAAAGTGGTTTTTCAACACTAACACAAGTGCGAAAAGTGTTTTTTCCACACTAATTCAAGTGCAAAAGTGTTTTCCTGCACCAACACAAGTGCGAAAAGTGGTTTTTCAACACTAACACAAGTTCGAAAAGTGGTTTTTCAACACTATCACAAGTGCAAAAAGTGTTTTTTCCACACTACTACAAGTGCAAAAGTGGTTTCCTGCACCAACACAAGTGCGAAAAGTGGTTTTTCAACACTAACACAAGTGCGAAAAGTGGTTTTTCAACACTAACACAAGTGCGAAAAGTGTTTTTTCCACACTAATACAAGTGCAAAAGTGGTTTCCTGCACCAATACAAGTGCGAAAAGTGGTTTTTCAACACTAACACAAGTGCGAAAAGTAGTTTTTCAACACTAACACAAGTGCGAAAAGTGGTTTTTCAACACTAACACAAGTGCGAAAAGTGGTTTTTCCACACTAATACAAGTGCAAAAGTGGTTTTCTGCACCAACACAAGTGCGAAAAGTGGTTTTTCAACACTAACACAAGTGCGAAAAGTGGTTTTTCAACACTATCACAAGTGCAAAATGTGTTTTTTCCACACTAATACAAGTGCAAAAGTGGTGTCCTGCACCAACACAAGTGCGAAAAGTGGTTTTTCAACACTAACACAAGTGCGAAAAGTGGTTTTTCAACACTAACACAAGTGCGAAAAGTGGTTTTTCAACACTAACACAAATGCGAAAAGTGTTTTTTCCACACTAATACAAGTGCAAAAGTGGTTTCCTGCACCAACACAACTGCGAAAAGTGGTTTTTCAACACTAACACAAGTGCGAAAAGTGGTTTTTCAACACTAACACAATTGCGAAAAGTGTTTTTTCAACACGAACACAAGTGCGAAAAGTGGTTTTTCCACACTAATACAAGTTCGAAAAGTGGTTTTTTCCACACTAATACAAGTGCAAAAGTGGTTTCCTGCACCAACACAAGTGCGAAAAGTGGTTTTTCAACACTATCACAAGTGCAAAAAGTGTTTTTTCCACACTATCACAAGTGCAAAAAGTGTTTTTTCCACACTAATACAAGTGCAAAAGTGGTTTCCTGCACCAACACAAGTGCGAAAAGTGGTTTTTCAACACTAACACAAGTGCGAAAAGTGGTTTTTCAACACTATCACAAGTGCGAAAAGTGGTTTTTCAACACTAACACAAGTGCGAAAAGTGGTTTTTCAACACTAACACAAGTGCGAAAAGTGGTTTTTCAACACTAACACAAGTGCGAAAAGTGGTTTTTCCACACTAATACAAGTGCAAAAGTGGTTTCCTGCACCAACACAAGTGCGAAAAGTGGTTTTTCAACACTAACACAAGTGCGAAAAGTGGTTTTTCCACACTAATACAAGTGCAAAAGTGGTTGCCTGCACCAACACAAGTGCAAAAAGTGGTTTTTCAACACTAACACAAGTGCGAAAAGTGGTTTTTCAACACTAACACAAGTGCGAAAAGTGTTTTTTCCACACTAATACAAGTGCAAAAGTGGTTTCCTGCACCAACACAAGTGCGATAAGTGGTTTTTCAACACTAACACAAGTGCGAAAAGTGGTTTTTCAACACTATCACAAGTGCAAAAAGTGTTTTTTCCACACTAATACAAGTGCCAAACTGGTTTCCTGCACCAACACAAGTGCGAAAAGTGGTTTTTCAACACTAACACAAGTGTGAAAAGTGGTTTTTCAACACTAACACAAGTGCGAAAAGTGTTTTTTCCACACGAATACAAGTGCAAAAGTGGTTTCCTGCACCAACACAAGTGCGAAAAGTGGTTTTTCAACACTAACACAAGTGCGAAAAGTGTTTTTTCAACACGAACACAAGTGCGAAAAGTGGTTTTTCCACACTAATACAAGTGCGAAAAGTGGTTTTTTCCACACTAATACAAGTGCAAAAGTGGTTTCCTGCACCAACACAAGTGCGAAAAGTGGTTTTTCAACACTATCACAAGTGCAAAAAGTGTTTTTTCCACACTATCACAAGTGCAAAAAGTGTTTTTTCCACACTAATACAAGTGCAAAAGTGGTTTCATGCACCAACACAAGTGCGAAAAGTGGTTTTTTAACACTAACACAAGTGCGAAAAGTAGTTTTTCAACACTATCACAAGTGCGAAAAGTGGTTTTTCAACACTAACACAAGTGCGAAAAGTGGTTTTTCAACACTAACACAAGTGCGAAAAGTGGTTTTTCCACACTAATACAAGTGCAAAAGTGGTTTCCTGCACCAACACAAGTGCGAAAAGTGGTTTTTCAACACTAACACAAGTGCGAAAAGTGGTTTTTCCACACTAATACAAGTGCAAAAGTGGTTTCCTGCACCAACACAAGTGCGAAAAGTGGTTTTTCAACACTAACACAAGTGCGAAAAGTGGTTTTTCAACACTAACACAAGTGCAAAAAGTGTTTTTTCCACACTAATTCAAGTGCAAAAGTGGTTTCCTGCACCAACACAAGTGCGAAAAGTGGTTTTTCAACACTAACACAAGTGCAAAAAGTGGTTTTTCAACACTATCACAAGTGCGAAAAGTGGTTTTTCAACACTAACACAAGTGCGAAAAGTGGTTTTTCAACACTAACACAAGTGCGAAAAGTGGTTTTCAACACTAACACAAGCGCGAAAAGTGGTTTTTCCACACTAATACAAGTGCAAAAGTGGTTTCCTGCACCAACACAAGTGCGAAAAGTGGTTTTTCAACACTAACACAAGTGCGAAAAGTGGTTTTTCCACACTAATACAAGTGCAAAAGTGGTTTCCTGCACCAACACAAGTGCGAAAAGTGGTTTTTCAACATTAACACAAGTGCGAAAAGTGGTTTTTCAACACTAACACAAGTGCGAAAAGTGTTTTTTCCACACTAATTCAAGTGCAAAAGTGGTTTCCTGCACCAACACAAGTGCGAAAAGTGGTTTTTCAACACTAACACAAGTGCAAAAAGTGGTTTTCCACACTAATACAAGTGCAAAAGTGGTTTCCTGCACCAACACAAGTGCGAAAAGTGGTTTTTTAACACTAACACAAGTGCGAAAAGTGGTTTTTCAACACTAACACAAGTGCGAAAAGTGTTTTTTCCACACTAATTCAAGTGCAAAAGTGGTTTCCTGCACCAACACAAGTGCGAAAAGTGGTTTTTCAACACTAACACAAGTGCAAAAAGTGGTTTTCCACACTAATACAAGTGCAAAAGTGGTTTCCTGCACCAACACAAGTGCGAAAAGTGTTTTTTCAACACGAACACAAGTGCGAAAAGTGGTTTTTCCACACTAATACAAGTGCGAAAAGTGGTTTTTTCCACACTAATACAAGTGCAAAAGTGGTTTCCTGCACCAACACAAGTGCGAAAAGTGGTTTTTCAACACTATCACAAGTGCAAAAAGTGTTTTTTCCACACTATCACAAGTGCAAAAAGTGTTTTTTCCACACTAATACAAGTGCAAAAGTGGTTTCCTGCACCAACACAAGTGCGAAAAGTGGTTTTTCAACACTAACACAAGTGCGAAAAGTGGTTTTTCAACACTAACACAAGTGCGAAAAGTGGTTTTTCAACACTAACACAAGTGCGAAAAGTGGTTTTTCAACACTAACACAAGTGCGAAAAGTGGTTTTTCCACACTAATACAAGTGCAAAAGTGGTTTCCTGCACCAACACAAGTGCGAAAAGTGGTTTTTCAACACTAACACAAGTGCGAAAAGTGGTTTTTCCACACTAATACAAGTGCAAAAGTGGTTTCCTGCACCAACACAAGTGCGAAAAGTGGTTTTTCAACACTAACACAAGTGCGAAAAGTGGTTTTTCAACACTAACACAAGTGCAAAAAGTGTTTTTTCCACACTAATTCAAGTGCAAAAGTGGTTTCCTGCACCAACACAAGTGCGAAAAGTGGTTTTTCAACACTAACACAAGTGCAAAAAGTGGTTTTTCAACACTATCACAAGTGCGAAAAGTGGTTTTTCAACACTAACACAAGTGCGAAAAGTGGTTTTTCAACACTAACACAAGTGCGAAAAGTGGTTTTCAACACTAACACAAGCGCGAAAAGTGGTTTTTCCACACTAATACAAGTGCAAAAGTGGTTTCCTGCACCAACACAAGTGCGAAAAGTGGTTTTTCAACACTAACACAAGTGCGAAAAGTGGTTTTTCCACACTAATACAAGTGCAAAAGTGGTTTCCTGCACCAACACAAGTGCGAAAAGTGGTTTTTCAACATTAACACAAGTGCGAAAAGTGGTTTTTCAACACTAACACAAGTGCGAAAAGTGTTTTTTCCACACTAATTCAAGTGCAAAAGTGGTTTCCTGCACCAACACAAGTGCGAAAAGTGGTTTTTCAACACTAACACAAGTGCAAAAAGTGGTTTTCCACACTAATACAAGTGCAAAAGTGGTTTCCTGCACCAACACAAGTGCGAAAAGTGGTTTTTCAACACTAACACAAGTGCGAAAAGTGGTTTTTCAACACTAACACAAGTGCGAAAAGTGTTTTTTCCACACTAATTCAAGTGCAAAAGTGGTTTCCTGCACCAACACAAGTGCGAAAAGTGGTTTTTCAACACTAACACAAGTGCAAAAAGTGGTTTTCCACACTAATACAAGTGCAAAAGTGGTTTCCTGCACCAACACAAGTGCGAAAAGTGTTTTTTCAACACGAACACAAGTGCGAAAAGTGGTTTTTCCACACTAATACAAGTGCGAAAAGTGGTTTTTTCCACACTAATACAAGTGCAAAAGTGGTTTCCTGCACCAACACAAGTGCGAAAAGTGGTTTTTCAACACTATCACAAGTGCAAAAAGTGTTTTTTCCACACTATCACAAGTGCAAAAAGTGTTTTTTCCACACTAATACAAGTGCAAAAGTGGTTTCCTGCACCAACACAAGTGCGAAAAGTGGTTTTTCAACACTAACACAAGTGCGAAAAGTGGTTTTTCAACACTATCACAAGTGCGAAAAGTGGTTTTTCAACACTAACACAAGTGCGAAAAGTGGTTTTTCAACACTAACACAAGTGCGAAAAGTGGTTTTTCCACACTAATACAAGTGCAAAAGTGGTTTCCTGCACCAACACAAGTGCGAAAAGTGGTTTTTCAACACTAACACAAGTGCGAAAAGTGGTTTTTCCACACTAATACAAGTGCAAAAGTGGTTTCCTGCACCAACACAAGTGCGAAAAGTGGTTTTTCAACACTAACACAAGTGCGAAAAGTGGTTTTTCAACACTAACACAAGTGCAAAAAGTGTTTTTTCCACACTAATTCAAGTGCAAAAGTGGTTTCCTGCACCAACACAAGTGCGAAAAGTGGTTTTTCAACACTAACACAAGTGCAAAAAGTGGTTTTTCAACACTATCACAAGTGCGAAAAGTGGTTTTTCAACACTAACACAAGTGCGAAAAGTGGTTTTTCAACACTAACACAAGTGCGAAAAGTGGTTTTTCAACACTAACACAAGTGCAAAAAGTGTTTTTTCCACACTAATTCAAGTGCAAAAGTGGTTTCCTGCACCAACACAAGTGCGAAAAGTGGTTTTTCAACACTAACACAAGTGCAAAAAGTGGTTTTTCAACACTATCACAAGTGCGAAAAGTGGTTTTTCAACACTAACACAATTGCGAAAAGTGTTTTTTCAACACGAACACAAGTGCGAAAAGTGGTTTTTCCACACTAATACAAGTTCGAAAAGTGGTTTTTTCCACACTAATACAAGTGCAAAAGTGGTTTCCTGCACCAACACAAGTGCGAAAAGTGGTTTTTCAACACTATCACAAGTGCAAAAAGTGTTTTTTCCACACTATCACAAGTGCAAAAAGTGTTTTTTCCACACTAATACAAGTGCAAAAGTGGTTTCCTGCACCAACACAAGTGCGAAAAGTGGTTTTTCAACACTAACACAAGTGCGAAAAGTGGTTTTTCAACACTATCACAAGTGCGAAAAGTGGTTTTTCAACACTAACACAAGTGCGAAAAGTGGTTTTTCAACACTAACACAAGTGCGAAAAGTGGTTTTTCAACACTAACACAAGTGCGAAAAGTGGTTTTTCCACACTAATACAAGTGCAAAAGTGGTTTCCTGCACCAACACAAGTGCGAAAAGTGGTTTTTCAACACTAACACAAGTGCGAAAAGTGGTTTTTCCACACTAATACAAGTGCAAAAGTGGTTGCCTGCACCAACACAAGTGCAAAAAGTGGTTTTTCAACACTAACACAAGTGCGAAAAGTGGTTTTTCAACACTAACACAAGTGCGAAAAGTGTTTTTTCCACACTAATACAAGTGCAAAAGTGGTTTCCTGCACCAACACAAGTGCGAAAAGTGGTTTTTCAACACTAACACAAGTGCGAAAAGTGGTTTTTCAACACTATCACAAGTGCAAAAAGTGTTTTTTCCACACTAATACAAGTGCAAAACTGGTTTCCTGCACCAACACAAGTGCGAAAAGTGGTTTTTCAACACTAACACAAGTGTGAAAAGTGGTTTTTCAACACTAACACAAGTGCGAAAAGTGTTTTTTCCACACGAATACAAGTGCAAAAGTGGTTTCCTGCACCAACACAAGTGCGAAAAGTGGTTTTTCAACACTAACACAAGTGCGAAAAGTGGTTTTTCAACACTAACACAAATGCGAAAAGTGTTTTTTCAACACTAATACAAGTGCAAAAGTGGTTTCCTGCACCAACACAACTGCGAAAAGTGGTTTTTCAACACTAACACAAGTGCGAAAAGTGGTTTTTCAACACTAACACAAGTGCGAAAAGTGTTTTTTCAACACGAACACAAGTGCGAAAAGTGGTTTTTCCACACTAATACAAGTGCGAAAAGTGGTTTTTTCCACACTAATACAAGTGCAAAAGTGGTTTCCTGCACCAACACAAGTGCGAAAAGTGGTTTTTCTACACTATCACAAGTGCAAAAAGTGTTTTTTCCACACTATCACAAGTGCAAAAAGTGTTTTTTCCACACTAATACAAGTGCAAAAGTGGTTTCATGCACCAACACAAGTGCGAAAAGTGGTTTTTTAACACTAACACAAGTGCGAAAAGTAGTTTTTCAACACTATCACAAGTGCGAAAAGTGGTTTTTCAACACTAACACAAGTGCGAAAAGTGGTTTTTCAACACTAACACAAGTGCGAAAAGTGGTTTTTCCACACTAATACAAGTGCAAAAGTGGTTTCCTGCACCAACACAAGTGCGAAAAGTGGTTTTTCAACACTAACACAAGTGCGAAAAGTGGTTTTTCCACACTAATACAAGTGCAAAAGTGGTTTCCTGCACCAACACAAGTGCGAAAAGTGGTTTTTCAACACTAACACAAGTGCGAAAAGTGGTTTTTCAACACTAACACAAGTGCAAAAAGTGTTTTTTCCACACTAATTCAAGTGCAAAAGTGGTTTCCTGCACCAACACAAGTGCGAAAAGTGGTTTTTCAACACTAACACAAGTGTAAAAAGTGGTTTTTCAACACTATCACAAGTGCGAAAAGTGGTTTTTCAACACTAACACAAGTGCGAAAAGTGGTTTTTCAACACTAACACAAGTGCGAAAAGTGGTTTTCAACACTAACACAAGCGCGAAAAGTGGTTTTTCCACACTAATACAAGTGCAAAAGTGGTTTCCTGCACCAACACAAGTGCGAAAAGTGGTTTTTCAACACTAACACAAGTGCGAAAAGTGGTTTTTCCACACTAATACAAGTGCAAAAGTGGTTTCCTGCACCAACACAAGTGCGAAAAGTGGTTTTTCAACATTAACACAAGTGCGAAAAGTGGTTTTTCAACACTAACACAAGTGCGAAAAGTGTTTTTTCCACACTAATTCAAGTGCAAAAGTGGTTTCCTGCACCAACACAAGTGCGAAAAGTGGTTTTTCAACACTAACACAAGTGCAAAAAGTGGTTTTCCACACTAATACAAGTGCAAAAGTGGTTTCCTGCACCAACACAAGTGCGAAAAGTGGTTTTTCAACACTAACACAAGTGCGAAAAGTGGTTTTTCAACACTAACACAAGTGCGAAAAGTGTTTTTTCCACACTAATTCAAGTGCAAAAGTGGTTTCCTGCACCAACACAAGTGCGAAAAGTGGTTTTTCAACACTAACACAAGTGCAAAAAGTGGTTTTCCACACTAATACAAGTGCAAAAGTGGTTTCCTGCACCAACACAAGTGCGAAAAGTGTTTTTTCAACACGAACACAAGTGCGAAAAGTGGTTTTGCCACACTAATACAAGTGCGAAAAGTGGTTTTTTCCACACTAATACAAGTGCAAAAGTGGTTTCCTGCACCAACACAAGTGCGAAAAGTGGTTTTTCAACACTATCACAAGTGCAAAAAGTGTTTTTTCCACACTATCACAAGTGCAAAAAGTGTTTTTTCCACACTAATACAAGTGCAAAAGTGGTTTCCTGCACCAACACAAGTGCGAAAAGTGGTTTTTCAACACTAACACAAGTGCGAAAAGTGGTTTTTCAACACTATCACAAGTGCGAAAAGTGGTTTTTCAACACTAACACAAGTGCGAAAAGTGGTTTTTCAACACTAACACAAGTGCGAAAAGTGGTTTTTCCACACTAATACAAGTGCAAAAGTGGTTTCCTGCACCAACACAAGTGCGAAAAGTGGTTTTTCAACACTAACACAAGTGCGAAAAGTGGTTTTTCCACACTAATACAAGTGCAAAAGTGGTTTCCTGCACCAACACAAGTGCGAAAAGTGGTTTTTCAACACTAACACAAGTGCGAAAAGTGGTTTTTCAACACTAACACAAGTGCAAAAAGTGTTTTTTCCACACTAATTCAAGTGCAAAAGTGGTTTCCTGCACCAACACAAGTGCGAAAAGTGGTTTTTCAACACTAACACAAGTGCAAAAAGTGGTTTTTCAACACTATCACAAGTGCGAAAAGTGGTTTTTCAACACTAACACAAGTGCGAAAAGTGGTTTTTCAACACTAACACAAGTGCGAAAAGTGGTTTTTCAACACTAACACAAGCGCGAAAAGTGGTTTTTCCATACTAATACAAGTGCAAAAGTGGTTTCCTGCACCAACACAAGTGCGAAAAGTGGTTTTTCAACACTAACACAAGTGCGAAAAGTGGTTTTTCCACACTAATACAAGTGCAAAAGTGGTTTCCTGCACCAACACAAGTGCGAAAAGTGGTTTTTCAACACTAACACAAGTGCGAAAAGTGGTTTTTCAACACTAACACAAGTGCGAAAAGTGTTTTTTCCACACTAATTCAAGTGCAAAAGTGGTTTCCTGCACCAACACAAGTGCGAAAAGTGGTTTTTCAACACTAACACAAGTGCAAAAAGTGGTTTTCCACACTAATACAAGTGCAAAAGTGGTTTCCTGCACCAACACAAGTGCGAAAAGTGGTTTTTCAACACTAACACAAGTGCGAAAAGTGGTTTTTCAACACTATCACAAGTGCAAAAAGTGTTTTTTCCACACTAATACAAGTGCAAAAGTGGTTTCCTGCACCAACACAAGTGCAAAAAGTGGTTTTTCAACACTAACACAAGTGCAAAAAGTGGTTTTTCCACACTAATACAAGTGCAAAAGTGGTTTCCTGCACCAACACAAGTGCGAAAAGTTGTTTTTCAACACTAACACAAGTGCGAAAAGTGGTTTTTCAACACTATCACAAGTGCAAAAAGTGTTTTTTCCACACTAATACAAGTGCAAAAGTGGTTTCCTGCACCAACACAAGTGCGAAAAGTGGTTTTTCAACACTAACACAAGTGCGAAAAGTGGTTTTTCAACACTAACACAAGTGCGAAAAGTGTTTTTTCCACACTAATACAAGTGCAAAAGTGGTTTCCTGCACCAATACAAGTGCGAAAAGTGGTTTTTCAACACTAACACAAGTGCGAAAAGTAGTTTTTCAACACTAACACAAGTGCGAAAAGTGGTTTTTCAACACTAACACAAGTGCGAAAAGTGGTTTTGCCACACTAATACAAGTGCAAAAGTGGTTTTCTGCACCAACACAAGTGCGAAAAGTGGTTTTTCAACACTAACATAAGTGCGAAAAGTGGTTTTTCAACACTAACACAAGTGCGAAAAGTGTTTTTTCCACACTAATTCAAGTGTAAAAGTGGTTTCCTGCACCAACACAAGTGCGAAAAGTGGTTTTTCAACACTAACACAAGTGCAAAAAGTGGTTTTTCAACACTATCACAAGTGCGAAAAGTGGTTTTTCAACACTAACACAAGTGCGAAAAGTGGTTTTTCAACACTAACACAAGTGCGAAAAGTGGTTTTTCAACACTAACACAAGTGCGAAAAGTGGTTTTTCCACACTAATACAAGTGCAAAAGTGGTTTCCTGCACCAACACAAGTGCGAAAAGTGGTTTTTCAACACTAACAGAAGTGCGAAAAGTGGTTTTTCCACACTAATACAAGTGCAAAAGTGGTTTCCTGCACCAACACAAGTGCAAAAAGTGGTTTTTCAACACTAACACAAGTGCGAAAAGTGGTTTTTCAACACTAACACAAGTGCGAAAAGTGTTTTTTCCACACTAATTCAAGTGCAAAAGTGGTTTCCTGCACCAACACAAGTGCGAAAAGTGGTTTTTCAACACTAACACAAGTGCAAAAAGTGGTTTTTCCACACTAATACAAGTGCAAAAGTGGTTTCCTGCACCAACACAAGTGCGAAAAGTGGTTTTTCAACACTAACACAAGTGCGAAAAGTGGTTTTTCAACACTATCACAAGTGCAAAAAGTGTTTTTTCCACACTAATACAAGTGCAAAAGTGGTTTCCTGCACCAACACAAGTGCGAAAAGTGGTTTTTCAACACTAACACAAGTGCGAAAAGTGGTTTTTCAACACTAACACAAGTGCGAAAAGTGTTTTTTCCACACTAATACAAGTGCAAAAGTGGTTTCCTGCACCAATACAAGTGCGAAAAGTGGTTTTTCAACACTAACACAAGTGCGAAAAGTAGTTTTTCAACACTAACACAAGTGCGAAAAGTGGTTTTTCAACACTAACACAAGTGCGAAAAGTGGTTTTTCCACACTAATACAAGTGCAAAAGTGGTTTTCTGCACCAACACAAGTGCGAAAAGTGGTTTTTCAACACTAACACAAGTGCGAAAAGTGGTTTTTCAACACTATCACAAGTGCAAAATGTGTTTTTTCCACACTAATACAAGTGCAAAAGTGGTGTCCTGCACCAACACAAGTGCGAAAAGTGGTTTTTCAACACTAACACAAGTGCGAAAAGTGGTTTTTCAACATTAACACAAGTGCAAAAAGTGTTTTTTCCACACGAATACAAGTGCAAAAGTGGTTTCCTGCACCAACACAAGTGCGAAAAGTGGTTTTTCAACACTAACACAAGTGCGAAAAGTGGTTTTTCAACACTAACACAAGTGCGAAAAGTGGTTTTTCAACACTAACACAAGTGCGAAAAGTGTTTTTTCCACACTAATACAAGTGCAAAAGTGGTTTCCTGCACCAACACAAGTGCGAAAAGTGGTTTTCCAACACTAACACAAGTGCGAAAAGTGGTTTTTCAACACTAACACAAGTGCGAAAAGTGGTTTTTCCACACTAATACAAGTGCAAAAGTGGTTTCTGCACCAACACAAGTGCGAAAAGTGGTTTTTCAACACTAACCCAAGTGCGAAAAGTGGTTTTTCAACACTATCACAAGTGCAAAAAGTGTTTTTTCCACACTAATACAAGTGCAAAAGTGGTTTCCTGCACCATCACAAGTGCGAAAAGTGGTTTTTCAACACTAACACAAGTGCGAAAAGTGGTTTTTCAACATTAACACAAGTGCAAAAAGTGTTTTTTCCACACGAATACAAGTGCAAAAGTGGTTTCCTGCACCAACACAAGTGCGAAAAGTGGTTTTTCAACACTAACACAAGTGCGAAAAGTGGTTTTTAAACACTAACACAAGTGCGAAAAGTGGTTTTTCAACACTAACACAAGTGCGAAAAGTGTTTTTTCCACACTAATACAAGTGCAAAAGTGGTTTCCTGCACCAACACAAGTGCAAAAAGTGGTTTTTCAACACTAACACAAGTGCTAAAAGTGGTTTTTCAACACTAACACATGTGCGAAAAGTGGTTTTTCAACACTATCACAAGTGCGAAAAGTGGTTTTTCAACACTAACACAAGTGCGAAAAGTGGTTTTTCAACACTAACACAAGTGAGAAAAGTGGTTTTTCAACACTAACACAAGTGCGAAAAGTGGTTTTTCCACACTAATACAAATGCAAAAGTGGTTTCCTGCACCAATATAAGTGCAAAAAGTGGTTTTTCAACACTAACACAAGTGCGAAAAGTGGGTTTTCAACACTAACACAAGTGCGAAAAGTGTTTTTTCCACACTAATACAAGTGCAAAAGTGGTTTCCTGCACCAATACAAGTGTGAAAAGTGGTTTTTCAACACTAACACAAGTGCGAAAAGTGGTTTTTCCACACTAATACAAGTGCAAAAGTGGTTTCCTTCACCAACACAAGTGCGAAAAGTGGTTTTTCAACACTAACACAAGTGCGAAAAGTGGTTTTTCAACACTATCACAAGTGCAAAAGTGGTTTCCTGCACCAACACAAGTGCGAAAAGTGGTTTTTCAACACTAACACAAGTGCGAAAAGTGGTTTTTCAACACTATCACAAGTGCAAAAAGTGTTTTTTCCACACTAATACAAGTGCAAAAGTGGTTTCCTGCACCAACACAAGTGCGAAAAGTGGTTTTTCAACACTAACACAAGT
>NC_136261.1:269735170-269791050 GCF_964187855.1 Myxine glutinosa | reverse complement strand
TTTTTCCACACTAATACAAGTGCAAAAGTGGTTTCCTGCACCAACACAAGTGCGAAAAGTGGTTTTTCAACACTAACACAAGTGCGAAAAGTGGTTTTTCAACACTATCACAAGTGCGAAAAGTGGTTTTTCAACACTAACACAAGTGCGAAAAGTGGTTTTTCAACACTAACACAAGTGCGAAAGTGGTTTTTCAACACTAACACAAGTGCAAAAAGTGGTTTTGCCACACTAATACAAGTGCAAAAGTGGTTTCCTGCACCAACACAAGTGCGAAAAGTGGTTTTTCAACACTAACACAAGTGCGAAAAGTGGTTTTTCCACACTAATACAAGTGCAAAAGTGGTTTCCTGCACCAACACAAGTGCGAAAAGTGGTTTTTCAACACTAACACAAGTGCGAAAAGTGGTTTTTCAACACTAACACAAGTGCGAAAAGTGTTTTTTTCCACACTAATTCAAGTGCAAAAGTGGTTTCCTGCACCAACACAAGTGCGAAAAGTGGTTTTTCAACACTAACACAAGTGCGAAAAGTGGTTTTTCCACACTATTACAAGTGCAAAAGTGGTTTCCTGCACCAACACAAGTGCGAAAAGTGGTTTTTCAACACTAACACAAGTGCGAAAAGTGTTTTTTCAACACTATCACAAGTGCAAAAAGTATTTTTTCCACACTAATACAAGTGCAAAAGTGGTTTCCTGCACCAACACAAGTGCGAAAAGTGGTTTTTCAACACTAACACAAGTGCGAAAAGTGGTTTTCCAACACTAACACAAGTGCGAAAAGTGTTTTTTTCCACACTAATACAAGTGCAAAAGTGGTTTCCTGCACCAATACAAGTGCGAAAAGTGGTTTTTCAACACTAACACAAGTGCGAAAAGTAGTTTTTCAACACTAACACAAGTGCGAAAAGTGGTTTTTCAACACTAACACAAGTGCGAAAAGTGGTTTTTCCACACTAATACAAGTGCAAAAGTGGTTTCCTGCACCAACACAAGTGCGAAAAGTGGTTTTTCAACACTAACACAAGTGCGAAAAGTGGTTTTTCAACACTATCACAAGTGCAAAATGTGATTTTTCCACACTAATACAAGTGCAAAAGTGGTTTCCTGCACCAACACAAGTGCGAAAAGTGGTTTTTCAACACTAACACAAGTGCGAAAAGTGGTTTTTTCAACATTAACACAAGTGCGAAAAGTGTTTTTTCCACCCGAATACAAGTGCAAAAGTGGTTTCCTGCACCAACACAAGTGCGAAAAAGTGGTTTTTCAACACTAACACAAGTGCGAAAAGTGGTTTTTCAACACTAACACAAGTGCGAAAAGTGGTTTTTCAACACTAACACAAGTGCGAAAAGTGTTTTTTTCCACACTAATACAAGTGCAAAGGTGGTATCCTGCACCAACACAATGTGCGAAAAGTGGTTTTTCCAACACTAACACAAGTGCGAAAAGTGGTTTTTCAACACTAACACAAGTGCGAAAAGTGGTTTTTCAACACGAATACAAGTGCAAAAGTGGTTTCCTGCACCAACACAAGTGCGAAAAGTGGTTTTTCAACACTAACACAAGTTGCGAAAGTGGTTTTTCAACACTAACACAAGTGCGAAAAGTAGTTTTTCAACACTAACACAAGTGCGAAAAGTGGTTTTTCCACACTAATACAAGTGCAAAAGTGGTTTCCTGCACCAACACAAGTGCGAAAAGTGGTTTTTCAACACTAACACAAGTGCGAAAAGTGGTTTTTCAACACTATCACAAGTGCAAAAAGTGTTTTTTTCCACACTAATACAAGTGCAAAAGTGGTTTACTGCACCAACACAAGTGCGAAAAAGTGGTTTTTCAACACTAACACAAGTGCGAAAAGTCGTTTTTCAACACTAACACAAGTGCAAAAAGTGGTTTTTCAACACTATCACAAGTGCAAAAAGTGTTTTTTCCACACTAATACAAGTGCAAAAGTGGTTTCCTGCACCAACACAAGTGTGAACAGTGGTTTTTCAACACTAACACAAGTGCGAAAAGTGGTTTTTTCAACACTATCACAAGTGCGAAAAGTGGTTTTTCAACACTAACACAAGTGCGAAAAGTGGTTTTTCAACACTAACAAAAGTGCGAAAAGTGGTTTTTCAACACTAACACAAGTGCAAAAAAGTGTTTTTTCCACACTCATACAAGTGCAAAAAGTGGTTTCCTGCACCAACACAAGTGCGAAAAGTGGTTTTTTCAACACTAACACAAGTGCGAAAAGTGGTTTTCCACACTAATACAAGTGCAAAAGTGGTTGCCTGCACCAACACAAGTGCAAAAAGTGGTTTTTCAACACTAACACAAGTGCGAAAAGTGGTTTTTTCAACACTAACACAAGTGCGAAAAGTGTTTTTTCCACACTAATACAACTGTAAAAGTGGTTTCCTGCACCTACACAAGTGCGAAAAGTGGTTTTTCAACACTAACACAAGTGCGAAAGTGGTTTTTCAACACTATCACAAGTGCAAAAAGTGTTTTTTCCACACTAATACAAGTGCAAAAAGTGGTTTCCTGCACCAACACAAGTGCGAAAAGTGGTTTTTTCAACACTAACACAAGTGCGAAAAGTGGTTTTTCAACACTAACACAAGTGCGAAAAGTGTTTTTTCCACACGAATACAAGTGCAAAAGTGGTTTCCTGCACCAACACAAGTGCGAAAAGTGGTTTTTCAACACTAACACAAGTGCGAAAAGTGGTTTTTCAACACTAACACAAGTGCGAAAAGTGGTTTTTCAACACTAACACAAGTGCAAAAAGTGGTTTTGCCACACTAATACAAGTGCAAAAGTGGTTTCCTGCACCAACACAAGTGCGAAAAGTGGTTTTTCAACACTAACACAAGTGCGAAAAGTGGTTTTTCCACACTAATACAAGTGCAAAAGTGGTTTCCTGCACCAACACAAGTGCGAAAAGTGGTTTTTTCAACACTAACACAAGTGCGAAAAGTGGTTTTTCAACACTAACACAAGTGCGAAAATGTGTTTTTTCCACACTAATTCAAGTGCAAAAGTGGTTTCCTGCACCAACACAAGTGCGAAAAGTGGTTTTTCAACACTAACACAAGTGCGAAAAGTGTTTTTTCCACACTAATACAAATGCAAAAAGTGGTTTCCTGCACCAACACAAGTGCGAAAAGTGGTTTTTCAACACTAACACAAGTGCGAAAAGTGGTTTTTCAACACTATCACAAGTGCAAAAAGTGTTTTTTTCCACACTAATACAAGTGCAAAAGTGGTTTCCTGCACCAACACAAGTGCGAAAAGTGGTTTTTCAACACTAACACAAGTGCGAAAAGTTGTTTTTCAACACTAACACAAGTGCGAAAAGTGTTTTTTCCACACGAATACAAGTGCAAAAGTGGTTTCCTGCACCAACACAAGTGCGAAAAGTGGTTTTTCAACACTAACACAAGTGCGAAAAGTGGTTTTTCAACACTAACACAAGTGCGAAAAGTGGTTTTTCAACACTAACACAAGTGCGAAAAGTGTTTTTTTCCACACTAATACAAGTGCAAAAGTGGTTTCCTGCACCAACACAACTGCGAAAAGTGGTTTTTCAACACTAACACAAGTGCGAAAAGTGGTTTTTCAACACTAACACAAGTGCGAAAAGTGGTTTTTCAACACTAACACAAGTGTGAAAAGTGGTTTTTCCACACTAATACAAGTGCGAAAAGTGGTTTTTTCCACACTAATACAAGTGCAAAAGTGGTTTCCTGCACCAACACAAGTGCGAAAAGTGGTTTTTCAACACTATCACAAGTGCAAAAAGTGTTTTTTCCACACTATCACAAGTGCAAAAAGTGTTTTTTCCACACTAATACAAGTGCAAAAGTGGTTTCCTGCACCAACACAAGTGCGAAAAGTGGTTTAACGACTAACAAAAGTGCGAAAAGTGGTTTTTCCACACTAATACAAGTGCAAAAGTGGTTTCCTGCACCAACACAAGTGCGAAAAGTGGTTTTTCAAACACTAACACAAGTGCGAAAAGTGGTTTTTCAACACGAACACAAGTGCGAAAAGTGTTTTTTCCACACTAATTCAAGTGCAAAAGTGGTTTCCTGCACCAACACAAGTGCGAAAAGTGGTTTTTCAACACTAACACAAGTGCGAAAAGTGGTTTTTCCACACTAATACAAGTGCAAAAGTGGTTTCCTGCACCAACACAAGTGCGAAAAGTGGTTTTTCAACACTAACACAAGTGCGAAAAGTGGTTTTTCAACACTATCACAAGTGCAAAAAGTGGTTTTTCCACACTAATACAAGTGCAAAAGTGGTTTCCTGCACCAACACAAGTGCGAAAAGTGGTTTTTCAACACTAACACAAGTGCGAAAAGTGGTTTTTCAACACTATCACAAGTGCAAAATGTGATTTTTCCACACTAATACAAGTGCAAAAGTGGTTTCCTGCACCAACACAAGTGCGAAAAGTGGTTTTTCAACACTAACACAAGTGCGAAAAGTGGTTTTTCAACATTAACACAAGTGCGAAAAGTGTTTTTTCCACCCGAATACAAGTGCAAAAGTGGTTTCCTGCACCAACACAAGTGCGAAAAGTGGTTTTTCAACACTAACACAAGTGCGAAAAGTGGTTTTTCAACACTAACACAAGTGCGAAAAGTGGTTTTTCAACACTAACACAAGTGCGAAAAGTGTTTTTTCCACACTAATACAAGTGCAAAGGTGGTATCCTGCACCAACACAAGTGCGAAAAGTGGTTTTCCAACACTAACACAAGTGCGAAAAGTGGTTTTTCAACACTAACACAAGTGCGAAAAGTGGTTTTTCAACACGAATACAAGTGCAAAAGTGGTTTCCTGCACCAACACAAGTGCGAAAAGTGGTTTTTCAACACTAACACAAGTGCGAAAGTGGTTTTTCAACACTAACACAAGTGCGAAAAGTAGTTTTTCAACACTAACACAAGTGCGAAAAGTGGTTTTTCCACACTAATACAAGTGCAAAAGTGGTTTCCTGCACCAACACAAGTGCGAAAAGTGGTTTTTCAACACTAACACAAGTGCGAAAAGTGGTTTTTCAACACTATCACAAGTGCAAAAAGTGTTTTTTCCACACTAATACAAGTGCAAAAGTGGTGTTACTGCACCAACACAAGTGCGAAAAGTGGTTTTTTCAACACTAACACAAGTGCGAAAAGTCGTTTTTCAACACTAACACAAGTGCAAAAAGTGGTTTTTCAACACTATCACAAGTGCAAAAAGTGTTTTTTCCACACTAATACAAGTGCAAAAGTGGTTTCCTGCACCAACACAAGTGTGAACAGTGGTGTTTCAACACTAACACAAGTGCGAAAAGTGGTTTTTCAACACTATCACAAGTGCGAAAAGTGGTTTTTCAACACTAACACAAGTGCGAAAAGTGGTTTTTCAACACTAACACAAGTGCGAAAAGTGGTTTTTCAACACTAACAAAAGTGCGAAAAGTGGTTTTTTCAACACTAACACAAGTGCAAAAAGTGTTTTTTCCACACTCATACAAGTGCAAAAGTGGTTTCCTGCACCAACACAAGTGCGAAAAGTGGTTTTTCAACACTAACACAAGTGCGAAAAGTGGTTTTCCACACTAATACAAGTGCAAAAGTGGTTGCCTGCACCAACACAAGTGCAAAAAGTGGTTTTTCAACACTAACACAAGTGCGAAAAGTGGTTTTTCAACACTAACACAAGTGCGAAAAGTGTTTTTTCCACACTAATACAACTGTAAAAGTGGTTTCCTGCACCAACACAAGTGCGAAAAGTGGTTTTTCAACACTAACACAAGTGCGAAAGTGGTTTTTCAACACTATCACAAGTGCAAAAAGTGTTTTTTCCACACTAATACAAGTGCAAAAGTGGTTTCCTGCACCAACACAAGTGCGAAAAGTGGTTTTTCAACACTAACACAAGTGCGAAAAGTGGTTTTTCAACACTAACACAAGTGCGAAAAGTGTTTTTTTCCACACGAATACAAGTGCAAAAGTGGTTTCCTGCACCAACACAAGTGCGAAAAGTGGTTTTTTCAACACTAACACAAGTGCGAAAAGTGGTTTTTCAACACTAACACAAGTGCGAAAAGTGGTTTTTCAACACTAACACAAGTGCAAAAAAGTGGTTTTGCCACACTAATACAAGTGCAAAAGTGGTTTCCTGCACCAACACAAGTGCGAAAAAGTGGTTTTTCAACACTAACACAAGTGCGAAAAGTGGTTTTTCCACACTAATACAAGTGCAAAAGTGGTTTCCTGCACCAACACAAGTGCGAAAAGTGGTTTTTCAACACTAACACAAGTGCGAAAAGTGGTTTTTCAACACTAACACAAGTGCGAAAAGTGTTTTTTCCACACTAATTCAAGTGCAAAAGTGGTTTCCTGCACCAACACAAGTGCGAAAAGTGGTTTTTCAACACTAACACAAGTGCGAAAAGTGGTTTTTCCACACTATTACAAGTGCAAAAATGGTTTCCTGCACCAACACAAGTGCGAAAAGTGGTTTTTCAACACTAACACAAGTGCGAAAAGTGTTTTTTCAACACTATCACAAGTGCAAAAAGTATTTTTTCCACACTAATACAAGTGCAAAAGTGGTTTCCTGCACCAACACAAGTGCGAAAAGTGGTTTTTTCAACACTAACACAAGTGCGAAAAGTGGTTTTCCAACACTAACACAAGTGCGAAAAGTGTTTTTTCCACACTAATACAAGTGCAAAAGTGGTTTCCCTGCACCAATACAAGTGCGAAAAGTGGTTTTTCAACACTAACACAAGTGCGAAAAGTAGTTTTTCAACACTAACACAAGTGCGAAAAGTGGTTTTTCAACACTAACACAAGTGCGAAAAGTGGTTTTTCCACACTAATACAAGTGCAAAAGTGGTTTCCTGCACCAACACAAGTGCGAAAAGTGGTTTTTCAACACTAACACAAGTGCGAAAAGTGGTTTTTCAACACTATCACAAGTGCAAAATGTGATTTTTCCACACTAATACAAGTGCAAAAGTGGTTTCCTGCACCAACACAAGTGCGAAAAGTGGTTTTTCAACACTAACACAAGTGCGAAAAGTGGTTTTTCAACATTAACACAAGTGCGAAAAGTGTTTTTTCCACCCGAATACAAGTGCAAAAGTGGTTTCCTGCACCAACACAAGTGCGAAAAGTGGTTTTTCAACACTAACACAAGTGCGAAAAGTGGTTTTCCAACACTAACACAAGTGCGAAAAGTGTTTTTTCCACACTAATACAAGTGCAAAAGTGGTTTCCTGCACCAATACAAGTGCGAAAAGTGGTTTTTCAACACTAACACAAGTGCGAAAAGTAGTTTTTCAACACTAACACAAGTGCGAAAAGTGGTTTTTCAACACTAACACAAGTGCGAAAAGTGGTTTTTCCACACTAATACAAGTGCAAAAGTGGTTTCCTGCACCAACACAAGTGCGAAAAGTGGTTTTTCAACACTAACACAAGTGCGAAAAGTGGTTTTTCAACACTATCACAAGTGCAAAATGTGATTTTTCCACACTAATACAAGTGCAAAAGTGGTTTCCTGCACCAACACAAGTGCGAAAAGTGGTTTTTCAACACTAACACAAGTGCGAAAAGTGGTTTTCCAACACTAACACAAGTGCGAAAAGTGTTTTTTCCACACTAATACAAGTGCAAAAGTGGTTTCCTGCACCAATACAAGTGCGAAAAGTGGTTTTTCAACACTAACACAAGTGCGAAAAGTAGTTTTTCAACACTAACACAAGTGCGAAAAGTGGTTTTTCAACACTAACACAAGTGCGAAAAGTGGTTTTTTCCACACTAATACAAGTGCAAAAGTGGTTTCCTGCACCAACACAAGTGCGAAAAGTGGTTTTTCAACACTAACACAAGTGCGAAAAGTGGTTTTTCAACACTATCACAAGTGCAAAATGTGATTTTTCCACACTAATACAAGTGCAAAAGTGGTTTCCTGCACCAACACAAGTGCGAAAAGTGGTTTTTCAACACTAACACAAGTGCGAAAAGTGGTTTTTCAACATTAACACAAGTGCGAAAAGTGTTTTTTCCACCCGAATACAAGTGCAAAAGTGGTTTCCTGCACCAACACAAGTGCGAAAAGTGGTTTTTCAACACTAACACAAGTGCGAAAAGTGGTTTTTCAACACTAACACAAGTGCGAAAAGTGGTTTTTCAACACTAACACAAGTGCGAAAAGTGTTTTTTCCACACTAATACAAGTGCAAAGGTGGTATCCTGCACCAACACAAGTGCGAAAAGTGGTTTTCCAACACTAACACAAGTGCGAAAAGTGGTTTTTCAACACTAACACAAGTGCGAAAAGTGGTTTTTCAACACGAATACAAGTGCAAAAGTGGTTTCCTGCACCAACACAAGTGCGAAAAGTGGTTTTTCAACACTAACATAAGTGCGAAAGTGGTTTTTCAACACTAACACAAGTGCGAAAAGTAGTTTTTCAACACTAACACAAGTGCGAAAAGTGGTTTTTCCACACTAATACAAGTGCAAAAGTGGTTTCCTGCACCAACACAAGTGCGAAAAGTGGTTTTTCAACACTAACACAAGTGCGAAAAGTGGTTTTTCAACACTATCACAAGTGCAAAAAGTGTTTTTTCCACACTAATACAAGTGCAAAAGTGGTTTACTGCACCAACACAAGTGCGAAAAGTGGTTTTTCAACACTAACACAAGTGCGAAAAGTCGTTTTTCAACACTAACACAAGTGCAAAAAGTGGTTTTTCAACACTATCACAAGTGCAAAAAGTGTTTTTTCCACACTAATACAAGTGCAAAAGTGGTTTCCTGCACCAACACAAGTGTGAACAGTGGTTTTTCAACACTAACACAAGTGCGAAAAGTGGTTTTTCAACACTATCACAAGTGCGAAAAGTGGTTTTTCAACACTAACACAAGTGCGAAAAGTGGTTTTTCAACACTAACAAAAGTGCGAAAAGTGGTTTTTCAACACTAACACAAGTGCAAAAAGTGTTTTTTCCACACTCATACAGGTGCAAAAGTGGTTTCCTGCACCAACACAAGTGCGAAAAGTGGTTTTTCAACACTAACACAAGTGCGAAAAGTGGTTTTCCACACTAATACAAGTGCAAAAGTGGTTGCCTGCACCAACACAAGTGCAAAAAGTGGTTTTTCAACACTAACACAAGTGCGAAAAGTGGTTTTTCAACACTAACACAAGTGCGAAAAGTGTTTTTTCCACACTAATACAACTGTAAAAGTGGTTTCCTGCACCAACACAAGTGCGAAAAGTGGTTTTTCAACACTAACACAAGTGCGAAAGTGGTTTTTCAACACTATCACAAGTGCAAAAAGTGTTTTTTCCACACTAATACAAGTGCAAAAGTGGTTTCCTGCACCAACACAAGTGCGAAAAGTGGTTTTTCAACACTAACACAAGTGCGAAAAGTGGTTTTTCAACACTAACACAAGTGCGAAAAGTGTTTTTTCCACACGAATACAAGTGCAAAAGTGGTTTCCTGCACCAACACAAGTGCGAAAAGTGGTTTTTCAACACTAACACAAGTGCGAAAAGTGGTTTTTCAACACTAACACAAGTGCGAAAAGTGGTTTTTCAACACTAACACAAGTGCAAAAAGTGGTTTTGCCACACTAATACAAGTGCAAAAGTGGTTTCCTGCACCAACACAAGTGCGAAAAGTGGTTTTTCAACACTAACACAAGTGCGAAAAGTGGTTTTTCCACACTAATACAAGTGCAAAATTGGTTTCCTGCACCAACACAAGTGCGAAAAGTGGTTTTTCAACACTAACACAAGTGCGAAAAGTGGTTTTTCAACACTAACACAAGTGCGAAAAGTGTTTTTTTCCACACTAATTCAAGTGCAAAAGTGGTTTCCTGCACCAACACAAGTGCGAAAAGTGGTTTTTCAACACTAACACAAGTGCGAAAAGTGGTTTTTCCACACTATTACAAGTGCAAAAGTGGTTTCCTGCACCAACACAAGTGCGAAAAGTGGTTTTTCAACACTAACACAAGTGCGAAAAGTGTTTTTTCAACACTATCACAAGTGCAAAAAGTATTTTTTCCACACTAATACAAGTGCAAAAGTGGTTTCCTGCACCAACACAAGTGCGAAAAGTGGTTTTTCAACACTAACACAAGTGCGAAAAGTGGTTTTCCAACACTAACACAAGTGCGAAAAGTGTTTTTTCCACACTAATACAAGTGCAAAAGTGGTTTCCTGCACCAATACAAGTGCGAAAAGTGGTTTTTCAACACTAACACAAGTGCGAAAAGTAGTTTTTCAACACTAACACAAGTGCGAAAAGTGGTTTTTCAACACTAACACAAGTGCGAAAAGTGGTTTTTCCACACTAATACAAGTGCAAAAGTGGTTTCCTGCACCAACACAAGTGCGAAAAGTGGTTTTTCAACACTAACACAAGTGCGAAAAGTGGTTTTTCAACACTATCACAAGTGCAAAATGTGATTTTTCCACACTAATACAAGTGCAAAAGTGGTTTCCTGCACCAACACAAGTGCGAAAAGTGGTTTTTCAACACTAACACAAGTGCGAAAAGTGGTTTTCAACATTACACAGTGCGAAAAGTGTTTTTTCCACCCGAATACAAGTGCAAAAGTGGTTTCCTGCACCAACACAAGTGCGAAAAGTGGTTTTCCCTAAGTCAACATCACCTAACACAAGTGCGAAAAGTGGTTTTTTCACACTAACACAGAGTGCGAAAGTCGAGAAAGTGGTTTTCTTCACCTAACACAAGTGCGAAAGTGGTTTCCACACAACAGAGGTGGTTCCACACGAAAAGCAAAGTGGTTTTTCAACACTAACACAAGTGCGAAAAGTGGTTAGTTTCCAACACTAACACAAGTGCGAAAAAGTGGTTTTCAACACTAACACAAGTGCGAAGGAAAGTGGAAGTGGTTTTTCAACACTAACACAAGTGCGAAGTGGTTTTTCACACTAACACAAGTGCGAAAGTAGTTTTTCAACACTAACACAGTGCGAAAAGTGGTTTTTCCACACTAATACAAGTGCAAAAGTGGTTTCCTGCACCAACACAAGTGCGAAAAGTGGTTTTTCAACACTAACACAAGTGCGAAAAGTGGTTTTTCAACACTATCACAAGTGCAAAAAGTGTTTTTTCCACACTAATACAAGTGCAAAAGTGGTTACTGCACCAACACAAGTGCAAAAAGTGGTTTTTCAACACTAACACAAGTGCGAAAAGTCGTTTTTCAACACTAACACAAGTGCAAAAAGTGGTTTTTCAACACTATCACAAGTGCAAAAAGTGTTTTTTTCCACACTAATACAAGTGCAAAAGTGGTTTCCTGCACCAACACAAGTGTGAACAGTGGTTTTTCAACACTAACACAAGTGCGAAAAGTGGTTTTCTACAACACTATCACAAGTGCGAAAAGTGGTTTTTCAACACTAACACAAGTGCGAAAAGTGGTTTTTCAACACTAACAAAAAGTGCGAAAAGTGGTTTTTCAACACTAACACAAGTGCAAAAAGTGTTTTTTCCACACTCATACAAGTGCAAAAGTGGTTTCCTGCACCAACACAAGTGCGAAAAGTGGTTTTTCTCAACACTAACACAAGTGCGAAAAGTGGTTTTCCACACTAATACAAGTGCAAAAGTGGTTGCCTGCACCAACACAAGTGCAAAAAGTGGTTTTTCAACACTAACACAAGTGCGAAAAGTGGTTTTTCAACACTAACACAAGTGCGAAAAGTGTTTTTTCCACACTAATACAAGTGTAAAAAGTGGTTTCCTGCACCAACACAAGTGCGAAAATTGGTTTTTCAACACTAACACAAGTGCGAAAGTGGTTTTTCAACACTATCACAAGTGCAAAAAGTGTTTTTTCCACACTAATACAAGTGCAAAAGTGGTTTCCTGCACCAACACAAGTGCGAAAAGTGGTTTTTCAACACTAACACAAGTGCGCGAAAAGTGGTTTTTCAACACTAACACAAGTGCGAAAAGTGTTTTTTTCCACACGAATACAAGTGCAAAAGTGGTTTCCTGCACCAACACAAGTGCGAAAAGTGGTTTTTCAACACTAACACAAGTGCGAAAAGTGGTTTTTCAACACTAACACAAGTGCGAAAAGTGGTTTTACAACACTAACACAAGTGCGAAAAGTGTTTTTTCCACACTAATACAAGTGCACAAGTGGTTTCCTGCACCAACACAACTGCGAAAAGTGGTTTTTCAACACTAACACAAGTGCGAAAAGTGGTTTTTCAACACTAACACAAGTGCGAAAAGTGGTTTTTCCACACTAATACAAGTGCAAAAGTGGTTTCCTGCACCAACACAAGTGCGAAAATTGGTTTTTCAACACTAACACAAGTGCGAAAAGTGGTTTTTCAACACGAACACAAGTGCGAAAAGTGTTTTTTCCACACTAATTCAAGTGCAAAAGTGGTTTCCTGCACCAACACAAGTGCGAAAAGTGGTTTTTCAACACTAACACAAGTGCGAAAAGTGGTTTTTCCACACTAATACAAGTGCAAAAGTGGTTTCCTGCACCAACACAAGTGCGAAAAGTGGTTTTTCAACACTAACACAAGTGCGAAAAGTGGTTTTTCAACACTATCACAAGTGCAAAAAGTGTTTTTTCCACACTAATACAAGTGCAAAAGTGGTTTCCTGCACCAATACAAGTGCGAAAAGTGGTTTTTCAACACTAACACAAGTGCGAAAAGTGGTTTTTCAACACTAACACAAGTGCGAAAAGTGGTTTTTCCACACTAATACAAGTGCAAAAGTGGTTTCCTGCACCAACGCAAGTGCGAAAAGTGGTTTTTCAACACTAACACAAGTGCGAAAAGTGGTTTTTCAACACTATCACAAGTGCAAAATGTGTTTTTTCCACACTAATACAAGTGCAAAAGTGGTTTCCTGCACCAACACAAGTGCGAAAAGTGGTTTTTCAACACTAACACAAGTGCGAAAAGTGGTTTTTCAACACTAACACAAGTGCGAAAAGTGGTTTTTCCACACTAATACAAGTGCGAAAGTGGTTTTTCCACACTAATACAAGTGCAAAAGTGGTTTCCTGCACCAACACAAGTGCGAAAAGTGGTTTTTCAACACTAACACAAGTGCGAAAAGTGGTTTTTCAACACTATCACAAGTGCAAAAAGTGTTTTTTCCACACTAATACAAGTGCAAAAGTGGTTTCCTGCACCAACACAAGTGCGAAAAGTGGTTTTTCAACACTAACACAAGTGCGAAAAGTCGTTTTTCAACACTAACACAAGTGCAAAAAGTGGTTTTTCAACACTATCACAAGTGCAAAAAGTGTTTTTTCCACACTAATACAAGTGCAAAAGTGGTTTCCTGCACCAACACAAGTGTGAAAAGTGGTTTTTCAACACTAACACAAGTGCGAAAAGTGGTTTTTCAACACTATCACAAGTGCGAAAAGTGGTTTTTCAACACTAACACAAGTGCGAAAAGTGGTTTTTCAACACTAACAAAAGTGCGAAAAGTGGTTTTTCAACACTAACACAAGTGCAAAAAGTGTTTTTTCCACACTCATACAAGTGCAAAAGTGGTTTCCCGCACCAACACAAGTGCGAAAAGTGGTTTTTCAACACTAACACAAGTGCGAAAAGTGGTTTTCCACACTAATACAAGTGCAAAAGTGGTTGCCTGCACCAACACAAGTGCAAAAAGTGGTTTTTCAACACTAACACAAGTGCGAAAAGTGGTTTTTCAACACTAACACAAGTGCGAAAAGTGTTTTTTCCACACTAATACAAGTGCAAAAGTGGTTTCCTGCACCAACACAAGTGCGAAAAGTGGTTTTTCAACACTAACACAAGTGCGAAAAGTGGTTTTCCACACTAATACAAGTGCAAAAGTGGTTGCCTGCACCAACACAAGTGCAAAAAGTGGTTTTTCAACATTAACACAAGTGCGAAAAGTGGTTTTTCAACACTATCACAAGTGCGAAAAGTGGTTTTTCAACACTAACACAAGTGCGAAAAGTGGTTTTTCAACACTAACAAAAGTGCGAAAAGTGGTTTTTCAACACTAACACAAGTGCAAAAAGTGTTTTTTCCACACTAATACAAGTGCAAAAGTGGTTTCCTGCACCAACACAAGTGCGAAAAGTGGTTTTTCAACACTAACACAAGTGCGAAAAGTGGTTTTCCACACTAATACAAGTGCAAAAGTGGTTGCCTGCACCAACACAAGTGCAAAAAGTAGTTTTTCAACAATGACACAAGTGCGAAAAGTGGTTTTTCAACACTAACGCAAGTGCAAAAAGTGTTTTTTCCACACTAATACAAATGCAAAAGTGGTTTCCTGCACCAACACAAGTGCGAAAAGTGGTTTTTCAACACTAACACAAGTGCGAAAAGTGGTTTTTCAACACTATCACAAGTGCAAAAAGTGTTTTTTCCACACTAATACAAGTGCAAAAGTGGTTTCCTGCACCAACACAAGTGCGAAAAGTGGTTTTTCAACACTAACACAAGTGCGAAAAGTTGTTTTTCAACACTAACACAAGTGCGAAAAGTGTTTTTTCCACACGAATACAAGTGCAAAAGTGGTTTCCTGCACCAACACAAGTGCGAAAAGTGGTTTTTCAACACTAACACAAGTGCGAAAAGTGGTTTTTCAACACTAACACAAGTGCGAAAAGTGGTACACAAGTGCGAAAAGTGGTTTTTCAACACTAACACAAGTGCGAAAAGTGTTTTTTCCACACTAATACAAGTGCAAAAGTGGTTTCCTGCACCAACACAAGTGCGAAAAGTGGTTTTTCAACACTAACACAAGTGCGAAAAGTGGTTTTTCAACATTAACACAAGTGCGAAAAGTGTTTTTTCCACCCGAATACAAGTGCAAAAGTGGTTTCCTGCACCAACACAAGTGCGAAAAGTGGTTTTTCAACACTAACACAAGTGCGAAAAGTGGTTTTTCAACACTAACACAAGTGCAAAAAGTGGTTTTTCAACACTAACACAAGTGCGAAAAGTGTTTTTTCCACACTAATACAAGTGCAAAAGTGGTTTCCTGCACCAACACAAGTGCGAAAAGTGGTTTTTCAACACTAACACAAGTGCGAAAAGTGGTTTTTCAACACGAATACAAGTGCAAAAGTGGTTTCCTGCACCAACACAAGTGCGAAAAGTGGTTTTTCAACACTAACACAAGTGCGAAAGTGGTTTTTCAACACTAACACAAGTGCGAAAAGTAGTTTTTCAACACTAACACAAGTGCGAAAAGTGGTTTTTCCACACTAATACAAGTGCAAAAGTGGTTTCCTGCACCAACACAAGTGCGAAAAGTGGTTTTTCAACACTAACACAAGTGCGAAAAGTGGTTTTTCAACACTATCACAAGTGCAAAAAGTGTTTTTTCCACACTAATACAAGTGCAAAAGTGGTTTACTGCACCAACACAAGTGCGAAAAGTGGTTTTTCAACACTAACACAAGTGCGAAAAGTCGTTTTTCAACACTAACACAAGTGCAAAAAGTGGTTTTTCAACACTATCACAAGTGCAAAAAGTGTTTTTTCCACACTAATACAAGTGCAAAAGTGGTTTCCTGCACCAACACAAGTGTGAACAGTGGTTTTTCAACACTAACACAAGTGCGAAAAGTGGTTTTTCACACTATCACAAGTGCGAAAAGTGGTTTTTCAACACTAACACAAGTGCGAAAAGTGGTTTTTCAACACTAACAAAAGTGCGAAAAGTGGTTTTTCAACACTAACACAAGTGCAAAAAGTGTTTTTTCCACACTCATACAAGTGCAAAAGTGGTTTCCTGCACCAACACAAGTGCGAAAAGTGGTTTTTCAACACTAACACAAGTGCGAAAAGTGGTTTTCCACACTAATACAAGTGCAAAAGTGGTTGCCTGCACCAACACAAGTGCAAAAAGTGGTTTTTCAACACTAACACAAGTGCGAAAAGTGGTTTTTCAACACTAACACAAGTGCGAAAAGTGTTTTTTCCACACTAATACAAGTGCAAAAGTGGTTTCCTGCACCAACACAATTGCGAAAAGTGGTTTTTCAACACTAACACAAGTGCGAAAGTGGTTTTTCAACACTATCACAAGTGCAAAAAGTGTTTTTTCCACACTAATACAAGTGCAAAAGTGGTTTCCTGCACCAACACAAGTGCGAAAAGTGGTTTTTCAACACTAACACAAGTGCGAAAAAGTGGTTTTTCAACACTAACACAAGTGCGAAAAGTGTTTTTTCCACACGAATACAAGTGCAAAAGTGGTTTCCTGCACCAACACAAGTGCGAAAAGTGGTTTTTCAACACTAACACAAGTGCGAAAAGTGTTTTTCAACACTAACACAAGTGCGAAAAGTGGTTTTACAACACTAACACAAGTGCGAAAAGTGTTTTTTCCACACTAATACAAGTGCACAAGTGGTTTCCTGCACCAACACAACTGCGAAAAGTGGTTTTTCAACACTAACACAAGTGCGAAAAGTGGTTTTTCAACACTAACACAAGTGCGAAAAGTGGTTTTTCCACACTAATACAAGTGCAAAAGTGGTTTCCTGCACCAACACAAGTGCGAAAAGTGGTTTTTCAACACTAACACAAGTGCGAAAAGTGGTTTTTCAACACGAACACAAGTGCGAAAAGTGTTTTTTCCACACTAATTCAAGTGCAAAAGTGGTTTCCTGCACCAACACAAGTGCGAAAAGTGGTTTTTCAACACTAACACAAGTGCGAAAAGTGGTTTTTCCACACTAATACAAGTGCAAAAGTGGTTTCCTGCACCAACACAAGTGCGAAAAGTGGTTTTTCAACACTAACACAAGTGCGAAAAGTGGTTTTTCAACACTATCACAAGTGCAAAAAGTGTTTTTTCCACACTAATACAAGTGCAAAAGTGGTTTCCTGCACCAACACAAGTGCGAAAAGTGGTTTTTCAACACTAACACAAGTGCGAAAAGTGGTTTTTCAACACTAACACAAGTGCGAAAAGTGGTTTTTCCACACTAATACAAGTGCAAAAGTGGTTTCCTGCACCAACGCAAGTGCGAAAAGTGGTTTTTCAACACTAACACAAGTGCGAAAAGTGGTTTTTCAACACTATCACAAGTGCAAAATGTGTTTTTTCCACACTAATACAAGTGCAAAAGTGGTTTCCTGCACCAACACAAGTGCGAAAAGTGGTTTTTCAACACTAACACAAGTGCGAAAAGTGGTTTTTCAACACTAATACAAGTGCGAAAAGTGGTTTTTCCACACTAATACAAGTGCGAAAGTGGTTTTTCCACACTAATACAAGTGCAAAAGTGGTTTCCTGCACCAACACAAGTGCAAAAAGTGGTTTTTCAACACTAACACAAGTGCGAAAAGTGGTTTTTCAACACTATCACAAGTGCAAAAAGTGTTTTTTCCACACTAATACAAGTGCAAAAGTGGTTTCCTGCACCAACACAAGTGCGAAAAGTGGTTTTTCAACACTAACACAAGTGCGAAAAGTCGTTTTTCAACACTAACACAAGTGCAAAAAGTGGTTTTTCAACACTATCACAAGTGCAAAAAGTGTTTTTTCCACACTAATACAAGTGCAAAAGTGGTTTCCTGCACCAACACAAGTGTGAAAAGTGGTTTTTCAACACTAACACAAGTGCGAAAAGTGGTTTTTCAACACTATCACAAGTGCGAAAAGTGGTTTTTCAACACTAACACAAGTGCGAAAAGTGGTTTTTCAACACTAACAAAAGTGCGAAAAGTGGTTTTTCAACACTAACACAAGTGCAAAAAGTGTTTTTTCCACACTCATACAAGTGCAAAAGTGGTTTCCCGCACCAACACAAGTGCGAAAAGTGGTTTTTCAACACTAACACAAGTGCGAAAAGTGGTTTTCCACACTAATACAAGTGCAAAAGTGGTTGCCTTGCACCAACACAAGTGCAAAAAGTGGTTTTTCAACACTAACACAAGTGCGAAAAGTGGTTTTTCAACACTAACACAAGTGCGAAAAGTGTTTTTTCCACACTAATACAAGTGCAAAAGTGGTTTCCTGCACCAACACAAGTGCGAAAAGTGGTTTTTCAACACTAACACAAGTGCGAAAAGTGGTTTTCCACACTAATACAAGTGCAAAAGTGGTTGCCTGCACCAACACAAGTGCAAAAAGTGGTTTTTCAACATTAACACAAGTGCGAAAAGTGGTTTTTCAACACTATCACAAGTGCGAAAAGTGGTTTTTCAACACTAACACAAGTGCGAAAAGTGGTTTTTCAACACTAACAAAAGTGCGAAAATTGGGTTTTCAACACTAACACAAGTGCAAAAAGTGTTTTTTCCACACTAATACAAGTGCAAAAGTGGTTTCCTGCACCAACACAAGTGCGAAAAGTGGTTTTTCAACACTAACACAAGTGCGAAAAGTGGTTTTCCACACTAATACAAGTGCAAAAGTGGTTGCCTGCACCAACACAAGTGCAAAAAGTAGTTTTTCAACAATGACACAAGTGCGAAAAGTGGTTTTTCAACACTAACGCAAGTGCAAAAAGTGTTTTTTCCACACTAATACAAATGCAAAAGTGGTTTCCTGCACCAACACAAGTGCGAAAAGTGGTTTTTCAACACTAACACAAGTGCAAAAAGTGGTTTTCAACACTATCACAAGTGCAAAAAGTGTTTTTTCCACACTAATACAAGTGCAAAAGTGGTTTCCTGCACCAACACAAGTGCGAAAAGTGGTTTTTCAACACTAACACAAGTGCGAAAAGTTGTTTTTCAACACTAACACAAGTGCGAAAAGTGTTTTTTCCACACGAATACAAGTGCAAAAGTGGTTTCCTGCACCAACACAAGTGCGAAAAGTGGTTTTTCAACACTAACACAAGTGCGAAAAGTGGTTTTTCAACACTAACACAAGTGCGAAAAGTGGTTTTTCAACACTAACACAAGTGCGAAAAGTGGTTTTTCAACACTAACACAAGTGCGAAAAGTGGTTTTACAACACTAACACAAGTGCGAAAAGTGTTTTTTCCACACTAATACAAGTGCACAAGTGGTTTCCTGCACCAACACAACTGCGAAAAGTGGTTTTTCAACACTAACACAAGTGCGAAAAGTGGTTTTTCAACACTAACACAAGTGCGAAAAGTGGTTTTTCCACACTAATACCAGTGCAAAAGTGGTTTCCTGCACCAACACAAGTGCGAAAAGTGGTTTTTCAACACTAACACAAGTGCGAAAAGTGGTTTTTCAACACGAACACAAGTGCGAAAAGTGTTTTTTCCACACTAATTCAAGTGCAAAAGTGGTTTCCTGCACCAACACAAGTGCGAAAAGTGGTTTTTCAACACTAACACAAGTGCGAAAAGTGGTTTTTCCACACTAATACAAGTGCAAAAGTGGTTTCCTGCACCAACACAAGTGCGAAAAGTGGTTTTTCAACACTAACACAAGTGCGAAAAGTGGTTTTTCAACACTATCACAAGTGCAAAAAGTGTTTTTTCCACACTAATACAAGTGCAAAAGTGGTTTCCTGCACCAACACAAGTGCGAAAAGTGGTTTTTCAACACTAACACAAGTGCGAAAAGTGGTTTTTCAACACTAACACAAGTGCGAAAAGTGGTTTTTCCACACTAATACAAGTGCAAAAGTGGTTTCCTGCACCAACGCAAGTGCGAAAGTGGTTTTTCAACACTAACACAAGTGCGAAAAGTGGTTTTTCAACACTATCACAAGTGCAAAATGTGTTTTTTCCACACTAATACAAGTGCAAAAGTGGTTTCCTGCACCAACACAAGTGCGAAAAGTGGTTTTTCAACACTAACACAAGTGCGAAAAGTGGTTTTTCAACACTAACACAAGTGCGAAAAGTGGTTTTTCCACACTAATACAAGTGCGAAAGTGGTTTTTCCACACTAATACAAGTGCAAAAGTGGTTTCCTGCACCAACACAAGTGCAAAAAGTGGTTTTTCAACACTAACACAAGTGCGAAAAGTGGTTTTTCAACACTATCACAAGTGCAAAAAGTGTTTTTTCCACACTAATACAAGTGCAAAAGTGGTTTCCTGCACCAACACAAGTGCGAAAAGTGGTTTTTCAACACTAACACAAGTGCGAAAAGTCGTTTTTCAACACTAACACAAGTGCAAAAAGTGGTTTTTCAACACTATCACAAGTGCAAAAAGTGTTTTTTCCACACTAATACAAGTGCAAAAGTGGTTTCCTGCACCAACACAAGTGTGAAAAGTGGTTTTTCAACACTAACACAAGTGCGAAAAGTGGTTTTTCAACACTATCACAAGTGCGAAAAGTGGTTTTTCAACACTAACACAAGTGCGAAAAGTGGTTTTTCAACACTAACAAAAGTGCGAAAAGTGGTTTTTCAACACTAACACAAGTGCAAAAAGTGTTTTTTCCACACTCATACAAGTGCAAAAGTGGTTTCCCGCACCAACACAAGTGCGAAAAGTGGTTTTTCAACACTAACACAAGTGCGAAAAGTGGTTTTCCACACTAATACAAGTGCAAAAGTGGTTGCCTTGCACCAACACAAGTGCAAAAAGTGGTTTTTCAACACTAACACAAGTGCGAAAAGTGGTTTTTCAACACTAACACAAGTGCGAAAAGTGTTTTTTCCACACTAATACAAGTGCAAAAGTGGTTTCCTGCACCAACACAAGTGCGAAAAGTGGTTTTTCAACACTAACACAAGTGCGAAAAGTGGTTTTCCACACTAATACAAGTGCAAAAGTGGTTGCCTGCACCAACACAAGTGCAAAAAGTGGTTTTTCAACATTAACACAAGTGCGAAAAGTGGTTTTTCAACACTATCACAAGTGCGAAAAGTGGTTTTTCAACACTAACACAAGTGCGAAAAGTGGTTTTTCAACACTAACAAAAGTGCGAAAATTGGGTTTTCAACACTAACACAAGTGCAAAAAGTGTTTTTTCCACACTAATACAAGTGCAAAAGTGGTTTCCTGCACCAACACAAGTGCGAAAAGTGGTTTTTCAACACTAACACAAGTGCGAAAAGTGGTTTTCCACACTAATACAAGTGCAAAAGTGGTTGCCTGCACCAACACAAGTGCAAAAAGTAGTTTTTCAACAATGACACAAGTGCGAAAAGTGGTTTTTCAACACTAACGCAAGTGCAAAAAGTGTTTTTTCCACACTAATACAAATGCAAAAGTGGTTTCCTGCACCAACACAAGTGCGAAAAGTGGTTTTTCAACACTAACACAAGTGCGAAAAGTGGTTTTCAACACTATCACAAGTGCAAAAAGTGTTTTTTCCACACTAATACAAGTGCAAAAGTGGTTTCCTGCACCAACACAAGTGCGAAAAGTGGTTTTTCAACACTAACACAAGTGCGAAAAGTTGTTTTTCAACACTAACACAAGTGCGAAAAGTGTTTTTTCCACACGAATACAAGTGCAAAAGTGGTTTCCTGCACCAACACAAGTGCGAAAAGTGGTTTTTCAACACTAACACAAGTGCGAAAAGTGGTTTTTCAACACTAACACAAGTGCGAAAAGTGGTTTTTCAACACTAACACAAGTGCGAAAAGTGTTTTTTCCACACTAATACAAGTGCAAAAGTGGTTTCCTGCACCAACACAACTGCGAAAAGTGGTTTTTCAACACTAACACAAGTGCGAAAAGTGGTTTTTCAACACTAACACAAGTGCGAAAAGTGGTTTTTCAACACTAACACAAGTGTGAAAAGTGGTTTTTCCACACTAATACAAGTGCGAAAAGTGGTTTTTTCCACACTAATACAAGTGCAAAAGTGGTTTCCTGCACCAACACAAGTGCGAAAAGTGGTTTTTCAACACTATCACAAGTGCAAAAAGTGTTTTTTCCACACTATCACAAGTGCAAAAAGTGTTTTTTCCACACTAATACAAGTGCAAAAGTGGTTTCCTGCACCAACACAAGTGCGAAAAGTGGTTTTTCAACACTAACACAAGTGCGAAAAGTGGTTTGTCCACACTAATACAAGTGCAAAAGTGGTTTCCTGCACCAACACAAGTGCGAAAAGTGGTTTTTCAACACTAACACAAGTGCGAAAAGTGGTTTTTCAACACGAACACAAGTGCGAAAAGTGTTTTTTCCACACTAATTCAAGTGCAAAAGTGGTTTCCTGCACCAACACAAGTGCGAAAAGTGGTTTTTCAACACTAACACAAGTGCGAAAAGTGGTTTTTCCACACTAATACAAGTGCAAAAGTGGTTTCCTGCACCAACACAAGTGCGAAAAGTGGTTTTTCAACACTAACACAAGTGCGAAAAGTGGTTTTTCAACACTATCACAAGTGCAAAAAGTGTTTTTTCCACACTAATACAAGTGCAAAAGTGGTTTCCTGCACCAACACAAGTGCGAAAAGTGGTTTTTCAACACTAACACAAGTGCGAAAAGTGGTTTTTCAACACTAACACAAGTGCGAAAAGTGGTTTTTCCACACTAATACAAGTGCAAAAGTGGTTTCCTGCACCAACGCAAGTGCGAAAAGTGGTTTTTCAACACTAACACAAGTGCGAAAAGGGGTTTTTCAACACTATCACAAGTGCAAAATGTGTTTTTTCCACACTAATACAAGTGCAAAAGTGGTTTCCTGCACCAACACAAGTGCGAAAAGTGGTTTTTCAACACTAACACAAGTGCGAAAAGTGGTTTTTCAACACTAACACAAGTGCGAAAAGTGGTTTTTCCACACTAATACAAGTGCGAAAGTGGTTTTTCCACACTAATACAAGTGCAAAAGTGGTTTCCTGCACCAACACAAGTGCGAAAAGTGGTTTTCCAACACTAACACAAGTGCGAAAAGTGGTTTTTCAACACTAACACAAGTGCGAAAAGTGGTTTTTCAACACGAATACAAGTGCAAAAGTGGTTTCCTGCACCAACACAAGTGCGAAAAGTGGTTTTTCAACACTAACACAAGTGCGAAAAGTGGTTTTTCAACACTAACACAAGTGCGAAAAGTTGTTTTTCCACACTAATACAAGTGCGAAAAGTGGTTTTTCCACACTAATACAAGTGCAAAAGTGGTTTCCTGCACCAATACAAGTGCGAAAGTGGTTTTTCAACACTTACACAAGTGCGAAAATAGTTTTTCAACACTAACACAAGTGCGAAAAGTGGTTTTTCAACACTAACACAAGTGCGAAAAGTGGATTTCCACACTAATACAAGTGCAAAAGTGGTTTCCTGCACCAACACAAGTGCGAAAAGTGGTTTTTCAACACTAACACAAGTGCGAAAAGTGGTTTTTCAACACTATCACAAGTGCAAAAAGTGTTTTTTCCACACTAATACAAGTGCAAAAGTGGTTTCCTGCACCAACACAAGTGCGAAAAGTGGTTTTTCAACACTAACACAAGTGCGAAAAGTGGTTTTTCCACACTAATACAAGTGCAAAAGTGGTTTCCTGCACCAACACAAGTGCGAAAAGTGGTTTTTCAACACTAACACAAGTGCGAAAAGTCGTTTTTCAACACTAACACAAGTGCAAAAAGTGGTTTTTCAACACTAACACAAGTGCGAAAAGTATTTTTTCCACACGAATACAAGTGCAAAAGTGGTTTCCTGCACCAACACAAGTGCGAAAAGTGGTTTTTGAACACTAACACAAGTGCGAAATGTGGTTTTTCAACACTAACACAAGTGCGAAAAGTGTTTTTTCCACACGAATACAAGTGCAAAAGTGGTTTCCTGCACCAACACAAGTGCGAAAAGTGGTTTTTCAACACTAACACAAGTGCGAAAAGTGGTTTTTCAACACTAACACAAGTGCGAAAAATGGTTTTTCAACACTAACACAAGTGCGAAAAGTGGTTTTTCCACACTAATTCAAGTGCGAAAAGTGGTTTTTCCACACTAATACAAGTGCAAAAGTGGTTTCCTGCACCAACACAAGTGCGAAAAGTGGTTTTTCAACACTATCACAAGTACAAAAAGTGTTTTTTCCACACTATCACAAGTGCAAAAAGTGTTTTTTCCACTCTAATACAAGTGCAAAAGTGGTTTCCTGCACCAACACAAGTGCGAAAAGTGGTTTATCAACACTAACACAAGGGGCGAAAAGTGGTTTTTCAACACTAACACAAGTGCGAAAAGTGGTTTTGCCACACTAATACAAGTGCAAAAGTGGTTTCCTGCACCAACACAAGTGCGAAAAGTGGTTTTTCAACACTAACACAAGTGCGAAAAGTGGTTTTTCAACACTAACACAAGTGCGAAAAGTGGTTTTTCAACACTAACACAAGTGCGAAAAGTGGTTTTTCAACACTAACAAAAGTGCGAAAAGTGGTTTTTCAACACTAACACAAGTGCGAAAAGTGGTTTTTCCACACTAATACAAGTGCAAAAGTGGTTTCCTGCACCAACACAAGTGCGAAAAGTGGTTTTTCAACATTAACACAAGTGCGAAAAGTGGTTTTTCAACACTAACACAAGTGCGAAAAGTGGTTTTTCCACACTAATACAAGTGCGAAAGTGGTTTTTCCACACTAATACAAGTGCAAAAGTGGTTTCCTGCACCAACACAAGTGCGAAAAGTGGTTTTCCAACACTAACACAAGTGCGAAAAGTGGTTTTTCAACACTAACACAAGTGCGAAAAGTGGTTTTTCAACACGAATACAAGTGCAAAAGTGGTTTCCTGCACCAACACAAGTGCGAAAAGTGGTTTTTCAACACTAACACAAGTGCGAAAAGTGGTTTTTCAACACTAACACAAGTGCGAAAAGTGGTTTTTCAACACTAACACAAGTGCGAAAAGTTGTTTTTCCACACTAATACAAGTGCAAAAGTGGTTTTTCAACACTAACACAAGTGCAAAAAGTGGTTTTTCAACATTAACACAAGTGCGAAAAGTGGTTTTTCCACACGAATACAAGTGCAAAAGTGGTTTCCTGCACCAACACAAGTGCGAAAAGTGGTTTTTCAACACTAACACAAGTGCGAAAAGTGGTTTTTCAACACTAACACAAGTGCGAAAAGTGGTTTTTCAACACTAACACAAGTGCGAAAAGTGTTTTTTCCACACTAATACAAGTGCAAAAGTGGTTTCCTGCACCAACACAACTGCGAAAAGTGGTTTTTCAACACTAACACAAGTGCGAAAAGTGGTTTTTCAACACTAACACAAGTGCGAAAAGTGGTTTTTCAACACTAACACAAGTGTGAAAAGTGGTTTTTCCACACTAATACAAGTGCGAAAAGTGGTTTTTTCCACACTAATACAAGTGCAAAAGTGGTTTCCTGCACCAACACAAGTGCGAAAAGTGGTTTTTCAACACTATCACAAGTGCAAAAAGTGTTTTTTCCACACTATCACAAGTGCAAAAAGTGTTTTTTCCACACTAATACAAGTGCAAAAGTGGTTTCCTGCACCAACACAAGTGCGAAAAGTGGTTTTTCAACACTAACACAAGTGCGAAAAGTGGTTTTTCCACACTAATACAAGTGCAAAAGTGGTTTCCTGCACCAACACAAGTGCGAAAAGTGGTTTTTCAACACTAACACAAGTGCGAAAAGTGGTTTTTCAACACGAACACAAGTGCGAAAAGTGTTTTTTCCACACTAATTCAAGTGCAAAAGTGGTTTCCTGCACCAACACAAGTGCGAAAAGTGGTTTTTCAACACTAACACAAGTGCGAAAAGTGGTTTTCCACACTAATACAAGTGCAAAAGTGGTTTCCTGCACCAACACAAGTGCGAAAAGTGGTTTTTCAACACTAACACAAGTGCGAAAAGTGGTTTTTCAACACTATCACAAGTGCAAAAAGTGTTTTTTCCACACTAATACAAGTGCAAAAGTGGTTTCCTGCACCAACACAAGTGCGAAAAGTGGTTTTTCAACACTAACACAAGTGCGAAAAGTGGTTTTTCAACACTAACACAAGTGCGAAAAGTGGTTTTTCCACACTAATACAAGTGCAAAAGTGGTTAACTGCACCAACGCAAGTGCGAAAAGTGGTTTTTCAACACTAACACAAGTGCGAAAAGTGGTTTTTCAACACTATCACAAGTGCAAAATGTGTTTTTCCACACTAATACAAGTGCAAAAGTGGTTTCCTGCACCAACACAAGTGCGAAAAGTGGTTTTTCAACACTAACACAAGTGCGAAAAGTGCTTTTTCAACACTAACACAAGTGCGAAAAGTGGTTTTACCACACTAATACAAGTGCGAAAGTGGTTTTTCCACACTAATACAAGTGCAAAAGTGGTTTCCTGCACCAACACAAGTGCGAAAAGTGGTTTTCCAACACTAACACAAGTGCGAAAAGTGGTTTTTCAACACTAACACAAGTGCGAAAAGTGGATTTTCAACACGAATACAAGTGCAAAAGTGGTTTCCTGCACCAACACAAGTGCGAAAAGTGGTTTTTCAACACTAACACAAGTGCGAAAAGTGGTTTTTCAACACTAACACAAGTGCGAAAAGTGGTTTTTCAACACTAACACAAGTGCGAAAAGTTGTTTTTCCACACTAATACAAGTGCGAAAAGTGGTTTTTCCACACTAATACAAGTGCAAAAGTGGTTTCCTGCACCAATACAAGTGCGAAAGTGGTTTTTCAACACTTACACAAGTGCGAAAATAGTTTTTCAACACTAACACAAGTGCGAAAAGTGGTTTTTCAACACTAACACAAGTGCGAAAAGTGGATTTCCACGCTAATACAAGTGCAAAAGTGGTTTCCTGCACCAACACAAGTGCGAAACGTGGTTTTTCAACACTAACACAAGTGCGAAAAGTGGTTTTCCAACACTAACACAAGTGCGAAAAGTGGTTTTTCAACACTAACACAAGTGCGAAAAGTGGTTTTCCAACACTAACACAAGTGCGAAAAGTGGTTTTTCAACACTAACACAAGTGCGAAAAGTGGTTTTTCCACACTAATACAAGTGCAAAAGTGGTTTCCTGCACCAACACAAGTGCGAAAAGTGGTTTTTCAACACTAACACAAGTGCGAAAAGTGGTTTTTCAACACTAACACAAGTGCGAAAAGTGGTTTTTCCACACTAATACAAGTGCGAAAGTGGTTTTTCCACACTAATACAAGTGCAAAAGTGGTTTCCTGCACCAACACAAGTGCGAAAAGTGGTTTTCCAACACTAACACAAGTGCGAAAAGTGGTTTTTCAACACTAACACAAGTGCGAAAAGTGGTTTTTCAACACGAATACAAGTGCAAAAGTGGTTTCCTGCACCAACACAAGTGCGAAAAGTGGTTTTTCAACACTAACACAAGTGCGAAAAGTGGTTTTTCAACACTAACACAAGTGCGAAAAGTGGTTTTTCAACACTAACACAAGTGCGAAAAGTTGTTTTTCCACACTAATACAAGTGCGAAAAGTGGTTTTTCCACACTAATACAAGTGCAAAAGTGGTTTCCTGCACCAATACAAGTGCGAAAGTGGTTTTTCAACACTTACACAAGTGCGAAAATAGTTTTTCAACACTAACACAAGTGCGAAAAGTGGTTTTTCAACACTAACACAAGTGCGAAAAGTGGATTTCCACACTAATACAAGTGCAAAAGTGGTTTCCTGCACCAACACAAGTGCGAAAAGTGGTTTTTCAACACTAACATAAGTGCGAAAAGTGGTTTTTCAACACTATCACAAGTGCAAAAAGTGTTTTTTCCACACTAATACAAGTGCAAAAGTGGTTTCCTGCACCAACACAAGTGCGAAAAGTGGTTTTTCAACACTAACACAAGTGCGAAAAGTGGTTTTTCAACACTAACACAAGTGCGAAAAGTATTTTTTCCACACGAATACAAGTGCAAAAGTGGTTTCCTGCACCAACACAAGTGCGAAAAGTGGTTTTTCAACACTAACACAAGTGCGAAATGTGGTTTTTCAACACTAACACAAGTGCGAAAAGTGTTTTTTCCACACGAATACAAGTGCAAAAGTGGTTTCCTGCACCAACACAAGTGCGAAAAGTGGTTTTTCAACACTAACACAAGTGCGAAAAGTGGTTTTTCAACACTAACACAAGTGCGAAAAATGGTTTTTCAACACTAACACAAGTGCGAAAAGTGGTTTTTCCACACTAATTCAAGTGCGAAAAGTGGTTTTTCCACACTAATACAAGTGCAAAAGTGGTTTCCTGCACCAACACAAGTGCGAAAAGTGGTTTTTCAACACTATCACAAGTACAAAAAGTGTTTTTTCCACACTATCACAAGTGCAAAAAGTGTTTTTTCCACTCTAATACAAGTGCAAAAGTGGTTTCCTGCACCAACACAAGTGCAAAAAGTGGTTTATCAACACTAACACAAGGGGCGAAAAGTGGTTTTTCAACACTAACACAAGTGCGAAAAGTGGTTTTTCCACACTAATACAAGTGCAAAAGTGGTTTCCTGCACCAACACAAGTGCGAAAAGTGGTTTTTCAACACTAACACAAGTGCGAAAAGTGGTTTTTCAACACTAACACAAGTGCGAAAAGTGGTTTTTCAACACTAACACAAGTGCGAAAAGTGGTTTTTCCACACTAATACAAGTGCAAAAGTGGTTTCCTGCACCAACACAAGTGCGAAAAGTGGTTTTTCAACACTAACACAAGTGCGAAAAGTGGTTTTTCAACACTATCACAAGTGCAAAAAGTGTTTTTTCCCCGCTAATACAAGTGCAAAAGTGGTTTACTGCACCAACACAAGTGCGAAAAGTGGTTTTTCAACACTAACACAAGTGCGAAAAGTCGTTTTTCAACACTAACACAAGTGCAAAAAGTGGTTTTTCAACACTATCACAAGTGCAAAAAGTGTTTTTTCCACACTAATACAAGTGCAAAAGTGGTTTCCTGCACCAACACAAGTGTGAAAAGTGGTTTTTCAACACTAACACAAGTGCGAAAAGTGGTTTTTCAACACTATCACAAGTGCGAAAAGTGGTTTTTCAACACTAACACAAGTGCGAAAAGTGGTTTTTCAACACTAACAAAAGTGCGAAAAGTGGTTTTTCAACACTAACACAAGTGCAAAAAGTGTTTTTTCCACACTCATACAAGTGCAAAAGTGGTTTCCTGCACCAACACAAGTGCGAAAAGTGGTTTTTCAACACTAACACAAGTGCGAAAAGTGGTTTTCCACACTAATACAAGTGCAAAAGTGGTTGTCTGCACCAACACAAGTGCAAAAAGTGGTTTTTCAACACTAACACAAGTGCGAAAAGTGGTTTTTCAACACTCTCACACAAGTGCGAAAAGTGTTTTTTCCACACTAATACAAGTGCAAAAGTGGTTTCCTGCACCAACACAAGTGCGAAAAGTGGTTTTTCAACACTAACACAAGTGCGAAAGTGGTTTTTCAACACTATCACAAGTGCAAAAAGTGTTTTTTCCACACTAATACAAGTGCAAAAGTGGTTTCCTGCACCAACACAAGTGCGAAAAGTGGTTTTTCAACACTAACACAAGTGCGAAAAGTGGTTTTTCAACACTATCACAAGTGCAAAAAGTGTTTTTTCCACACTAATACAAGTGCAAAAGTGGTTTACTGCACCAACACAAGTGCGAAAAGTGGTTTTTCAACACTAACACAAGTGCGAAAAGTCGTTTTTCAACACTAACACAAGTGCAAAAAGTGGTTTTTCAACACTATCACAAGTGCAAAAAGTGTTTTTTCCACACTAATACAAGTGCAAAAGTGGTTTCCTGCACCAACACAAGTGTGAAAAGTGGTTTTTCAACACTAACACAAGTGCGAAAAGTGGTTTTTCAACACTATCACAAGTGCGAAAAGTGGTTTTTCAACACTAACACAAGTGCGAAAAGTGGTTTTTCAACACTAACAAAAGTGCGAAAAGTGGTTTTTCAACACTAACACAAGTGCAAAAAGTGTTTTTTCCACACTCATACAAGTGCAAAAGTGGTTTCCTGCACCAACACAAGTGCGAAAAGTGGTTTTTCAACACTAACACAAGTGCGAAAAGTGGTTTTCCACACTAATACAAGTGCAAAAGTGGTTGCCTGCACCAACACAAGTGCAAAAAGTGGTTTTTCAACACTAACACAAGTGCGAAAAGTGGTTTTTCAACACTCTCACACAAGTGCGAAAAGTGTTTTTTCCACACTAATACAAGTGCAAAAGTGGTTTCCTGCACCAACACAAGTGCGAAAAGTGGTTTTTCAACACTAACACAAGTGCGAAAGTGGTTTTTCAACACTATCACAAGTGCAAAAAGTGTTTTTTCCACACTAATACAAGTGCAAAAGTGGTTTCCTGCACCAACACAAGTGCGAAAAGTGGTTTTTCAACACTAACACAAGTGCGAAAAGTGGTTTTTCAACACTAACACAAGTGCGAAAAGTGGTTTTACAACACTAACACAAGTGCGAAAAGTGTTTTTTCCACACTAATACAAGTGCACAAGTGGTTTCCTGCACCAACACAACTGCGAAAAGTGGTTTTTCAACACTAACACAAGTGCGAAAAGTGGTTTTTCAACACTAACACAAGTACGAAAAGTGGTTTTTCAACACTAACACAAGTGCGAAAAGTGGTTTTTCCACACTAATACAAGTGCGAAAAGTGGTTTTTCCACACTAATACAAGTGCAAAAGTGGTTTCCTGCACCAACACAAGTGCGAAAAGTGGTTTTTCAACACTATCACAAGTGCAAAAAGTGTTTTTTCCACACTATCACAAGTGCAAAAAGTGTTTTTTCCACACTAATACAAGTGCAAAAGTGGTTTCCTGCACCAACACAAGTGCGAAAAGTGGTTTTTCAACACTAACACAAGTGCGAAAAGTGGTTTTTCAACACTATCACAAGTGCGAAAAGTGGTTTTTCAACACTAACACAAGTGCGAAAAGTGGTTTTTCAACACTAACACAAGTGCGAAAAGTGGTTTTTCAACACTAACACAAGTGCAAAAAGTGGTTTTTCCACACTAATACAAGTGCAAAAGTGGTTTCCTGCACCAACACAAGTGCGAAAAGTGGTTTTTCAACACTTACACAAGTGCGAAAAGTGGTTTTTCCACACTAATACAAGTGCAAAAGTGGTTTCCTGCACCAACACAAGTGCGAAAAGTGGTTTTTCAACACTAACACAAGTGCGAAAAGTGGTTTTTCAACACTAACACAAGTGCGAAAAGTGTTTTTTCCACACTAATTCAAGTGCAAAAGTGGTTTCCTGCACCAACACAAGTGCGAAAAGTGGTTTTTCAACACTAACACAAGTGCGAAAAGTGGTTTTTCCACACTATTACAAGTGCAAAAGTGGTTTCCTGCACCAACACAAGTGCGAAAAGTGGTTTTTCAACACTAACACAAGTGCGAAAAGTGTTTTTTCAACACTATCACAAGTGCAAAAAGTATTTTTTCCACACTAATACAAGTGCAAAAGTGGTTTCCTGCACCAACACAAGTGCGAAAAGTGGTTTTTCAACACTAACACAAGTGCGAAAAGTGGTTTTCCAACACTAACACAAGTGCGAAAAGTGTTTTTTCCACACTAATACAAGTGCAAAAGTGGTTTCCTGCACCAATACAAGTGCGAAAAGTGGTTTTTCAACACTAACACAAGTGCGAAAAGTAGTTTTTCAACACTAACACAAGTGCGAAAAGTGGTTTTTCAACACTAACACAAGTGCGAAAAGTGGTTTTTCCACACTAATACAAGTGCAAAAGTGGTTTCCTGCACCAACACAAGTGCGAAAAGTGGTTTTTCAACACTATCACAAGTGCAAAATGTGATTTTTCCACACTAATACAAGTGCAAAAGTGGTTTCCTGCACCAACACAAGTGCGAAAAGTGGTTTTTCAACACTAACACAAGTGCGAAAAGTGGTTTTTCAACATTAACACAAGTGCAAAAAGTGTTTTTTCCACCCGAATACAAGTGCAAAAGTGGTTTCCTGCACCAACACAAGTGCGAAAAGTGGTTTTTCAACACTAACACAAGTGCGAAAAGTGGTTTTTCAACACTAACACAAGTGCGAAAAGTGGTTTTTCAACACTAACACAAGTGCGAAAAGTGTTTTTTCCACACTAATACAAGTGCAAAGGTGGTATCCTGCACCAACACAAGTGCGAAAAGTGGTTTTCCAACACTAACACAAGTGCGAAAAGTGGTTTTTCAACACTAACACAAGTGCGAAAAGTGGTTTTTCCACACTAATACAAGTGCAAAAGTGGTTTCCTGCACCAACACAAGTGCGAAAAGTGGTTTTTCAACACTATCACAAGTGCAAAATGTGATTTTTCCACACTAATACAAGTGCAAAAGTGGTTTCCTGCACCAACACAAGTGCGAAAAGTGGTTTTTCAACACTAACACAAGTGCGAAAAGTGGTTTTTCAACATTAACACAAGTGCGAAAAGTGTTTTTTCCACCCGAATACAAGTGCAAAAGTGGTTTCCTGCACCAACACAAGTGCGAAAAGTGGTTTTTCAACACTAACACAAGTGCGAAAAGTGGTTTTTCAACACTAACACAAGTGCGAAAAGTGGTTTTTCAACACTAACACAAGTGCGAAAAGTGTTTTTTCCACACTAATACAAGTGCAAAGGTGGTATCCTGCACCAACACAAGTGCGAAAAGTGGTTTTCCAACACTAACACAAGTGCGAAAAGTGGTTTTTCAACACTAACACAAGTGCGAAAAGTGGTTTTTCAACACGAATACAAGTGCAAAAGTGGTTTCCTGCACCAACACAAGTGCGAAAAGTGGTTTTTCAACACTAACACAAGTGCGAAAGTGGTTTTTCAACACTAACACAAGTGCGAAAAGTAGTTTTTCAACACTAACACAAGTGCGAAAAGTGGTTTTTCAACACTAACACAAGTGCGAAAAGTGGATTTCCACACTAATACAAGTGCAAAAGTGGTTTCCTGCACCAACACAAGTGCGAAAAGTGGTTTTTCAACACTAACACAAGTGCGAAAAGTGGTTTTTCAACACTATCACAAGTGCAAAAAGTGTTTTTTCCACACTAATACAAGTGCAAAAGTGGTTTCCTGCACCAACACAAGTGTTAAAAGTGGTTTTTCAACACTAACACAAGTGCGAAAAGTGGTTTTTCAACACTAACACAAGGGCGAAAAGTATTTTTTCCACACGAATACAAGTGCAAAAGTGGTTTCCTGCACCAACACAAGTGCGAAAAGTGGTTTTTCAACACTAACACAAGTGCGAAATGTGGTTTTTCAACACTAACACAAGTGCGAAAAGTGTTTTTTCCACACGAATACAAGTGCAAAAGTGGTTTCCTGCACCAACACAAGTGCGAAAAGTGGTTTTTCAACACTAACACAAGTGCGAAAAGTGGTTTTTCAACACTAACACAAGTGCGAAAAGTGGTTTTTCAACACTAACACAAGTGCGAAAAGTGGTTTTTCCACACTAATTCAAGTGCGAAAAGTGGTTTTTCCACACTAATAAAAGTGCAAAAGTGGTTCCCTGCACCAACACAAGTGCGAAAAGTGGTTTTTCAACACTAACACAAGGGGCGAAAAGTGGTTTTTCAACACTAACACAAGTGCGAAAAGTGGTTTTTCCACACTAATACAAGTGCAAAAGTGGTTTCCTGCACCAACACTAGTGCGAAAAGTGGTTTTTCAACACTAACACAAGTGCGAAAAGTGGTTTTTCAACACTAACACAAGTGCGAAAAGTGGTTTTTCAACACTAACACAAGTGCAAAAAGTGGTTTTTCCACACTAATACAAGTGCAAAAGTGGTTTCCTGCACCAACACAAGTGCGAAAAGTGGTTTTTCAACACTAACACAAGTGCGAAAAGTGGTTTTTCAACACTATCACAAGTGCAAAACGTGTTTTTTCCACACTAATACAAGTGCAAAAGTGGTTTCCTGCACCAACACAAGTGCGAAAAGTGGTTTTTCAACACTAACACAAGTGCGAAAAGTGGTTTTTCAACACTAACACAAGTGCGAAAAGTTGTTTTCCACACTAATACAAGTGCAAAAGTGGTTTCCTGCACCAACACAAGTGCGAAAAGTGGTTTTTCAACACTAACACAAGTGCGAAAAGTGGTTTTTCAACACTATCACAAGTGCGAAAAGTGGTTTTTCAACACTAACACAAGTGCGAAAAGTTGTTTTTCAACACTAACACAAGTGCGAAAAGTGGTTTTTCAACACTAACACAAGTGTGAAAAGTGGTTTTTCCACACTAATACAAATGCAAAAGTGGTTTCCTGCACAAATATAAGTGCGAAAAGTGGTTTTTCAACACTAACACAAGTGCGAAAAGTGGTTTTTCAACACTAACACAAGTGCGAAAAGTGTTTTTTACACACTAATACAAGTGCAAAAGTGGTTTCCTGCACCAATACGAGTGCGAAAAGTGGTTTTTCAACACTAACACAAGTGCGAAAAGTGGTTTTTCCACACTAATACAAGTGCAAAAGTGGTTTCCTTCACCAACACAAGTGCGAAAAGTGGTTTTCCTGCACCAACACAAGTGCGAAAAGTAGTTTTTCAACACTAACACAAGTGCAAAAAGTGGTTTTTCAACACTAACACAAGTGCGAAAAGTGGATTTCCACACTAATACAAGTGCAAAAGTGGTTTCCTGCACCAACACAAGTGCGAAAAGTGGTTTTTCAACACTAAGACAAGTGCGAAAAGTGGTTTTTCAACACTATCACAAGTGCAAAAAGTGTTTTTTCCACACTAATACAAGTGCAAAAGTGGTTTCCTGCACCAACACAAGTACGAAAAGTGGTTTTTCAACACTAACACAAGTGCGAAAAGTGGTTTTTCAACACTAACACAAGTGCAAAAAGTGTTTTTTCCACACTAATACAAGTGCAAAAGTGGTTTCCTGCACCAACACAAGTGTGAAAAGTGGTTTTTCAACACTAACACTAGTGCGAAAAGTGGTTTTTCAACACTATCACAAGTGCGAAAAGTGGTTTTTCAACACTAACAAAAGTGCGAAAAGTGGTTTTTCAACACTAACACAAGTGCAAAAAGTGTTTTTTCCACACTAATACAAGTGCAAAAGTGGTTTGCTGCACCAACACAAGTGCGAAAAGTGGTTTTTCAACACTAACACAAGTGCGAAAAGTGGTTTTTCAACACTAACAAAAGTGCGAAAAGTGGTTTTTCAACACTAACACAAGTGCAAAAAGTGTTTTTTCCACACTCATACAAGTGCAAAAGTGGTTTCCCGCACCAACACAAGTGCGAAAAGTGGTTTTTCAACACTAACACAAGTGCGAAAAGTGGTTTTCCACACTAATACAAGTGCAAAAGTGGTTGCCTGCACCAACACAAGTGCAAAAAGTGGTTTTTCAACACTAACACAAGTGCGAAAAGTGGTTTTTCAACACTAACACAAGTGCGAAAAGTGTTTTTTCCACACTAATACAAGTGCAAAAGTGGTTTCCTGCACCAACACAAGTGCGAAAAGTGGTTTTTCAACACTAACACAAGTGCGAAAAGTGGTTTTCCACACTAATACAAGTGCAAAAGTGGTTGCCTGCACCAACACAAGTGCAAAAAGTGGTTTTTCAACATTAACACAAGTGCGAAAAGTGGTTTTTCAACACTATCACAAGTGCGAAAAGTGGTTTTTCAACACTAACACAAGTGCGAAAAGTGGTTTTTCAACACTAACAAAAGTGCGAAAAGTGGTTTTTCAACACTAACACAAGTGCAAAAAGTGTTTTTTCCACACTAATACAAGTGCAAAAGTGGTTTCCTGCACCAACACAAGTGCGAAAAGTGGTTTTTCAACACTAACACAAGTGCGAAAAGTGGTTTTCCACACTAATACAAGTGCAAAAGTGGTTGCCTGCACCAACACAAGTGCAAAAAGTAGTTTTTCAACAATGACACAAGTGCGAAAAGTGGTTTTTCAACACTAACACAAGTGCAAAAAGTGTTTTTTCCACACTAATACAAATGCAAAAGTGGTTTCCTGCACCAACACAAGTGCGAAAAGTGGTTTTTCAACACTAACACAAGTGCGAAAAGTGGTTTTTCAACACTATCACAAGTGCAAAAAGTGTTTTTTCCACACTAATACAAGTGCAAAAGTGGTTTCCTGCACCAACACAAGTGCGAAAAGTGGTTTTTCAACACTAACACAAGTGCGAAAAGTTGTTTTTCAACACTAACACAAGTGCGAAAAGTGTTTTTTCCACACGAATACAAGTGCAAAAGTGGTTTCCTGCACCAACACAAGTGCGAAAAGTGGTTTTTCAACACTAACACAAGTGCAAAAAGTGGTTTTTCAACACTAACACAAGTGCGAAAAGTGGTTTTTCAACACTAACACAAGTGCGAAAAGTGTTTTTTCCACACTAATACAAGTGCAAAAGTGGTTTCCTGCACCAACACAACTGCGAAAAGTGGTTTTTCAACACTAACACAAGTGCGAAAAGTGGTTTTTCAACACTAACACAAGTGCGAAAAGTGGTTTTTCAACACTAACACAAGTGTGAAAAGTGGTTTTTCCACACTAATACAAGTGCGAAAAGTGGTTTTTTCCACACTAATACATGTGCAAAAGTGGTTTCCTGCACCAACACAAGTGCGAAAAGTGGTTTTTCAACACTATCACAAGTGCAAAAAGTGTTTTTTCCACACTATCACAAGTGCAAAAAGTGTTTTTTCCACACTAATACAAGTGCAAAAGTGGTTTCCTGCACCAACACAAGTGCGAAAAGTGGTTTTTCAACACAAACACAAGTGCGAAAAGTGGTTTTTCCACACTAATACAAGTGCAAAAGTGGTTTCATGCACCAACACAAGTGCGAAAAGTGGTTTTTCAACACTAACACAAGTGCGAAAAGTGGTTTTTCAACACGAACACAAGTGCGAAAAGTGTTTTTTCCACACTAATTCAAGTGCAAAAGTGGTTTCCTGCACCAACACAAGTGCGAAAAGTGGTTTTTCAACACTAACACAAGTGCGAAAAGTGGTTTTTCCACACTAATACAAGTGCAAAAGTGGTTTCCTGCACCAACACAAGTGCGAAAAGTGGTTTTTCAACACTAACACAAGTGCGAAAAGTGGTTTTTCAACACTATCACAAGTGCAAAAAGTGTTTTTTCCACACTAATACAAGTGCAAAAGTGGTTTCCTGCACCAACACAAGTGCGAAAAGTGGTTTTTCAACACTAACACAAGTGCGAAAAGTGGTTTTTCAACACTAACACAAGTGCGAAAAGTGGTTTTTCCACACTAATACAAGTGCAAAAGTGGTTTCCTGCACCAACGCAAGTGCGAAAAGTGGTTTTTCAACACTAACACAAGTGCGAAAAGTGGTTTTTCAACACTATCACAAGTGCAAAATGTGTTTTTGCCACACTAATACAAGTGCAAAAGTGGTTTCCTGCACCAACACAAGTGCGAAAAGTGGTTTTTCAACACTAACACAAGTGCGAAAAGTGGTTTTTCAACACTAACACAAGTGCGAAAAGTGGTTTTTCCACACTAATACAAGTGCGAAAGTGGTTTTTCCACACTAATACAAGTGCAAAAGTGGTTTCCTGCACCAACACAAGTGCGAAAAGTGGTTTTCCAACACTAACACAAGTGCGAAAAGTGGTTTTTCAACACTAACACAAGTGCGAAAAGTGGTTTTTCAACACGAATACAAGTGCAAAAGTGGTTTCCTGCACCAACACAAGTGCGAAAAGTGGTTTTTCAACACTAACACAAGTGCGAAATGTGGTTTTTCAACACTAACACAAGTGCGAAAAGTGGTTTTTCAACACTAACACAAGTGCGAAAAGTTGTTTTTCCACACTAATACAAGTGCGAAAAGTGGTTTTTCCACACTAATACAAGTGCAAAAGTGGTTTCCTGCACCAATACAAGTGCGAAAGTGGTTTTTCAACACTAACACAAGTGCGAAAATAGTTTTTCAACACTAACACAAGTGCGAAAAGTGGTTTTTCAACACTAACACAAGTGCGAAAAGTGGATTTCCACACTAATACAAGTGCAAAAGTGGTTTCCTGCACCAACACAAGTGCGAAAAGTGGTTTTTCAACACTAACACAAGTGCGAAAAGTGGTTTTTCAACACTATCACAAGTGCAAAAAGTGTTTTTTCCACACTAATACAAGTGCAAAAGTGGTTTCCTGCACCAACACAAGTGCGAAAAGTGGTTTTTCAACACTAACACAAGTGCGAAAAGTGGTTTTTCAACACTAACACAAGTGCGAAAAGTATTTTTTCCACACGAATACAAGTGCAAAAGTGGTTTCCTGCACCAACACAAGTGCGAAAAGTGGTTTTTCAACACTAACACAAGTGCGAAATGTGGTTTTTCAACACTAACACAAGTGCGAAAAGTGTTTTTTCCACACGAATACAAGTGCAAAAGTGGTTTCCTGCACCAACACAAGTGCGAAAAGTGGTTTTTCAACACTAACACAAGTGCGAAAAGTGGTTTTTCAACACTAACACAAGTGCGAAAAATGGTTTTTCAACACTAACACAAGTGCGAAAAGTGGTTTTTCCACACTAATTCAAGTGCGAAAAGTGGTTTTTCCACACTAATACAAGTGCAAAAGTGGTTTCCTGCACCAACACAAGTGCGAAAAGTGGTTTTTCAACACTATCACAAGTACAAAAAGTGTTTTTTCCACACTATCACAAGTGCAAAAAGTGTTTTTTCCACTCTAATACAAGTGCAAAAGTGGTTTCCTGCACCAACACAAGTGCGAAAAGTGGTTTATCAACACTAACACAAGGGGCGAAAAGTGGTTTTTCAACACTAACACAAGTGCGAAAAGTGGTTTTTCCACACTAATACAAGTGCAAAAGTGGTTTCCTGCACCAACACAAGTGCGAAAAGTGGTTTTTCAACACTAACACAAGTGCGAAAAGTGGTTTTTCAACACTAACACAAGTGCGAAAAGTGGTTTTTCAACACTAACACAAGTGCGAAAAGTGGTTTTTCCACACTAATACAAGTGCAAAAGTGGTTTCCTGCACCAACACAAGTGCGAAAAGTGGTTTTTCAACACTAACACAAGTGCGAAAAGTGGTTTTTCAACACTATCACAAGTGCAAAAAGTGTTTTTTCCACACTAATACAAGTGCAAAAGTGGTTTACTGCACCAACACAAGTGCGAAAAGTGGTTTTTCAACACTAACACAAGTGCGAAAAGTCGTTTTTCAACACTAACACAAGTGCAAAAAGTGGTTTTTCAACACTATCACAAGTGCAAAAAGTGTTTTTTCCACACTAATACAAGTGCAAAAGTGGTTTCCTGCACCAACACAAGTGTGAAAAGTGGTTTTTCAACACTAACACAAGTGCGAAAAGTGGTTTTTCAACACTATCACAAGTGCGAAAAGTGGTTTTTCAACACTAACACAAGTGCAAAAAGTGGTTTTTCAACACTAACAAAAGTGCGAAAAGTGGTTTTTCAACACTAACACAAGTGCAAAAAGTGTTTTTTCCACACTCATACAAGTGCAAAAGTGGTTTCCTGCACCAACACAAGTGCGAAAAGTGGTTTTTCAACACTAACACAAGTGCGAAAAGTGGTTTCCACACTAATACAAGTGCAAAAGTGGTTGCCTGCACCAACACAAGTGCAAAAAGTGGTTTTTCAACACTAACACAAGTGCGAAAAGTGGTTTTTCAACACTAACACAAGTGCGAAAGTGGTTTTTCAACACTATCACAAGTGCAAAAAGTGTTTTTTCCACACTAATACAAGTGCAAAAGTGGTTTCCTGCACCAACACAAGTGCGAAAAGTGGTTTTTCAACACTAACACAAGTGCGAAAAGTGGTTTTTCAACACTAACAGAAGTGCGAAAAGTGTTTTTTCCACACGAATACAAGTGCAAAAGTGGTTTCCTGCACCAACACAAGTGCGAAAAGTGGTTTTTCAACACTAACACAAGTGCGAAAAGTGGTTTTTCAACACTAACACAAGTGCGAAAAGTGGTTTTACAACACTAACACAAGTGCGAAAAGTGTTTTTTCCACACTAATACAAGTGCACAAGTGGTTTCCTGCACCAACACAACTGCGAAAAGTGGTTTTTCAACACTAACACAAGTGCGAAAAGTGGTTTTTCAACACTAACACAAGTGCGAAAAGTGGTTTTTCAACACTAACACAAGTGCGAAAAGTAGTTTTTCCACACTAATACAAGTGCGAAAAGTGGTTTTTCCACACTAATACAAGTGCAAAAGTGGTTTCCTGCACCAACACAAGTGCGAAAAGTGGTTTTTCAACACTATCACAAGTGCAAAAAGTGTTTTTTCCACACTATCACAAGTGCAAAAAGTGTTTTTTCCACACTAATACAAGTGCAAAAGTGGTTTCCTGCACCAACACAAGTGCGAAAAGTGGTTTTTCAACACTAACACAAGTGCGAAAAGTGGTTTTTCAACACTATCACAAGTGCGAAAAATGGTTTTTCAACACTAACACAAGTGCGAAAAGTGGTTTTTCAACACTAACACAAGTGCGAAAAGTGGTTTTTCAACACTAACACAAGTGCAAAAAGTGGTTTTGCCACACTAATACAAGTGCAAAAGTGGTTTCCTGCACCAACACAAGTGCGAAAAGTGGTTTTTCAACACTAACACAAGTGCGAAAAGTGGTTTTTCCACACTAATACAAGTGCAAAAGTGGTTTCCTGCACCAACACAAGTGCGAAAAGTGGTTTTTCAACACTAACACAAGTGCGAAAAGTGGTTTTTCAACACTAACACAAGTGCGAAAAGTGTTTTTTCCACACTAATTCAAGTGCAAAAGTGGTTTCCTGCACCAACACAAGTGCGAAAAGTGGTTTTTCAACACTAACACAAGTGCGAAAAGTGGTTTTTCCACACTATTACAAGTGCAAAAGTGGTTTCCTGCACCAACACAAGTGCGAAAAGTGGTTTTTCAACACTAACACAAGTGCGAAAAGTGTTTTTTCAACACTATCACAAGTGCAAAAAGTATTTTTTCCACACTAATACAAGTGCAAAAGTGGTTCCTGCACCAACACAAGTGCGAAAAGTGGTTTTTCAACACTAACACAAGTGCGAAAAGTGGTTTTCCAACACTAACACAAGTGCGAAAAGTGTTTTTTCCACACTAATACAAGTGCAAAAGTGGTTTCCTGCACCAATACAAGTGCGAAAAGTGGTTTTTCAACACTAACACAAGTGCGAAAAGTAGTTTTTCAACACTAACACAAGTGCGAAAAGTGGTTTTTCAACACTAACACAAGTGCGAAAAGTGGTTTTTCCACACTAATACAAGTGCAAAAGTGGTTTCCTGCACCAACACAAGTGCGAAAAGTGGTTTTTCAACACTAACACAAGTGCGAAAAGTGGTTTTTCAACACTATCACAAGTGCAAAATGTGATTTTTCCACACTAATACAAGTGCAAAAGTGGTTTCCTGCACCAACACAAGTGCGAAAAGTGGTTTTTCAACACTAACACAAGTGCGAAAAGTGGTTTTTCAACATTAACACAAGTGCGAAAAGTGTTTTTTCCACCCGAATACAAGTGCAAAAGTGGTTTCCTGCACCAACACAAGTGCGAAAAGTGGTTTTTCAACACTAACACAAGTGCGAAAAGTGGTTTTTCAACACTAACACAAGTGCGAAAAGTGGTTTTTCAACACTAACACAAGTGCGAAAAGTGTTTTTTCCACACTAATACAAGTGCAAAAGTGGTATCCTGCACCAACACAAGTGCGAAAAGTGGTTTTCCAACACTAACACAAGTGCGAAAAGTGGTTTTTCAACACTAACACAAGTGCGAAAAGTGGTTTTTCAACACGAATACAAGTGCAAAAGTGGTTTCCTGCACCAACACAAGTGCGAAAAGTGGTTTTTCAACACTAACACAAGTGCGAAAGTGGTTTTTCAACACTAACACAAGTGCGAAAAGTAGTTTTTCAACACTAACACAAGTGCGAAAAGTGGTTTTTCAACACTAACACAAGTGCGAAAAGTGGATTTCCACACTAATACAAGTGCAAAAGTGGTTTCCTGCACCAACACAAGTGCGAAAAGTGGTTTTTCAACACTAACACAAGTGCGAAAAGTGGTTTTTCAACACTATCACAAGTGCAAAAAGTGTTTTTTCCACACTAATACAAGTGCAAAAGTGGTTTCCTGCACCAACACAAGTGTTAAAAGTGGTTTTTCAACACTAACACAAGTGCGAAAAGTGGTTTTTCAACACTAACACAAGGGCGAAAAGTATTTTTTCCACACGAATACAAGTGCAAAAGTGGTTTCCTGCACCAACACAAGTGCGAAAAGTGGTTTTTCAACACTAACACAAGTGCGAAATGTGGTTTTTCAACACTAACACAAGTGCGAAAAGTGTTTTTTCCACACGAATACAAGTGCAAAAGTGGTTTCCTGCACCAACACAAGTGCGAAAAGTGGTTTTTCAACACTAACACAAGTGCGAAAAGTGGTTTTTCAACACTAACACAAGTGCGAAAAGTGGTTTTTCAACACTAACACAAGTGCGAAAAGTGGTTTTTCCACACTAATTCAAGTGCGAAAAGTGGTTTTTCCACACTAATACAAGTGCAAAAGTGGTTTCCTGCACCAACACAAGTGCGAAAAGTGGTTTTTCAACACTAACACAAGGGGCGAAAAGTGGTTTTTCAACACTAACACAAGTGCGAAAAGTGGTTTTTCCACACTAATACAAGTGCAAAAGTGGTTTCCTGCACCAACACTAGTGCGAAAAGTGGTTTTTCAACACTAACACAAGTGCGAAAAGTGGTTTTTCAACACTAACACAAGTGCGAAAAGTGGTTTTTCAACACTAACACAAGTGCAAAAAGTGGTTTTTCCACACTAATACAAGTGCAAAAGTGGTTTCCCGCACCAACACAAGTGCGAAAAGTGGTTTTTCAACACTAACACAAGTGCGAAAAGTGGTTTTTCAACACTATCACAAGTGCAAAAAGTGTTTTTTCCACACTAATACAAGTGCAAAAGTGGTTTCCTGCACCAACACAAGTGCGAAAAGTGGTTTTTCAACACTAACACAAGTGCGAAAAGTGGTTTTTCAACACTAACACAAGTGCGAAAAGTTGTTTTTCCACACTAATACAAGTGCAAAAGTGGTTTCCTGCACCAACACAAGTGCGAAAAGTGGTTTTTCAACACTAACACAAGTGCGAAAAGTGGTTTTTCAACACTATCACAAGTGCGAAAAGTGGTTTTTCAACACTAACACAAGTGCGAAAAGTGGTTTTTCAACACTAACACAAGTGCGAAAAGTGGTTTTTCAACACTAACACAAGTGTGAAAAGTGGTTTTTCCACACTAATACAAATGCAAAAGTGGTTTCCTGCACAAATATAAGTGCGAAAAGTGGTTTTTCAACACTAACACAAGTGCGAAAAGTGGTTTTTCAACACTAACACAAGTGCGAAGAGTGTTTTTTACACACTAATACAAGTGCAAAAGTGGTTTCCTGCACCAATACAAGTGCGAAAAGTGGTTTTTCAACACTAACACAAGTGCGAAAAGTGGTTTTTCCACACTAATACAAGTGCAAAAGTGGTTTCCTTCACCAACACAAGTGCGAAAAGTGGTTTTCCTGCACCAACACAAGTGCGAAAAGTAGTTTTTCAACACTAACACAAGTGCAAAAAGTGGTTTTTCAACACTAACACAAGTGCGAAAAGTGGATTTCCACACTAATACAAGTGCAAAAGTGGTTTCCTGCACCAACACAAGTGCGAAAAGTGGTTTTTCAACACTAAGACAAGTGCGAAAAGTGGTTTTTCAACACTATCACAAGTGCAAAAAGTGTTTTTTCCACACTAATACAAGTGCAAAAGTGGTTTCCTGCACCAACACAAGTACGAAAAGTGGTTTTTCAACACTAACACAAGTGCGAAAAGTGGTTTTTCAACACTAACACAAGTGCAAAAAGTGTTTTTTCCACACTAATACAAGTGCAAAAGTGGTTTCCTGCACCAACACAAGTGTGAAAAGTGGTTTTTCAACACTAACACAAGTGCGAAAAGTGGTTTTTCAACACTATCACAAGTGCGAAAAGTGGTTTTTCAACACTAACACAAGTGCGAAAAGTGGTTTTTCAACACTAACAAAAGTGCGAAAAGTGGTTTTTCAACACTAACACAAGTGCAAAAAGTGTTTTTTCCACACTAATACAAGTGCAAAAGTGGTTTCCTGCACCAACACAAGTGCGAAAAGTGGTTTTTCAACACTAACACAAGTGCGAAAAGTGGTTTTTCAACACTAACACAAGTGCGAAAAGTGGTTTTTCAACACTAACACAAGTGCGAAAAGTGTTTTTTACACACTAATACAAGTGCAAAAGTGGTTTCCTGCACCAATACAAGTGCGAAAAGTGGTTTTTCAACACTAACACAAGTGCGAAAAGTGGTTTTTCCACACTAATACAAGTGCAAAAGTGGTTTCCTTCACCAACACAAGTGCGAAAAGTGGTTTTCCTGCACCAACACAAGTGCGAAAAGTAGTTTTTCAACACTAACACAAGTGCAAAAAGTGGTTTTTCAACACTAACACAAGTGCGAAAAGTGGATTTCCACACTAATACAAGTGCAAAAGTGGTTTCCTGCACCAACACAAGTGCGAAAAGTGGTTTTTCAACACTAAGACAAGTGCGAAAAGTGGTTTTTCAACACTATCACAAGTGCAAAAAGTATTTTTTCCACACTAATACAAGTGCAAAAGTGGTTTCCTGCACCAACACAAGTACGAAAAGTGGTTTTTCAACACTAACACAAGTGCGAAAAGTGGTTTTTCAACACTAACACAAGTGCAAAAAGTGTTTTTTCCACACTAATACAAGTGCAAAAGTGGTTTCCTGCACCAACACAAGTGTGAAAAGTGGTTTTTCAACACTAACACAAGTGCGAAAAGTGGTTTTTCAACACTATCACAAGTGCGAAAAGTGGTTTTTCAACACTAACACAAGTGCAAAAAGTGTTTTTTCCACACTAATACAAGTGCAAAAGTGGTTTCCTGCACCAACACAAGTGTGAAAAGTGGTTTTTCAACACCAACACAAGTGCGAAAAGTGGTTTTTCAACACTATCACAAGTGCGAAAAGTGGTTTTTCAACACTAACACAAGTGCGAAAAGTGGTTTTCAACACTAACAAAAGTGCGAAAAGTGGTTTTTCAACACTAACACAAGTGCAAAAAGTGTTTTTTCCACACTAATACAAGTGCAAAAGTGGTTTCCTGCACCAACACAAGTGCGAAAAGTGGTTTTTCAACACTAACACAAGTGCGAAAAGTGGTTTTTCAACACTAACACAAGTGCGAAAAGTGGTTTTTCAACACTAACACAAGTGCGAAAAGTGTTTTTTACACACTAATACAAGTGCAAAAGTGGTTTCCTGCACCAATACAAGTGCGAAAAGTGGTTTTTCAACACTAACACAAGTGCGAAAAGTGGTTTTTCCACACTAATACAAGTGCAAAAGTGGTTTCCTTCACCAACACAAGTGCGAAAAGTGGTTTTCCTGCACCAACACAAGTGCGAAAAGTAGTTTTTCAACACTAACACAAGTGCAAAAAGTGGTTTTTCAACACTAACACAAGTGCGAAAAGTGGATTTCCACACTAATACAAGTGCAAACGTGGTTTCCTGCACCAACACAAGTGTGAAAAGTGGTTTTTCAACACTAAGACAAGTGCGAAAAGTGGTTTTTCAACACTATCACAAGTGCAAAAAGTGTTTTTTCCACACTAATACAAGTGCAAAAGTGGTTTCCTGCACCAACACAAGTACGAAAAGTGTTTTTTCAACACTAACACAAGTGCGAAAAGTGGTTTTTCAACACTAACACAAGTGCGAAAAGTGGTTTTTCAACACTAACACAAGTGCGAAAAGTGGTTTTTCAACACTAACAAAAGTGCAAAAAGTGGTTTTTCAACACTAACACAAGTGCAAAAAGTGTTTTTTCCACACTAATACAAGTGCAAAAGTGGTTTCCTGCACCAACACAAGTGCGAAAAGTGGTTTTTCAACACTAACACAAGTGCGAAAAGTGGTTTTCCACACTAATACAAGTGCAAAAGTGGTTTTTCAACACTAACAAAAGTGCGAAAAGTGGTTTTTCAACACTAACACAAGTGCAAAAAGTGTTTTTTCCACACTAATACAAGTGCAAAAGTGGTTTCCTGCACCAACACAAGTGCGAAAAGTGGTTTTTCAACACTAACACAAGTGCGAAAAGTGGTTTTCCACACTAATACAAGTGCAAAAGTGGTTGCCTGCACCAACACAAGTGCAAAAAGTAGTTTTTCAACAATGACACAAGTGCGAAAAGTGGTTTTTCAACACTAACACAAGTGAAAAAAGTGTTTTTTCCACACTAATACAAATGCAAAAGTGGTTTCCTGCACCAACACAAGTGCGAAAAGTGGTTTTTCAACACTAACACAAGTGCGAAAAGTGGTTTTTCAACACTATCACAAGTGCAAAAAGTGTTTTTTCCACACTAATACAAGTGCAAAAGTGGTTTCCTGCACCAACACAAGTGCGAAAAGTGGTTTTTCAACACTAACACAAGTGCGAAAAGTTGTTTTTCAACACTAACACAAGTGCGAAAAGTGTTTTTTCCACACGAATACAAGTGCAAAAGTGGTTTCCTGCACCAACACAAGTGCGAAAAGTGGTTTTTCAACACTAACACAAGTGCAAAAAGTGGTTTTTCAACACTAACACAAGTGCGAAAAGTGGTTTTTCAACACTAACACAAGTGCGAAAAGTGTTTTTTCCACACTAATACAAGTGCAAAAGTGGTTTCCTGCACCAACACAACTGCGAAAAGTGGTTTTTCAACACTAACACAAGTGCGAAAAGTGGTTTTTCAACACTAACACAAGTGCGAAAAGTGGTTTTTCAACACTAACACAAGTGTGAAAAGTGGTTTTTCCACACTAATACAAGTGCGAAAAGTGGTTTTTTCCACACTAATACATGTGCAAAAGTGGTTTCCTGCACCAACACAAGTGCGAAAAGTGGTTTTTCAACACTATCACAAGTGCAAAAAGTGTTTTTTCCACACTATCACAAGTGCAAAAAGTGTTTTTTCCACACTAATACAAGTGCAAAAGTGGTTTCCTGCACCAACACAAGTGCGAAAAGTGGTTTTTCAACACAAACACAAGTGCGAAAAGTGGTTTTTCCACACTAATACAAGTGCAAAAGTGGTTTCCTGCACCAACACAAGTGCGAAAAGTGGTTTTTCAACACTAACACAAGTGCGAAAAGTGGTTTTTCAACACGAACACAAGTGCGAAAAGTGTTTTTTCCACACTAATTCAAGTGCAAAAGTGGTTTCCTGCACCAACACAAGTGCGAAAAGTGGTTTTTCAACACTAACACAAGTGCGAAAAGTGGTTTTTCCACACTAATACAAGTGCAAAAGTGGTTTCCTGCACCAACACAAGTGCGAAAAGTGGTTTTTCAACACTAACACAAGTGCGAAAAGTGGTTTTTCAACACTATCACAAGTGCAAAAAGTGTTTTTTCCACACTAATACAAGTGCAAAAGTGGTTTCCTGCACCAACACAAGTGCGAAAAGTGGTTTTTCAACACTAACACAAGTGCGAAAAGTGGTTTTTCAACACTAACACAAGTGCGAAAAGTGGTTTTTCCACACTAATACAAGTGCAAAAGTGGTTTCCTGCACCAACGCAAGTGCGAAAAGTGGTTTTTCAACACTAACACAAGTGCGAAAAGTGGTTTTTCAACACTATCACAAGTGCAAAATGTGTTTTTGCCACACTAATACAAGTGCAAAAGTGGTTTCCTGCACCAACACAAGTGCGAAAAGTGGTTTTTCAACACTAACACAAGTGCGAAAAGTGGTTTTTCAACACTAACACAAGTGCGAAAAGTGGTTTTTCCACACTAATACAAGTGCGAAAGTGGTTTTTCCACACTAATACAAGTGCAAAAGTGGTTTCCTGCACCAACACAAGTGCGAAAAGTGGTTTTCCAACACTAACACAAGTGCGAAAAGTGGTTTTTCAACACTAACACAAGTGCGAAAAGTGGTTTTTCAACACGAATACAAGTGCAAAAGTGGTTTCCTGCACCAACACAAGTGCGAAAAGTGGTTTTTCAACACTAACACAAGTGCGAAATGTGGTTTTTCAACACTAACACAAGTGCGAAAAGTGGTTTTTCAACACTAACACAAGTGCGAAAAGTTGTTTTTCCACACTAATACAAGTGCGAAAAGTGGTTTTTCCACACTAATACAAGTGCAAAAGTGGTTTCCTGCACCAATACAAGTGCGAAAGTGGTTTTTCAACACTAACACAAGTGCGAAAATAGTTTTTCAACACTAACACAAGTGCGAAAAGTGGTTTTTCAACACTAACACAAGTGCGAAAAGTGGATTTCCACACTAATACAAGTGCAAAAGTGGTTTCCTGCACCAACACAAGTGCGAAAAGTGGTTTTTCAACACTAACACAAGTGCGAAAAGTGGTTTTTCAACACTATCACAAGTGCAAAAAGTGTTTTTTCCACACTAATACAAGTGCAAAAGTGGTTTCCTGCACCAACACAAGTGCGAAAAGTGGTTTTTCAACACTAACACAAGTGCGAAAAGTGGTTTTTCAACACTAACACAAGTGCGAAAAGTATTTTTTCCACACGAATACAAGTGCAAAAGTGGTTTCCTGCACCAACACAAGTGCGAAAAGTGGTTTTTCAACACTAACACAAGTGCGAAATGTGGTTTTTCAACACTAACACAAGTGCGAAAAGTGTTTTTTCCACACGAATACAAGTGCAAAAGTGGTTTCCTGCACCAACACAAGTGCGAAAAGTGGTTTTTCAACACTAACACAAGTGCGAAAAGTGGTTTTTCAACACTAACACAAGTGCGAAAAATGGTTTTTCAACACTAACACAAGTGCGAAAAGTGGTTTTTCCACACTAATTCAAGTGCGAAAAGTGGTTTTTCCACACTAATACAAGTGCAAAAGTGGTTTCCTGCACCAACACAAGTGCGAAAAGTGGTTTTTCAACACTATCACAAGTACAAAAAGTGTTTTTTCCACACTATCACAAGTGCAAAAAGTGTTTTTTCCACTCTAATACAAGTGCAAAAGTGGTTTCCTGCACCAACACAAGTGCGAAAAGTGGTTTATCAACACTAACACAAGGGGCGAAAAGTGGTTTTTCAACACTAACACAAGTGCGAAAAGTGGTTTTTCCACACTAATACAAGTGCAAAAGTGGTTTCCTGCACCAACACAAGTGCGAAAAGTGGTTTTTCAACACTAACACAAGTGCGAAAAGTGGTTTTTCAACACTAACACAAGTGCGAAAAGTGGTTTTTCAACACTAACACAAGTGCGAAAAGTGGTTTTTCCACACTAATACAAGTGCAAAAGTGGTTTCCTGCACCAACACAAGTGCGAAAAGTGGTTTTTCAACACTAACACAAGTGCGAAAAGTGGTTTTTCAACACTATCACAAGTGCAAAAAGTGTTTTTTCCACACTAATACAAGTGCAAAAGTGGTTTACTGCACCAACACAAGTGCGAAAAGTGGTTTTTCAACACTAACACAAGTGCGAAAAGTCGTTTTTCAACACTAACACAAGTGCAAAAAGTGGTTTTTCAACACTATCACAAGTGCAAAAAGTGTTTTTTCCACACTAATACAAGTGCAAAAGTGGTTTCCTGCACCAACACAAGTGTGAAAAGTGGTTTTTCAACACTAACACAAGTGCGAAAAGTGGTTTTTCAACACTATCACAAGTGCGAAAAGTGGTTTTTCAACACTAACACAAGTGCGAAAAGTGGTTTTTCAACACTAACAAAAGTGCGAAAAGTGGTTTTTCAACACTAACACAAGTGCAAAAAGTGTTTTTTCCACACTCATACAAGTGCAAAAGTGGTTTCCTGCACCAACACAAGTGCGAAAAGTGGTTTTTCAACACTAACACAAGTGCGAAAAGTGGTTTCCACACTAATACAAGTGCAAAAGTGGTTGCCTGCACCAACACAAGTGCAAAAAGTGGTTTTTCAACACTAACACAAGTGCGAAAAGTGGTTTTTCAACACTAACACAAGTGCGAAAAGTGTTTTTTCCACACTAATACAAGTGCAAAAGTGGTTTCCTGCACCAACACAAGTGCGAAAAGTGGTTTTTCAACACTAACACAAGTGCGAAAGTGGTTTTTCAACACTATCACAAGTGCAAAAAGTGTTTTTTCCACACTAATACAAGTGCAAAAGTGGTTTCCTGCACCAACACAAGTGCGAAAAGTGGTTTTTCAACACTAACACAAGTGCGAAAAGTGGTTTTTCAACACTAACAGAAGTGCGAAAAGTGTTTTTTCCACACGAATACAAGTGCAAAAGTGGTTTCCTGCACCAACACAAGTGCGAAAAGTGGTTTTTCAACACTAACACAAGTGCGAAAAGTGGTTTTTCAACACTAACACAAGTGCGAAAAGTGGTTTTACAACACTAACACAAGTGCGAAAAGTGTTTTTTCCACACTAATACAAGTGCACAAGTGGTTTCCTGCACCAACACAACTGCGAAAAGTGGTTTTTCAACACTAACACAAGTGCGAAAAGTGGTTTTTCAACACTAACACAAGTGCGAAAAGTGGTTTTTCAACACTAACACAAGTGCGAAAAGTGGTTTTTCCACACTAATACAAGTGCGAAAAGTGGTTTTTCCACACTAATACAAGTGCAAAAGTGGTTTCCTGCACCAACACAAGTGCGAAAAGTGGTTTTTCAACACTATCACAAGTGCAAAAAGTGTTTTTTCCACACTATCACAAGTGCAAAAAGTGTTTTTTCCACACTAATACAAGTGCAAAAGTGGTTTCCTGCACCAACACAAGTGCGAAAAGTGGTTTTTCAACACTAACACAAGTGCGAAAAGTGGTTTTTCAACACTATCACAAGTGCGAAAAATGGTTTTTCAACACTAACACAAGTGCGAAAAGTGGTTTTTCAACACTAACACAAGTGCGAAAAGTGGTTTTTCAACACTAACACAAGTGCAAAAAGTGGTTTTGCCACACTAATACAAGTGCAAAAGTGGTTTCCTGCACCAACACAAGTGCGAAAAGTGGTTTTTCAACACTAACACAAGTGCGAAAAGTGGTTTTTCCACACTAATACAAGTGCAAAAGTGGTTTCCTGCACCAACACAAGTGCGAAAAGTGGTTTTTCAACACTAACACAAGTGCGAAAAGTGGTTTTTCAACACTAACACAAGTGCGAAAAGTGTTTTTTCCACACTAATTCAAGTGCAAAAGTGGTTTCCTGCACCAACACAAGTGCGAAAAGTGGTTTTTCAACACTAACACAAGTGCGAAAAGTGGTTTTTCCACACTATTACAAGTGCAAAAGTGGTTTCCTGCACCAACACAAGTGCGAAAAGTGGTTTTTCAACACTAACACAAGTGCGAAAAGTGTTTTTTCAACACTATCACAAGTGCAAAAAGTATTTTTTCCACACTAATACAAGTGCAAAAGTGGTTTCCTGCACCAACACAAGTGCGAAAAGTGGTTTTTCAACACTAACACAAGTGCGAAAAGTGGTTTTCCAACACTAACACAAGTGCGAAAAGTGTTTTTTCCACACTAATACAAGTGCAAAAGTGGTTTCCTGCACCAATACAAGTGCGAAAAGTGGTTTTTCAACACTAACACAAGTGCGAAAAGTAGTTTTTCAACACTAACACAAGTGCGAAAAGTGGTTTTTCAACACTAACACAAGTGCGAAAAGTGGTTTTTCCACACTAATACAAGTGCAAAAGTGGTTTCCTGCACCAACACAAGTGCGAAAAGTGGTTTTTCAACACTAACACAAGTGCGAAAAGTGGTTTTTCAACACTATCACAAGTGCAAAATGTGATTTTTCCACACTAATACAAGTGCAAAAGTGGTTTCCTGCACCAACACAAGTGCGAAAAGTGGTTTTTCAACACTAACACAAGTGCGAAAAGTGGTTTTTCAACATTAACACAAGTGCGAAAAGTGTTTTTTCCACCCGAATACAAGTGCAAAAGTGGTTTCCTGCACCAACACAAGTGCGAAAAGTGGTTTTTCAACACTAACACAAGTGCGAAAAGTGGTTTTTCAACACTAACACAAGTGCGAAAAGTGGTTTTTCAACACTAACACAAGTGCGAAAAGTGTTTTTTCCACACTAATACAAGTGCAAAAGTGGTATCCTGCACCAACACAAGTGCGAAAAGTGGTTTTCCAACACTAACACAAGTGCGAAAAGTGGTTTTTCAACACTAACACAAGTGCGAAAAGTGGTTTTTCAACACGAATACAAGTGCAAAAGTGGTTTCCTGCACCAACACAAGTGCGAAAAGTGGTTTTTCAACACTAACACAAGTGCGAAAGTGGTTTTTCAACACTAACACAAGTGCGAAAAGTAGTTTTTCAACACTAACACAAGTGCGAAAAGTGGTTTTTCAACACTAACACAAGTGCGAAAAGTGGATTTCCACACTAATACAAGTGCAAAAGTGGTTTCCTGCACCAACACAAGTGCGAAAAGTGGTTTTTCAACACTAACACAAGTGCGAAAAGTGGTTTTTCAACACTATCACAAGTGCAAAAAGTGTTTTTTCCACACTAATACAAGTGCAAAAGTGGTTTCCTGCACCAACACAAGTGTTAAAAGTGGTTTTTCAACACTAACACAAGTGCGAAAAGTGGTTTTTCAACACTAACACAAGGGCGAAAAGTATTTTTTCCACACGAATACAAGTGCAAAAGTGGTTTCCTGCACCAACACAAGTGCGAAAAGTGGTTTTTCAACACTAACACAAGTGCGAAATGTGGTTTTTCAACACTAACACAAGTGCGAAAAGTGTTTTTTCCACACGAATACAAGTGCAAAAGTGGTTTCCTGCACCAACACAAGTGCGAAAAGTGGTTTTTCAACACTAACACAAGTGCGAAAAGTGGTTTTTCAACACTAACACAAGTGCGAAAAGTGGTTTTTCAACACTAACACAAGTGCGAAAAGTGGTTTTTCCACACTAATTCAAGTGCGAAAAGTGGTTTTTCCACACTAATACAAGTGCAAAAGTGGTTTCCTGCACCAACACAAGTGCGAAAAGTGGTTTTTCAACACTAACACAAGGGGCGAAAAGTGGTTTTTCAACACTAACACAAGTGCGAAAAGTGGTTTTTCCACACTAATACAAGTGCAAAAGTGGTTTCCTGCACCAACACTAGTGTGAAAAGTGGTTTTTCAACACTAACACAAGTGCGAAAAGTGGTTTTTCAACACTAACACAAGTGCGAAAAGTGGTTTTTCAACACTAACACAAGTGCAAAAAGTGGTTTTTCCACACTAATACAAGTGCAAAAGTGGTTTCCCGCACCAACACAAGTGCGAAAAGTGGTTTTTCAACACTAACACAAGTGCGAAAAGTGGTTTTTCAACACTATCACAAGTGCAAAAAGTGTTTTTTCCACACTAATACAAGTGCAAAAGTGGTTTCCTGCACCAACACAAGTGCGAAAAGTGGTTTTTCAACACTAACACAAGTGCGAAAAGTGGTTTTTCAACACTAACACAAGTGCGAAAAGTTGTTTTTCCACACTAATACAAGTGCAAAAGTGGTTTCCTGCACCAACACAAGTGCGAAAAGTGGTTTTTCAACACTAACACAAGTGCGAAAAGTGGTTTTTCAACACTATCACAAGTGCGAAAAGTGGTTTTTCAACACTAACACAAGTGCGAAAAGTGGTTTTTCAACACTAACACAAGTGCGAAAAGTGGTTTTTCAACACTAACACAAGTGTGAAAAGTGGTTTTTCCACACTAATACAAATGCAAAAGTGGTTTCCTGCACAAATATAAGTGCGAAAAGTGGTTTTTCAACACTAACACAAGTGCGAAAAGTGGTTTTTCAACACTAACACAAGTGCGAAGAGTGTTTTTTACACACTAATACAAGTGCAAAAGTGGTTTCCTGCACCAATACAAGTGCGAAAAGTGGTTTTTCAACACTAACACAAGTGCGAAAAGTGGTTTTTCCACACTAATACAAGTGCAAAAGTGGTTTCCTTCACCAACACAAGTGCGAAAAGTGGTTTTCCTGCACCAACACAAGTGCGAAAAGTAGTTTTTCAACACTAACACAAGTGCAAAAAGTGGTTTTTCAACACTAACACAAGTGCGAAAAGTGGATTTCCACACTAATACAAGTGCAAAAGTGGTTTCCTGCACCAACACAAGTGCGAAAAGTGGTTTTTCAACACTAAGACAAGTGCGAAAAGTGGTTTTTCAACACTATCACAAGTGCAAAAAGTGTTTTTTCCACACTAATACAAGTGCAAAAGTGGTTTCCTGCACCAACACAAGTACGAAAAGTGGTTTTTCAACACTAACACAAGTGCGAAAAGTGGTTTTTCAACACTAACACAAGTGCAAAAAGTGTTTTTTCCACACTAATACAAGTGCAAAAGTGGTTTCCTGCACCAACACAAGTGTGAAAAGTGGTTTTTCAACACTAACACAAGTGCGAAAAGTGGTTTTTCAACACTATCACAAGTGCGAAAAGTGGTTTTTCAACACTAACACAAGTGCGAAAAGTGGTTTTTCAACACTAACAAAAGTGCGAAAAGTGGTTTTTCAACACTAACACAAGTGCAAAAAGTGTTTTTTCCACACTAATACAAGTGCAAAAGTGGTTTCCTGCACCAACACAAGTGCGAAAAGTGGTTTTTCAACACTAACACAAGTGCGAAAAGTGGTTTTTCAACACTAACACAAGTGCGAAAAGTGGTTTTTCAACACTAACACAAGTGCGAAAAGTGTTTTTTACACACTAATACAAGTGCAAAAGTGGTTTCCTGCACCAATACAAGTGCGAAAAGTGGTTTTTCAACACTAACACAAGTGCGAAAAGTGGTTTTTCCACACTAATACAAGTGCAAAAGTGGTTTCCTTCACCAACACAAGTGCGAAAAGTGGTTTTCCTGCACCAACACAAGTGCGAAAAGTAGTTTTTCAACACTAACACAAGTGCAAAAAGTGGTTTTTCAACACTAACACAAGTGCGAAAAGTGGATTTCCACACTAATACAAGTGCAAAAGTGGTTTCCTGCACCAACACAAGTGCGAAAAGTGGTTTTTCAACACTAAGACAAGTGCGAAAAGTGGTTTTTCAACACTATCACAAGTGCAAAAAGTATTTTTTCCACACTAATACAAGTGCAAAAGTGGTTTCCTGCACCAACACAAGTACGAAAAGTGGTTTTTCAACACTAACACAAGTGCGAAAAGTGGTTTTTCAACACTAACACAAGTGCAAAAAGTGTTTTTTCCACACTAATACAAGTGCAAAAGTGGTTTCCTGCACCAACACAAGTGTGAAAAGTGGTTTTTCAACACTAACACAAGTGCGAAAAGTGGTTTTTCAACACTATCACAAGTGCGAAAAGTGGTTTTTCAACACTAACACAAGTGCAAAAAGTGTTTTTTCCACACTAATACAAGTGCAAAAGTGGTTTCCTGCACCAACACAAGTGTGAAAAGTGGTTTTTCAACACTAACACAAGTGCGAAAAGTGGTTTTTCAACACTATCACAAGTGCGAAAAGTGGTTTTTCAACACTAACACAAGTGCGAAAAGTGGTTTTCAACACTAACAAAAGTGCGAAAAGTGGTTTTTCAACACTAACACAAGTGCAAAAAGTGTTTTTTCCACACTAATACAAGTGCAAAAGTGGTTTCCTGCACCAACACAAGTGCGAAAAGTGGTTTTTCAACACTAACACAAGTGCGAAAAGTGGTTTTTCAACACTAACACAAGTGCGAAAAGTGGTTTTTCAACACTAACACAAGTGCGAAAAGTGTTTTTTACACACTAATACAAGTGCAAAAGTGGTTTCCTGCACCA